>NC_133449.1:159337018-159637018 GCF_048565385.1 Saimiri boliviensis
AAACACATAACATAAAATTTTTCTTAGTCATGCTGCTTTTGTTGAAATTTTGTTGTTATTTTATCAGTTGGATCTATTTCTGAACTATCTATTCTGCTTTATTGATTCATATGTCCATCTTTACAGTAATACCACAGTCTTGATTACCATAGATGTGTGGATGTCTTGTGATCAAATAGTGTTAGGCCTCAAATGTTTTCTTTTGGTCAGGTTATTTTGGCCATTCTAGATCATTTTCATTTCTATATACATTTTTACAATCAGTTTGTCAATTTCTACTCAAAAGCTATGCAATTTTGAATGGATGCATTGAACCTACAAATCAATTTGAGGAGACTGATACTGTAACAATAATGAATCTTCTTATACATGAACATGTCACAATTCTCCTTCCATTTCTATCAGCAATGTTTTCAGTGTATAAATGTTTTCATCTGTAATTTTCAATGTACAGATGTTTTACATCTCCTGATGTATTTGCACTGAAGTATTTCATATGTTTAAAAATTCTATTATGCACATTTTAAAGACTTTAATTTCTTTATTGATAGTATATGGAAACACATCTGATATTTTTATTGATTTAGTCTACTTCAACCTTGCTAAACTCACTGATTAGTTCCAGTATCTTTTGTAGAATACATCAGATTTTCTACATAGATCATGTTATTTGCAAATAAAGATGGTTTTACTATTTTCTTTCCAATCCAAACTGCACAAACTGCATACTTTTTTTTTTTTTTTTTTTTTTTTTTGGCCTATTGCATTGACTAGAACTTCCAGTACAATGTAGAAGTCATGGAGTGGACTTCCTCACCTTGCTCTCAATTTTAGATGAAAAGCTCTCAATCTTTTAATATTATATATAATGTTTCTCATACATTTTTTAAAATTACCTTTGTTAAGTTTAAGAAGTTTCCTTCTATTCTTAATTTATAAAATTTCCTTTTATTCCCTAATCAGGAAGAACTGTTGGATTTTGTCAGATGCTTTTCCTATAATCCAGTGAGATAATCACAAAGATTTTATTTTATAGTTTGTGAATATAGTGAAATACACTGAAGAATTTTCTAATGTTAAAGGATTGTTGCATTGCTGCTATAAACCCCACTTGATTATGATGTCTTTTTATTTTTATGTATGGCTAAATTTGATTTGTTAAAATTTTATTTAAAATTTTTGTGTCTTTGTTCAACTATAGTGTTTGTGCCTTTGTTCATCTCTTCAAATGTCTTTATCAACTTTAGGTACAGGTAATGCTGGCCTCATAGAATGACTTGAGAAATATTTCCTCCTCTTTAATTTTCTGAAAGAATTCAGGAAGAATTTGTATTATTTCTTCCTTATGTGTTTGGTATCATTTACCAGTGAATTTGTGTTGGCCTGAGTTTTCTCTGTGGGAACATGTTTAACTACAAAACTACAAGTCAGTTTTTTGAAACTGATACATGAGTCTTCAGTTTATCTATTTCTTATTTAGTGAATTTTGGTAGTGTCTTTAACATAAATTTATTCATCTAAGTTTTCTAATATATTAGCACTTAGTTGTTTAATATATTCTTGTATTTTCCCTTAGATATCTGTAAAATCTCAGCTTTATCAGAGAAAGTTTTTATCTCTCTTTCGTTTTTGAATGACAGGATTGCTGGGTATAGTATTTTGGGGTGTTTTCTTTTTGGCATTTTTAATATATTATCCTGCTCTTTTCTCATTTGGAGTTTCTGCTGAAAAATATTCTAGTAGTCTTATTGCAGTTCCTTGTATGTAACAAGTCATCTTTTCCTTGCTGCTATCAAATTTCTCTGATTTTAGCTTTTGAGAATTTGACATAATGTGTCTTGGCATGGAACTCTTTGGATTCATCTTATGTGGTGGTCTATCCCATCTGATCTTCTTAGTTATGGATTTATCTTTCCTTTTCCAGGCTTTGAAATTTTTCTTCGTTTATTTATTTTAATGTTTTCTGTCTCTTTCTGTATCTCCTCCATCAGGTACTTGATAGTGTATATATTTTTCTACTTGATGGTTTTCCAAAAGTTCGTTAAACTATCCTGACTTTTTAAATTCATTCATTCTTTCTTTTTAGATTAGATTATTTCCAATGACCTGTTTTCTAGTTCATAAATCATTTCTTCCACTTGATACAGTGGGTTACTGAACACTTCCATTGATTTTTTTCAGTCCAGTTACTGTGTTCCTCAGCTCTATAATTTCTGTTATACCTTTAAGATAATTTATCTGTTAAAATTCTAAATTTGTTCATGCATTGCTGTCTTGACCTCAGTGAGCATGTTTATGACTGTTTCATTGGCTCCCTGTCAGATAAATCACATATCTTCATTTTATTAGGGTCAGCTTCTGGGGATTTATACTGTTATTTTATTTGGAACAAATTTTCTTGTTTCTTCATTTTTTTTTTTGTTTCTCCATGTTGGTTTCTGTATATTAGATACAACTACCACCTCTCCCAGTCTTGTTATACTGGACTCATGCAGGAGATGGTCCTCAGCAATCAGCCCAGCCAGAGATTCTAAGTACCTCTTAACTCTCTGAGCGTATCCAACTCACTGATTTTGTTCTTAGTGGCTGCCAGAAAATCAGAGTGGTCCAAGTCATGCTAGTAGCCTGAGAAAGGTGAAATAGAAACCAGTTTCTCAAAATGCAGCTTGGATAACTGGGGTGTCAGATATGTGTTACAGTTACTTCTTTCCTCAGGGAGAAACAGAGCCACAGTTTCTCTCTCACTTATTCTGATTTAAGCTGAAAGGTTCTGTTAGAGATGCTTGCACTCGCGTTCAGACTGCATTTGGGGCACTTGATGCATGCAGAAATTCCTTCTAGGGAGAGTCTTCAGACATGGATTTTTTGCTGTAGCATGCCAGTAGAGACGATGTGGGGGATTATCCACTCTCTTGTTCAAGCTTGCAGAAGTCTCACAACCTCCTTTCAGGGAGAGCCTGCAGACCTGGATTTATTGCTGTTGTAGGCTGAGGTGGAAGGCACAGGAGTGCTGTCTTTCCCATTGAGGCTGGAGGAGGTTTATTCTTTATTTGCCCCATCAGCTCCCATATGCAGGCTATTTAGAAACCAGATCTCAGGGTAGTGCTTGGAAAGTGTGCAAACTCCTTCCAGAAAGAAGCCAGAAGCTGGAATGAACCCATGAGCTATAGCTCCTGAGAGTGTTTGCATGATTCAAAACCACTCTGTGATCTTTGTCCTTCAAAGAAATTATCCAGTGCCAAATCCCTGCTGCTCTCCGTGCAAGGTAATTTAAGAGCCAAACCCACTGGCAGGGATCATAAAAGCTGGGGTACTATATGAGTGGTAAGAACCCTTCTTCAGGACAAACCTAGGAGATGGGAATCCTAAGGTGTTGTGCTCAAGGTAGAGTTTGTTCATGAGTTCTTCTCTGCTTTTTCTTTTCTTTTTTTTTTTTTTAAACCATCCCTCCCCACCCACGTCTCTGCTTTTTCTACTCACTTTGATATGGATGTTTTCTTAATTTTTCAGTGTACAGGGGTCTTTCAACTAGTTCTGGCTTTCTCTTGAAGGTAACTGATCCATGTGCAGGTGTCTATTTGGGCATCTGGTGAGGAGGGATAGTCAGGAGTGTCCTATTCTGCCATATTTTTTGACATCACTCCAGTTCTAGGCATTTCTTATAAAATCCTTTGGATTTCTACATGTGAATCATTCATGTCATGCACATACATACATACAAAGTGTCTACTTTTATTTCTTCCCCTTCTGAGCTGTATGCTTATAATTCTAATTTTGTTTTCTTGTGTTATTTTATTGGGTAGAATTTCCAGTACTATGTTGAATGTGTGATGAGAGTGAATACACTTGCCTTGTTCCTGATCTAAGGGGGAAACATTAAGTCTACACATGTCTGATAATTCTTGATATGATGCCAGACAGAGCAAATTTTATTTTGTTGAATGCTAGATAATTTTGTGTTCTAATACATATTTTCGAACCACTGTTCTGCAGTTTTGTTAGGTTACTTGGGAATGCTTTGATCCCTTCAGGTATGATTTATTAGGTGGCATGACAGCAAGATTTTAATCTAGAACTAATGACTCCCCACTACTGAGGCAACATCATTCTGCACACTCTTCCCAATACCTCATGGATTGTAAAGTTTTCTACTCTGGCTGGCAGGAATGGGCATGAATCTTGGCTTTAAATATAAACTCCAATTGTTTCCTTTTATTCTTTCGTTATTTCCCAGGTTCTGGTAGTTTCTTTACATATATGCACTAACCAATACTCCACTGAATACTCTGCAAATATCTGGAGATCTCCCTCTGAGCAGCTTTCAACTTTTTGTCCTTTGCCCTGGTCTCCACAGACTATTAGTTATTTTTGCTTAACTCTGGGAGTTTGCTGACCTCTGCCTGGGCTCCTCTTTCTATGTTTGTCTTGGAAATTGTCTCAAGCAAGTAAACTGGGCAAAGGGGTCAATTCATTTGTTTCTCATCTCTTGAGGATTACCATCTCCTTTACTGTGTGATGCCTAATGTCTTAAAACCATTATTTCATATAGTTGTCTGCTTTAAAAATCATTTCAGTTATAAGTGCTGATATGGCTTGGCTGTGTCTCCACCCAAATCTCATCTTGAATTGTAGCTCTTATAATTCGCATGTGTTGTGGTAAGGACCCAATGGGAGATAATTGAACCATGGGGGCAGTTTCCCCCATACTGTTCTTGTAGTAGTGAATAAGTCTTATGAGATCTGATGATTTTATAAGGGGAAATCCCTTTCACTTGGCTCTCACTTCTCTCTTGTCTGCCACCATGTCAGACATGCCTTTCACCTTCCACCATGATTGTGAGGCCTCCCCAGACACATGAAACTGAGTCAATTAAACCTTTTTTTTCTTTCTTTCTTTCTTTCTTTTTTTTTTTAATAAATTACCAAGTCTTGGGTATGTCTTTGTCAGCAGTGTGAAAACGGACCAATACAAGTCTGCATTCATTCCCTGTTATTTCATCCTGGCCAAAAGCAAAAGTTTGGAATTATTTTCTAAAATTTAATTTTGTTTTACAATTACATAAATTTGTTGTGGTTCTAAAGTAAAATAAAGAGAATATGTTACATTCAAAGGACAGTGAGTACTAAAATTTGTTTTACAATCATGTAATTTTTTGTGGTTCTAAAGTAAAATAAACAGAACATGGTACATTCAAAGGACAGTGGGCACTATTTCTGTCCCTTCTGTCTTATTTCCTTCTTCTGTGTGTTAGGAAGTGTCTAAGATGACCGCCAATGATCCCAACCTCCTGGTGTTCATGACCTTGTGTAATCACTTCCATATAAGTAAGTAGTTTCTAACCAGTAGAATATGGCAACATTGAGGGAATATCATTTGTAATTAGATTATAAAAGACTGTGGCTACCATCTCCTTACAGACTCTTTCTCTTGCCTCCTTAAATCAGCAAGTTTCCATGTTGGAGAATTCTGTATGGCAAGGTATTGTGAGTGTTTTCTTTCCAGCTGGCAGCTATCAAGGAAGTGAACACCCTCAGTTCAATAATTCTTGAGGCATTGAGGCACTGAATCCTGCCAAAAATCATGTGATTGGGCTTGGAAGTGGATCTTTCTCCAAAGGAGCCTGCAGATGAAACTCTATCCTTGGATGATAACTTGATTACAGATTTGTGAGAGATCTTAAAGCAGAAAACCTAGATAATCTGTCATATTCCTGACCCACAGAAACTGTGAGACAACAAATGTACATTTTTATGCCACTACATTTTTGGGTGATTTACTACATTTTAATAGGAAATAACACCCTTTATAGATAATGTTTTATTTGATGATTTATTTTTCCATTATTCATTAAATTTTTTTTTTTTTTTTTTGAGACGAAGTTTCGCTCTTGTTACCCAGGCTGGAGTGCAATGGCGCGATCTCGGCTCACCGCAACCTCCGCCTCCTGGGTTCAGGCAATTCTCCTGCCTCAGCCTCCTGAGTAGCTGGGATTACAGGCACGTGCCACCATGCCCAGCTAATTTTTTGTATTTTTAGTAGAGACAGGGTTTCACCATGTTGACCAGGATGGTCTCGATCTCTTGACCTCGTGATCCACCCGCCTCGGCCTCCCAAAGTGCTGGGATTACAGGCTTGAGCCACCGCGCCCGGCCGAAAAATTTTTAAGGTAAGTATATATTTAGTCGATCATCATTATTTACAAATTCTGCATCTGCAAATTCACCTACTTGCTAAAATCTATTTATAACCCCAAAATCGATACTCACAGCACTTTTGCAATTATTTGCAGGCACACACAGAGAAGCAAAAATGTGAGTCACTTCATGTGCACATAGTTGAGTTAGAACAAGGCAATACTCTGGCTTCTTGTTTCAGCTCTCATATAGAGAAGACCAGAGGATGGAGACAGAAGGGGCAGCACAGTCATGTACAAGAAGCTACAGCTGTTAATGGAGTGACATTAGGCAAGGTAACACTTCTCAACCTCATTTTCTCTTTTGTAAAATAAAATAAAATCTACCCAGGATAAGTTGTTTTAAAGATTATTATATATATATATAAAGTCCAAACTGGGATTTTATTTATAAAATAATATTTTATAGTTACACAAAATTTTACAAAATAATATTTTATATATATAATTTTATTTTTCCCCTGGAAGCAATGGTTTGGTATTTGCTAATCCAGGGTTTATGATGATTGTATAGAAGATATAACTGGTGTAAATAAAAAGGACTGGGCAAAGTCATCACTTTATTCGTTTCTCATTGCAACTTATTATACATATGTCATACATATATAATATATATATATTCATTCACTTTTATATTAAAGATGGTAATAGCAAATTATCTTCATTTTTCCACTCTGTTTTTTACATATCCTTAATATAATTAATTTCAGGATACATAATATTATATCCTGAAATTCACTTCACGTTAGTACAGAAAGATATATTTCTCCCTCCCTCTCTCTCTCTTCCAACTCCTCTCACATACACATCCACAGCCAAATAGTACTGTTTTAAATGTTTGTATTATGTGCTATCTTTTGGTACTAAAAACAGTCCTGCAATAAATCATCTTTTGGCTATTTTATTTTCTGCTGGTATATCTCTGGAATATATTCTTCAAGTGGGGTTTCTGAATCATAGGGTGAAAATTACATAGTGCTGTGGTTTTAGAAATATGTCCACATATTCTTTGTTAATCCTCCCCTTAAGAGGTACAGCTCAATTCCCATTCCTTTGATGATGGGCTGGCCTGAGTGCCTCACTTCTAGCCAATAGAATACAGAAAAAGTAACCAGCTGCCACTTCCAATTTAGGTTATTAAAAGCCTGTGGCTACTGTTTTGTATGTGTTCCCTCCACCTTGACTCACTTGTCTGTACACAAGTCAGCTGTCATATCACGAGGCAGTGTTAGGAAGAGGAAGACACCTGCCATAGCATGAAAGCAGTAATGCAGCCTAACAAAGGGCCCACATAGTGAGGAACTGAGGCCTGTAAGCAGCCATCTAGGCAAGCTTGGAAACTGATATTCTGAGGCTTGCCCACCGCTATTTGATTGAGTTTGGAAGCACATCCTCCTCCAGTTGAGCCGTGAAATAACTGCAGCCCTGGCCAACGGCTTGATTGCAACTTCATGAGAGACTAAACCTAAACCACCAAGCCAAGCTGTTCTCATTAACTCACAGAAACTATGGGACAATAAATATTTACAATTTCAAGTTGCTAAGTTTTGGGTAATTGGTTACAGAGCAACAGATAACTAATACATGTAGTTTTGCTAGATATTGCCAACCCCTCTAAATAGCGGCTATACAAGTTTGCTGTTCCAGCAGTAATACATGAAAGTTCCTACTTCCCACGGCCTTACTAACGGTATTGCCAAATTAGAATAATATTTTATAAGCAAATAGATAAGAAATGGTATCTTACTATGGCTTTAATTTTCTTCCTTTCATTATGAGGGAGGTTCCCTGTTCCTTCAACATTTTCTTTTTTAATTAAATAGTATATTATATAAGGACAGCTTTCCATCATTCTTAAGATGAAGAACTAAAGTTTTTACAATTCCTACAAGGCTCTCCGCATAGGAATAGCAGCAGAGTCTGGCCCTTTCCTGACTCCACAACTTACACTGGCATCACTCCTTGAGGCTGAGGATTCTGAATTAATCATTACTATATACCCTTACCACTTAATTCAGTGTCTACACTGTCTTAAGCTCAAGGCAAGAAATAAATATTGATGTAACTGTGGAAGTCCAAATAGAGATATGAAGTTAAGTGCTCACAACCAACCATTTCTTACCCTCTTTGTCTTGACCAAACTTTAGTCCGACTTCTCTCCTCCCCGCAGGCTCCTACATTTTGGCTCGCTGTGAGTTGAAACACTGCACTAATGTACTATGATGCAGAACGTCTCCCCTTAACCGCTTATTCTCAGAATCCCGTGACAACAGCAACAATTCCTGTAGAAATGCCCTAGTTTTGCCACCTGCACACCCCTACCTCATATCCTCCTCCCTACAAAGTTCCTGCTAACCCTTCTTTTTTTTTTTTTTTTTTTTGAGACGGAGTTTCGCTCTTGTTACCCAGGCTGGAGTGCAATGGCGTGATCTCGGCTCACCGCAACCTCCGCCTCCTGGGTTCAGGCAATTCTCCTGCCTCAGCCTCCTGAGTAGCTGGGATTACAGGCATGCGCCACCATGCCCAGCTAATTTTTTGTATTTTTAGTAGAGACGGGGTTTCACCATGTTGACCAGGATGGTCTCGATCTCTTGACCTCGTGATCCACCCGCCTCAGCCTCCCAAAGTGCTGGGATTACAGGCTTGAGCCACCGCGCCCGGCTCTGTCAACCCTTCTTACTCTTCCCTATTTAAAAAAAGAAAGCCATTTTGTTGGATATTGTGATGCTTGCAGATTTGAGATTGGAGCATTTTTCTTCATGCAGACAGTCTTTCTGAATACATTGTCTTCTTACCTAAGTCTGCATTTGTTTTGACAGGAGAAATAAAATGGCTAAATGTAAAATTGCTGCCTATTTCATAATATATCAAAAAGCATGATTTGTGTGAAAATTATGATTCAAAATTGTATTCATTCATACAAATGAAACGTTGGTCTGTGAACATGGATTTTTTTGTAAAGCTTGATGTAAGCCCTAAAGGTTAAGATAAAAATTTTAGTATTCTTTTGGCTGGTTCTTTTTTTTTTTTTTTTTTTTTTTTTTGAGACGGAGTTTCGCTGTTGTTGCCCAGGCTGGAGTGCAATGGCGCGATCTCGGCTCACCGCAACCTCCGCCTCCTGGGTTCAGGCAATTCTCCTGCCTCAGCCTCCTGAGTAGCTGGGATTACAGGCACACGCCACCATGCCCAGCTAATTTTTTGTATTTTTAGTAGAGATGGGGTTTCACCATGTTGACCAGGATGGCCTCGATTTCTTGACCTCGTGATTCACCCGCCTCGGCCACCCAAAGTGCTGGGATTACAGGCTTGAGCCACCGCGCCCGGCTGGTTCATTTTTTTAAAAAAAATCACGGTGGTTGTTGTCTGCGAAATCTAATCTCCTCAGTCTTCCCCTTCTGTCGGTTCTGCTTTTCAAGTCTCTTTTCTGTCTCAGTCTCTCTACAGCGATCTATCCCTTGGCTTCCCACTTCTATTCCTATGTCTATTTTTTTTCTCTTAGTCTCCCATTTCTCCTTCTTTCTAGGCTCGCCCTCTGCCCCCATTTCCCCCATTTTCTCTCTATTCTCTGCTTCTCACTGTCCCTCTCTTTGTGCCTCAGTCTCCTCTTCCCAGCCTCTTAATTTCCGTTTTTTCTTCAGTCAACCTCTATTAATTTATTACTGCAGTATCAGTTTCTCTTATAAGCATTCCTTACCGTTGTTATTGGCATAACTACAGTTGACAACGGTCGTTCAGCCCTCCTCGCCCCCAGATTTCGGCCCTCTCTCCTCCCTCGGTGACATCTCCCAGGTGAGGACCGCACCATTCCACGCTACCCCTCGCAGCAAATCGAATCTCCCGGCATGGGGCTGTACCATTCACAAACACTTCCACGGGACTATTTCAAATTCCTCCCCTTACGTCAGAAACATTCTTCCAGTAGACGGCGGCTCACTCCAACTTCCTCTTCAATCTCTCTAGTAAAGTCTGTCTGCAAAAGTGTGCACCTTACTGTTCCCGTCGTAGGCCTCCTTCCCGTCGTCTTCCCCTCCCTTTGCTGCCACGGTGGTACAGCCCACGCTCAGGCTCAGTACCCGGCAAATCCTCCGCTCGTACGGAAACGACCAGGCTCTCAAGATGGCGGCCCCCTTCGGAAACAGCATCTGGGAGCAGCCATGTTGCCTTTTGAACAAAGCCGCTGAAGATGCGAAACGGGCAAAACCGCCCGGTACGGAACAGCCCTGCCTGGGGAGCCCAGCGTTGCGCTCGCGGACAGGAAGCGAGAGAGTTCGCCAATATGGATGTGACAGCGGTTCCCATTCAACGGTGATGGGGGTTTAGGGGATCTGATAATCGAGCTAGGAGTCAGCGGCGGTGATGTGTTCGGTCCAAGGTGAGTCTGTGGGATTGGTAACCGGAGGAGAGGAGCCCGTGAGGGTCAGTGGTAGGAGGTTTATCAAGTCACTGTTTGGGGAGGTAGGTGGGATTAGTGTTGGTTTTATGTGGGAGTCCAAGATGTGATTAGGAACTGGGAAGTGAGAGGTGAGGGGGTGTCTTTGGGGTCAGGAATGGCGTGCAGGTGGACCGACTGGTGGGTTTAACTGGTGTCAGTGATTTAGGGGGCTCTGAGGAATCAGTGATAGAAGGCTATGGACTAAATGATGGGGGTGTTGAGTAGCTATGTAATTGTATGGGAGAGTTCAGTAGGGTACATAATTGCTAGGCCTGAGACTTCCGAGATTTAGATGGAGACAGTGATGGGACCCGGGTGTCATGGGGGTCAGCTACGTTTTACTGGGGAAGGCCTTTACTTCCATTAAATTTCTCCAGCTCATAGGCAACTGTTGAGTTCTGAAAGGTCAAGCCCCTTTTCACATCCTTTCTTAGTCTACCATTGCCCCTTAAGCCTGGTGCCCCCATCAGAAATGATCATTTAAAAACAAGACCAAACAAATCAAAACTGACAGAATCATAATGAAAAGTTTGATTTCAGTCTCCACTTTCTAAGTTTATTGAAATCATTTTATCTTTTATTCGAAAACCATTTGTTGAGCATCTGCTGGGTGTCCAGAGATAAGTATGACTGTTTCTTTAGTTTCCTTTTAGATCTGTTTTGATACAGCCTGGGATGCTCCATATAAAACAATCCGTCGGTAATGGGAGCCCCCACTTCCTCTGAACTAGTTCAGCTCTGTCTGCATGACTTGTCCCAGGACTGAGAAAAGTTTACCGGGTATGTACCTTCCTGCATTGCAGTATATTCTCTTTTTTCAGTGGTTGAAACCTAAATCCATTTTGTATGCAGACAATAGCGCCATTGAAAATCAGCAAAACAAAGTTAAACAAAAAACATCTTAAAATTAACCCTTGAGTTCATGCATATTGATATAATGAGAGTTTTCTGAGTTGGGGGAAATAAGAGAGTTTTTGGAAGATTGTTGGATTCAGCTGCTGCTTCTTTTTAGGAATAGGGAATGAATGCTTCAGTTTTCCATCTAGTCATTCTATTGCCAAGGAGCTCCATCTTCACTTATGTCTCTATATATCCATCCATGATTATTGCCTCATGAAAATCTTCTATAAATAGAATTCCTGATTCCCTGGGAGAGCAATAAATTGTTACTAAATCAACTGGAAACATATCTTCACATCTACCCAATGATAAAACCTTGGCCAGCTTCTATGTTGATCATATTATAGGTAAAAGAGGAGTAAAGAATGATCCCTCCTCTACATGGTGCCTACTGATCCTTCTGTAAGGCTCAAACAACATTATCCCACAGGATAGCCCATTAGCTACCTGACTTCTGATGTTAGTTGTTGCTAAACCGGTGAAAGTGAAAGCTGCGGTCTGGGTTTGGGCTATAAAAAACATTCTGATCACCAGTTTTGCTTTTTCAGTCATCTGGCCTTTTGGAAGAACAAAACATGATGAAGTCCCAGGTGAGTTGCTTTTTTAAAAAAAGAATTCTTCTTTGGTTTTCCATATAATAAAATGGAAAGTAAAGATAGCTAAAATCTGGATTAAGGAAAAGGTGGTAACAATAAAGATGAAGACCTAGAAAGAGTTGCTAGGTAATATGTAAAAAACCTGGCTGGAAACCATTTTCATAAATCAGTGTACTAATTTTTCTGATATTTCTTGCAAACATCATGAGTTACACGATTCGCATTTCCCTAAAGAGAAAGATAAATTTCCCATGTTAAGAAAATATTTCTTGCCATATAAGTCTTAAAAAAAAAAAATCCTTTTTGGCTTTTACTCTAGGAGGTGGAGAGCACAGTGTCCTCACCAACACTCCTATGGCAAATCCACAATAGGTTTCTTGTAGTGGTATCTTAAAATGCTCTTTTTTAGAGGCGATGTACCATAAGGTCTAGCCAAACTCCTTGAACCTTATTCTTGAGTGTGGGTTGGCAAATTATTATCCATGGCCCAAATTCTCTTCTCCAACTGTTTTTTTTTTTTTTTTTTTTTTTTTTTTTTGAGACGGAGTTTCGCTCTTGTTACCCAGGATGGAGCGCCACGGCGCGATCTCGGCTCACTGCAACCTCCGCCTCCTGGGTTCAGGCAATTCTCCTGCCTCAGCCTCCTGAGTAGCTGGGAATACAGGCACGCGCCACCATGTCCAGCTAATTTTTTGTATTTTTAGTAGAGACGGGGTTTCACCATGTTGACCAGGATGGTCTCGATTTCTTGACCTCGTGATCCACCCGCCTCGGCCTCCCAAAGTGCTGGGATTACAGGCTTGAGCCACCGTGCCCGGCCGCTTCTCCAACTGTTTTTATAAACAGTTTCATTGGAGCACAGCGAGGCTGTTTGTTTACCTGTTGTCTGTGGCTGTTTTCTTGCTACAGTGGCAGAGCTGAGTAGTTGCAGCAGAAACCATATGGCCTGCAATGCCAAAAATATAAACTTTACTGAAAAAGTTTGTTGACCTCTGCTTTTGAGGAATAAATTGATTACAGATGCTTCCTATAATACAGCTTTATCTGCAGGTAAATTCATTAACATAAGATAGGCATATTTTGAATGTTCTTTTAAACTATATATTTCTCTCAAAAAAGCAGTTCTTAAATTATCTGGCAAATCTTTGGAGGGCAGAGGTCCCTGATGTGCCATATCTTCTGCTGTGCTTTCTAATTTGTTGAATTCCTGTCAATTTCAAGGCTGTTCCTTCTTTGTTTTCTGATTTTTAAAAGTTTGTATTATTTTTTCTTTCTGCTAGCATTTGCTCTATGCATGGTATAATATTTAAAATTATATAAAAGATAAAAATTTAAAACAAAGAGACCATTTAACTTAAACTCCCCTTCTCCCAGGATAATAAGTGTTAACCATTGCTTCTAATTTTCCAAACCTTTTTGATATGAATATAGCTGTAATTAACTGTATATACCTAAAAGTACAAATGTGTCAGAATGTCCCCTATTTTCTGCGCTTTTCCCTTGGAAAAAGAATGTTATAGTAAACATTTTCTTCAGCAATCTGATTTTTAACTTACTGTCCAATATAGAGGTCTTTTGTATACATTGAGAGATCTTTCCATATCAATATAAAGGTCTTTTGGATACATTGACAGATCTTTCCATGTCAATATAAAGGTCTTTTGGATACACTGACAGATCTTTCCATATCTATAAGGTGAGGAAAAAATCCAGGCAACGAGGTCACAAGGAAATACTATGTACCTGCTAAAATGATCAAGGAGAATTCTATATGGAATTCTTTTTTTTTTTTTTTTTTTTGAGACGGAGTTTCGCTCTTGTTACCCAGGCTGGAGTGCAATGGCGCGATCTCGGCTCACCGCAACCTCCGCCTCCTGGGTTCAGGCAATTCTCCTGCCTCAGCCTCCTGAGTAGCTGGGATTACAGGCACATGCCACCATGCCCAGCTAATTTTTTGTATTTTTAGTAGAGATGGGGTTTCACCATGTTGACCAGGATGGTCTCGATCTCTCGACCTCGTGATCCACCCGCCTCGGCCTCCCAAAGTGCTGGGATTACAGGCTTGAGCCACCGCGCCCGGCCCTCTATATGGAATTCTATAGAGAATTCTGTATAAAATAATCAAGGAGAATTCTATATAAAATAATCAAGGAGAATTCTATATAAAATAATCAAGCAGAATTCTATATGGAATTCTATAGACAATTCTGTATAAAATAAGGAGAATTCTATATGGAATTCTTTTTTTTTTTTTTTTTTTTTTTTTGAGACGTAGTTTCGCTCTTGTTACCCAGGCTGGAGTGCAATGGCGCGATCTCGGCTCACCCCAACCTCCACCTCCTGGGTCCAGGCAATTCTCCCGCCTCAGCCTCCTGAGTAGCTGGGATTACAGGCAAGCGCCACCATGCCTAGCTAATTTTTTGTATCTTTAGTAGAGACGGGGTTTCACCATGTTGACCAGGATGGTCTCCATCTATCGACCTCGTGATCCACCCACCTCGGCCTCCCAAAGTGCTGGGATTACAGGCTTGAGCCACCGCGCCCGGCCCTCTATATGGAATTCTATAGAGAATTCTGTATAAAATAATCAAGGAGAATTCTATATAAAATAATCAAGGAGAATTCTATATAAAATAATCAAGGAGAATTCTATATGGAATTCTATGTAAAATAATCAAGAAGAATTCTATATAAAATGAGAATTCTCTATGGAATTCTATAGAGAATTCTATATAAAATAATGAGAATTCTATATGGAATTCTATAGAGAATTCTATATAAAATAATCAAGGGGAATTCTATATAAAATAATCAAGGAGAATTCTATATGGAATTCTATAGAGAATTCAATATAAAATAATCGAGAATTCTATATAAAATAATCAAGGATAATTCTATATGGAATTCTATAGAGAATTCTATATAAAAAATCAAGGAGAATTCCATATGGAATTCTATAGAGAATTCTACATAAAATAATAGAGAATTCTATACAAAATAAGGAGAATTCTATATAAAATAATCAAGGAGAATTCTTTTTTTTTTTTTTTTTTGAGACGGAGTTTCGCTCTTGTTACCCAGGCTGGAGTGCAATGGCGCGATCTCGGCTCACCGCAACCTCTGCCTCCTGGGTTCAAGCAATTCTCCTGCCTCAGCCTCCTGAGGAGCTGGGATTACAGGCATGCGCCACCATGCCCAGCTAAGTTTTGTATTTTTAGTAGAGACGGGGTTTCACTATGTTGACCAGGATGGTCTCGATCTCTTGACCTTGTGATCCACCCGCCTCGGCCTCCCAAAGTGCTGGGATTACAGGCTTGAGCCACCGCGCCCGGCCCAATCAAGGAGAATTCTGTATGGAACTCTAGAGAATTCTGTATATAATAATCAAGGAGAATTCTATGTAAAATAATCAAGGAGAATTCTATATTGAATTCTATAGAGAATTCTGTATAAAATAATCAAGGAGAATTCTATATAAAATAAGGAGAATTCAATATGGAACTCTATAGATAATTCTGTATAAAATAATCAAGGAGAATTCTATGTAAAATAATCAAGGAGAATTTTATATGGATTTCTATAGAGAATTCTGTATAAAATAATAGAGAATTCTATATAAAATAAGGAGAATTCTATATGGAATTCTATAGAGAATTCTGTATAAAATAATCAAGGAAAATTCTCTATAAAATAATCAAGGAGAATTCTTTATGGTATTCTATATAGAGTTCTGCACAAAATAATCAAGGAGAATTCTATATGGAACTCTATAGAGAATTCTGTGTAACATAATCAAGGAGAATTCTATATAAAATCATCGAGGAGAATTCTATATAAAATTCTATAGACAATTCTATATAAAATAATAAAGGAGAATTCTACGTAAAATAATCAAGGAGAATTCTATGTAAAATAATCAAGGAGAATTCTATATGGAATTCTATAGAGAATTTTGTTTAAAATAATCAAGGAGAATTCTCTATAAAATAATCAAGCAGAATTCTATATGGAATTCTATAGAGAATTCTATATAAAATAATTGAGAATTCTTTGTAAAATAAAGAAAATTCTATATGGAATTCTATAGGGAACTCTATATAAAATAATCGAGAATTCTATGTAAAATAATCAAGGAGAATTCCATATGGAATTCTATAGAGAATTTGATATATAATAATCGAGAATTCTACGTAAAATAATGAAGGAGAATTCTATAGAGAATCCTCTATAGTCAAGGAGATTTCTATATAAAATAGTCAAGGAGAATTCTATATGGAATTCTATAGAGAATTCTGTATAAAATAATCAAGGAGAATTCTATATAAAATAATCAAGGAGAATTCTATATGGAATTCTATAGAGAATTCTGTATAAAATAATCAAGCAGAATTGTATATAAAATAATCAAGGAGAATTCTATATGGAATTCTATAGACAATTCTGTATAAAATAATTGAGAATTCTATGTAAAATAATCAAGGAGAATTCTATATGGAATTCTATAGAGAATTCTATGTAAAATAATCGAGAATTTTATGTAAAATAATCAAGGAGGATTCTATATGGAATTCTATAGAGAATTCTATGTAAAACAATCGAGAATTCTATGTAAAATAATCAAGGAGAATTCTGTATAAAATAATCGAGAATTCTATGTAAAATAATCAAGGAGAATTCTATATGGAATTCTACAGAGAATTCTGTATAAAATAATCAAGGAGAATTCTATATGAAATTCTATTGGGAATTCTGTATAAAATAATCAAGGAGAATTCTATATGGAAATCTATAGAGAATTCTGTATAAAATAATCTAGGAGAATGTTATATAAAATAATCGAGGAGAATTCTACATGGATTTCCATAGAGAATTCTGTATAAAATAATCAAGGAGAATTCTATATGGATTTCTATAGAGAATTCTGTATAAAATAATCAAGGAGGATTCTATATAAAATAATCAAGGAGAATTTTATATGGAATTCTGTAGAGAATTCTTTATAAAATAATCAAGGAGGATTCTATATAAAATAATCAAGGAGAATTCTATATAAAATCCTATAGAGAATTCTGTATAAAATAATCAAGGAGGATTCTATATAAAATAATCAAGGAGAATTCTATATAAAATCCTATAGAGAATTCTGTATAAAATAATCAAGGAGAATTCTATATAAAATAATCAAGGAGAATTCAATATGGAACTCTATAGAGAATACTGTATAAAATAAGGAGAATTCTATATAAAATAATCAAGGAGAATTCTATGTGGAATTCTATAGAGAATTCTGTATAAAATAATCAAGGCGAATTCTATATTGAATTATATAGAGAATTCTGTATAAAATAATCAAGGAGAATTCTATATAAAATAATTAAGAAGAATTCTATGTAGAATGCTATAGAGAATTCTGTACAAAATAATCAAAGAGAATTCTATATAAAATAATCAACGAGAATTCTATATGGAATTCTATAGAGAATTTTATATAAAATAATCAAGGAGCATTCTGTATGGAATTATATAGAGATTTCTATATAAAATAATCGAGAATTCTATATAAAATCAAGGAGAATTCTATATGGAATTTGATAGAGAATTCTATATAAAATAATTGGGAATTCTATGTAAAATAATCAAGGAGAATTCTATATGGAATTCTATAGAGATTTCTATATAAAATAATCAAGAATTCTATATAAAATAAGGAGAATTCTATAAGGAATTCTATAGAGAATTCTATATAAAATAATCGAGAATTCTATGTAAAATAATCAAGGAGAATTCTATATTGAATTCTATAGAGAATTCTGTATAAAATAATCGAGGCGAATTCTATGTAAAATAATCAAGGAGAATTCTATAGAGAATTCTATATAAAATAATTGAGAATTCTATATAAAATAATCAAGGAGAATTCTATATGGAATTCTATAGAGAATTCTGTATAAAATAATCAAGGAGAATTCTATATAAAATAATCAGGGAGAACTTTATGTGGAATTCTATAGAGAATTCTATATAAAATAATTGAGAATTCTATATAAAATAATCAAGGAGAAGTCTATATGGAATTCTATAGAGAATTCTATGTAAAATAATCAAGGAGAATTCTATATAAAATAATTGAGAATTCTATATATAATAATCAAGGAGAATTCTATATAAAATAATCAAGGACAATTCTATATGCAATTCTATAGAGAATTCTATATAAAATAATCAAGGAGAATTCTATGTGGAATTCTATAGAGAATTCTGTATAAAATAATCAGGGAGAATTCTATATAAAATAATCAAGGAGAATTCTATATGGAATTCTATAGAGAATTTTATCTAAAATAATGAAGGAGAATTCTATATGGAATTCTATAGAGAATTCTATGTAAAATAATCAAGGAGAATTCTATATGGAATTCTATAGATAATTCTATATAAAATAATCAAGGAGAATTCTATATGGAATTCTAGAGAATTCTGTATAAAATAATCAAGGATAATTCTATATAAAATAATCAGGGAGAATTCTATATGGAATTCTATAGATAATTCTATATAAAATAATCAAGGAGAATTCTATTTAAAATAATCAAAGAGAACTCTATATGGAATTCTGTAGAGAATTCTATATAAAATAATCAAGGAGACTTCTATATAAAATAATCAGGGAGAATTCTATATGGAATTCTATAGATAATTCTATATAAAATAATCAAGGAGAATTCTATTTAAAATAATCAAAGAGAACTCTATATGGAATTCTGTAGAGAATTCTATATAAAATAATCAAGGAGACTTCTATATAAAATAATCAAGGAGAATTCTATATGGAATTCTATAGAGAATTCTATATAAAATAATCGAGAATTCTATATTAAATAATCAAGGAGAATTCTATATGGAATTCTATATAAAATAAGGAGAATTCTATAAAGAATTCTATATAAAATAATCAAGGAGAATTCTATGTGGAAATCTATAGAGAAGTCTATATAAAATAATCAAGGAGAGTTCTATATGGATTTTTAAATTAGCTCAATAAATCTATATGGAATTCTTTTTGATTATTTTAGCAGGTGCATAGTATTTCCTTGTGGCCTGGTTGCCTGGGGTTGTTTCCTCACCTTATAGATTGAGATTATAATCCTTATTGGGTTTTTGTGAGAATTGAGTAAAAACCATGCTTGAAACTATCATTGGGGCATCGTTTGTAGTGTATTTAAGTGTCAGCTGTTATGATTATATCGTCATCATTATTATCATTGTCAAATCTTGAAATCAGCTTTTACATTAGGAGTCCTTATGTATATTTTACAGTAGAGTTTAGAGTTCTGTTGCAAAAAGATTTTTTCATTGTTGTTTTTGTTTTTGGATTTCAGTAGCTTTGCTTTAGAGCTATACTGTTTAATATAGTAGCCATCAGCCAAATCTGGTTACTGAACTCTTGAAATTGGCTACTCTGAATTGAGATTTGTGTTAAGTACATACTGCGTTTCAAAAAAACTCAGTAGTAGTTTTTAAGGATTGATTACATGTTGAAATGATATCTTGAGTAATATGTTAGAATAAATACATATTGTTGAAAATAATTTTTGGAATGCGTTTCCTAGAACATCTGAACATGCCTCTCTGGTTAGCTTTATATTTCTGTTATATAGCACTGCTTTGAAGGAGAATGGATTTTTTAATTAGCTCAATAAATCCAACTACTATGGCTAATTAGTTGATTAAATGCTGTTTCTTCAGGAGGAAAGCTTTATATTTGTTCCCTAGCATCCAGAAGTGAAGTCATTATTACACAGAGCCTCCTTTCCAGTCTGTAACACCTACTTCCCTTTCACTGCTTCCATCTCTTCGTAGCACTTCCATTTCCCCGGGGACCGAGCTGTAAAAGTTGTTCATAGGTGACAAAAGTATAATTTTCCACTGATTGTGTGCTATATTTTTTCAAAATTAAGAAATTTATACCTACTTATATGGAAGCATTTGAGTATCATTAATAAAGCAAAATCAGAATGTGAGAATTATAACATCTATGAATTTATGGCTCAGAATGGATTTCCTCTATATTCCATTATCTTTATGTTACTTTTCAGATCAAAAAAATGTAGACTAATACACAAAATAGTTTTTAACTAATCATGAATTTTAATTTACTTTTTCTTTATAATCTTTATTCATTTCTTTTTAACAAATGTTTCTTAAGTACCCAGTATATGTCATATGCACTGGCCTGGTTGTTGAATATCTCAAGCAGATTTAGGTTTAGTTTTCTTCTGGGAGGACTGCAGAGAGAAAATGAGTAAAAAAGATGTGGAAACCAACATTAACACATAAAACTTCTGTAGCAGACATGGGAGCAGGTACTGTTATAGCAGAGAAGGAGGAACAACCAGGTTTCTAAGGAAGCAGGTAATAGGCTTAAATGACTATTAACCTTGGCTCATGAGGGAAGTAGGCTGAGGACAGGAAGCAGCATTTGTAAAAGTAGAAAGGACAGAGTGATTTTAGGAAGGCTGAAGATTTTAGGAAAACTAAAATAGAGAGTGGATGAAAACTAAAATAGACCTTCATGGAAAAGGTCAACTAAGGGTGGTATTGAAATGATAAAATATAAAAGATCATGGTGTTTACTGTATCAAGGAGGCAGTTTGGACTGCAGTAGTCAACCTAGAGTATTGAGTGAGAATAAATCTTGCAGATATGAGAGTTCATCAATCATATATTTAGTGTGTAATTTGGCAAGTATTTATTTAACCACTGTAATCCTCAGTTGTCTTATATGTACAACAGGAAAATTAATAGGGTTGTCATGGACAACTAAATGTTTGGCAGCTTAATGGTGTGCATATGGAATTGGTGTGGGATGAGAGAAAACCTGAGATTTGAGACGACTGAGATGAGACTGTTAGCAAAGAAGAAAACAAAGGAGGCTTTTAAGCAGGCAGTGTTGACATTTGAAATAATCAGTTTCATTCTGAAAGTGATATTTGGTAATAATGGAATATTTAGGGAAAAAGTCTGAACAATTTTTTTAAAATAATACAAATCACTATTAGTTTCTGCTATTACTTAACACCTATTGTGAGGATAATGGTGACATAATTAAAATAGGCAATTTTCCCTCCAGAAACGTTTTATAACTCTACTCTTACCCAAATTCTTTTTTGATGTTATGTCACTAATTTGTTGTGGTTTCTTCATTAATGTTTTCTGTACATTTTTTGTTGAGTTTATTATTTGGGATTTCTTGTTTTTTGTTGCTACTGTAATTGGTATATTCATTTTGTTACTAGCTATTATATGTATATAAGGGAGCTATTAAATTTGGGGAAGCTAAGGTCATTTTCCCGTGAAATAAAGAGATTAGATTAATGATCTTCTAGAGCTCTGACATTCTATAGTTCTCTAAATGTAGCTTTTCTTTTTTTAAAAAAGTGTACTTACAAAGGGCTTTTCTGCTCTATAATCACTAATTCTCCCATTTCTTATTTTGTTACTTGTATAGTCTTTAGCACTTTTTTTTTTTTTTTTTTTTGAGACGGAGTTTCGCTCTTGTTACCCAGGCTGGAGTGCAATGGCGCGATCTCGGCTCACCGCAACCTCCGCCTCCTGGGTTCAAGCAATTCTCCTGCCTCAGCCTCCTGAGTAGCTGGGATTACAGGCACATGCCACCATGCCCAGCTAATTTTTTGTATTTTTAGTAGGACGGGGTTTCACCATGTTGACCGGGATGGTCTCGATCTCTCGACCTCGTGATCCACCCGCCTCGGCCTCTCAAAGTGCTGGGATTACAGGCTTGAGCCACCTCGCCCGGCCTGTCTTTAGCACTTTTTATAGTTTAAATTTTTATTCCATCAGAATTTATTCTTTTTGCCCAGGTATGATATAGTGTATTGGTTTGCTAGGTCTGCTATAACAAAGTACCACAAACTGGGTGACTTAAACAATAGAAATTTAGTCTCATAGTTCTAGAGGTTAGACCTCCAAAATCAAGGTGTCTGCAGGATTGGTTCCTTCTTCAGGACTGTGAGGGATGTATTTGTTTCATTCTTCTCTCCTTGGCTTCTTAACAATCTTCTTTTTCTCTTCACATTATCTTCCATCTATACACGTCTTTGTCTTTGTCTGTGTTCAAGTTTCCCCCCTTTGGATAAAGACATGGATCATATTGGATTCAGTTCCACCCTAAAGACCTCATGTAGCTAGTTATATCAGCAATGACCCTGTTTCCAAGACATATCACATTTTGAGGTACTGGGGGTTAGGACTTCAACATGTAAATATTCAGGAGATACAACTCAACCCATAATATTTCTTCAACATTGTTATTTTCCTGTTTACTATTCATCCAATAAACCATTTTCCTCTCAGTTATTTGGGTGCTGCCTTTAAAACTTATGAAATTACTATGTGTATTAGGTAGGCATTTTATGGTTTACCTCTTTTTTTTCTCCTCATATGCCTGGCTCTGCTTGCTAAAAACAGGATTTTATGTTGTTTTTTCCAAAAACTATATGATACAAAACTAGGTGTGGGTGTAGTTGTGCACACTATAGTAGAAATTATGAGAAGGATGACTTCAGATTGAACAGGAATGTACTGTTACAGGGATTAGTATCATTCAAGGATGTGGCTGTGGATTTCACCCAGGAGGAGTGGCAGCAACTTGACCCTGCTCAGAGGACCCTGTACAGGGATGTGATGCTGGAGAACTACAGCCACCTGGTCTCAATGGGTAAGGATGGCTTCCTTGAATAACTCAGAGTTGTCCAATCAAGTGCCTTTCCTTATCACTTGCTGTGATGACGTAGTTTCTGACACATGTCATGACTTTTATGACCTTCATACCTTTGCAAATGGAGGTTATGCCTTTGTTGAGGGCTAACTGGACTTCACTGTAGACCACCTGAAACTGTATCTTCCCTTCTTCCTTTAGTGCAATCAATCCCAATTCTCTGTGATTTCTGTTTAATAGGGTATCCAGTTTCCAAACCAGATGTCATCTCCAAGTTGGAACAAGGAGAAGAGCCATGGATCGTAAAGAGAGACATATCAAATTGGATCTATCCAGATGAATATCAGGCAGATGGGAGACAAGGGAAGTGAAATATCAGTTTATGTGTGTTTTTTTAATTGCTTGGTGCCCAAAGCTTATGTTTCTATCCTTATTGAAGTCTCCTATTCTTTGCTTCTATGCTGAGAATTTAGTAGTCACTCAATAAGTAATTGTGAAGCCTGTCAATGGAGTGCTATTTTTTGTTGATCCTGTCATACACACACAGGAGATAGGATCATTAGTGTCATATGGTTGATCCTGTCATACATGTGCAGGAGACAGGATCATTAAAAATATATACATATGGTATACATACATACATACATACATGTGTGTATATACATACATCAACTGTATGACACTATATATATAGTGTCTTTCCTGAAAGGGTTTAAAGGCAATAAAAGGCAAATTCCTTTCAAGAACATAAGTTGCCAGGTGCGGTGGCTCAAGCCTGTAATCCCAGCACTTTGGGAGGCCGAGATGGGTGGATCACGAGGTCAAGAGATCAAGACCATCCTGGTCAACAAGGTGAAACCCCGTCTCTACTAAAAATACAAAACATTAACTGGGCATGGTGGCACGTGCCTGTAATCCCAGCTACTCAGGAGGCTGAGGCAGGAGAATTGCTTGAACCCAGGAGGCGGAAGTTGCGGTGAGCCGAGATCGCGCCATCGCACTCCAGCCTGGGTAACAAGAGCGAAATTCCGTCTCAAAAAAAAAAAGAAAAGAAAAAGAAAAAGAAAAAAGAACATAACTTGTACTTTAGAAGGCAAGATTCCCAGATAAATGACTGTACAAAATTAAATGTCAAATACAGTTGCTGTTTTAAAAGTTTAGAGAAAATTAGAGTCTAAAGAGATGTGGGAGAATTTGAGAGACATTTTTCAGAGCTTGCAACTATAACTGCTAACTGCTCTGAATGACATAAATGCTGATGAGACTGAAGGAGGAGGGTGAAGACAAGCAGACAGTGTTGGAAAGAGAGTATACGAACAAAATCTTAGTGTCAGGAAGATACAGCTTTTCTGGGAGACCTTTGCTAGCTTTACTTGACATGTATAGAAAGTAGTTTATTGGGAGTAGTAGAATTTAAGTCTGTATTCTCAGTTTGATGCTGGATCTGTAATGGGATATTAGATTTTTCTATTATTTATGTTAGTTATTAGGAAAATAGATTGACGAGAGTTAAAGTATTTTGCTTACAGAGGATACCTTATTTAGAGTGATGGCAGGATAATAAGAATATGTAGCACATCATTTATAATATAAATGAAATTAAACGGTAAAAAGGGTTTTTTTATTCAGAAAGCAGAAGTGAAAATTCTAGAATCCAAAATTAGAGTGATGAGAACCCAGACGTTGTTTCATCTAAGTTTAGTTTTTACATGAATATTTCTGTTAAACATTCTTGTCTATTCACCTGATAACTCTATATGCTGTACTGTCTTCTGAGATGGCCTGTTTCCATCCCTTTATTGTGAGTTCATGTACTATGTTGGATCATCTGTTTGTTCCACTTCCTTACTGTCTGTCAACTGACTCTTGTGATGACTCTTAAATTGTATCTTTTCTTCTTTTAGACAGGAAGAGTAACCTTCACAACTCTGAGTCATGTATTTTGGGGACAGTTTTTTCCCAACATAAGATACTGAAAGGAGTCACAAAAGATGGTTCATTGTGCTCCGTTTTAAAAGTCTATCAAGGTGATGGCCAGCTGCAGAGATTTCTGGAGAATCAAGACAGACTCTTCAAGCAGGTCACATTTGTTAACAGCAAAGCAGTGACTGAGGCATCAGGGCATAAATATAATCCACTGGGAAAAATGTTTCAAGAGTGCATAGAACCAGATACATCAATACAGAGATTCCATAAATATGATGTTTTTAAAAAGAATTTAAAACCAAATATTGACATACTGAGTTGTAATAAGAGCAGTTCAAGAAAAAAACCTGATCAAAGTTTTGGAGTTGGAAAATCATCTAGTGAGAGTGAGCCCAACTCTAATCTTGGGAAGATTCACAATGGAGTAATACCTTTTGAAGATAATCAGCATGGAAATGTTTTAAGCAATACACAATTGCTTATTCAATATCAGAATGTTGAAACTAAAGAGAAAACCTGTGTATGTGTTACATGTGGGAAAGCCTTTGCTAAGAAGTCACAGCTCATTGTACATCAAAGAATACATACTGGAAGGAAACCATATGATTGTGGTGCATGTGGAAAAGCCTTCAGTGAGAAATTTCATCTTGTTGTACATCAGAGAACTCATACTGGGGAGAAACCTTATGATTGTTCTGAATGTGGAAAAGCCTTCTCTCAGAAATCATCCCTTATTATACATCAGAGAGTTCACACTGGGGAAAAACCCTATGAATGTAGTGAATGTGGGAAAGCCTTCTCCCAGAAATCACCCCTCATTATACATCAGAGAATACATACTGGGGAAAAGCCCTATGAATGTAGAGAATGTGGGAAGGCCTTTTCCCAGAAGTCACAGCTGATTATACACCATAGAGCTCATACTGGCGAGAAGCCGTATGAGTGTACTGAATGTGGGAAAGCCTTCTGTGAGAAGTCCCACCTCATTATACATAAAAGAATTCACACTGGTGAGAAACCCTACAAATGTGCTCAATGTGAAGAAGCCTTCAGCAGGAAGACGGAACTCATTACACATCAGTTAGTTCATACTGGGGAAAAACCTTATGAATGTACTGAATGTGGGAAGACATTCTCCCGCAAGTCACAGCTCATCATACATCAGAGAACACATACTGGAGAGAAACCCTATAAATGTAGTGAATGTGGCAAAGCCTTCTGTCAGAAGTCACATCTCATTGGACATCAGAGAATTCACACAGGAGAAAAACCTTATATATGTACTGAATGTGGGAAAGCCTTCTCTCAGAAGTCCCACCTTCCAGGACACCAGCGAATTCATACAGGAGAGAAACCTTACATATGTGCTGAATGTGGAAAGGCCTTTTCTCAGAAGTCTGACCTTGTTTTACATCAAAGGATTCATACTGGGGAAAGACCCTATCAATGTGCTATATGTGGGAAAGCCTTCATCCAGAAGTCACAACTAACTGTACACCAGAGAATTCATAAAGTGGTAAAATCATAATGAACTGGCCACAGAAAAGCCTTAGTATTAGCTCAAGCCTTAATACTTACTAGAAACCCAATTAATTTGATAATCTTGGGGACAATATTTCAATAGATAAAATTTTTTAAGGGAATTTATGTTTCTAGTATGGTGGTGCCTAACTTTTCCAGCAAAGATGATGAAAAATAAGTTATATAAATGAAGAACATTTTTAACATGGCATGTGAAGCTTTTAAAGTTATGAACTCAGTGATCAATACAGCAAGTTAAGCATACAGAATATTGTCAAGTAGCATATTCCTTATACTACATAATGATAATCAGCCATTTTGAAACTGCTGTTATTACTTTGGCATAATTAATGGCCATAAAATAATTTTCTATAAAACACATGGAAGAAAGCTTGAGTAAACAACAAAATAAAAACTAGAAACTATTTTAAGAAGGGACTGGAGCATGATCCCTAAAGCTACATATAAATTTCTTATACAAAATATGGAAAGATAGGTTGATCATATTCAGTAAAGTTTATGTGTATGCATTTTCCCATCTCAAGCATATAAGTTGACCTGCACCTCTGAAAGGACCTTGAGATTGATGTATTTTGAGCAGTTCTCCCTTTTACTCCCCCAAGCTGGGAACTTGTAGCTGAAAAATACTGGCACTGAGGCCAGATAGTCTTGGGCTTAATCCTGGCTCAGTGATTCACAGATTGTGTGACTTTAGGCAAACATACTTCCCCTATGTTTTATTAGTAAGTACAAATACAATGCAGTGCTCATTTTCAGTTAATATTAGTACTTTTTAAATCTTTACTCTCGAAGTATTAGATGCTAAGACTAATGTGTAAAAGCCACATCTGAACTTGCTTTGCCCTCCAGACACTCTGCTTTTGATTGCCCATCCCTGTAAGTGGTTTATTTTACTGTCTTCTGATGCTGGTGGCCTTATCTTTGCTATGTTAAGGTTACATTTTTTAATACTTTCATTTATTTACATATGCTTACATAAACTGTGGTGATTGCACATAAAGACCTGCCTAATGTCTCTTCACTTCTTAGTGATTCTTGCCTTGAAACCCCATCTGTTTTCCCTGAAAATTTACAGGGGAAAATTCTTGAGGTTAGAAGTCATGCCTGCATAGCCTTGAGAATGTTAGGTCTCTAAAATATATACTACTATGCTTTTTGTCATTCCATCTATTCCCCCATAAGCATTTTTAGATGAGCACTCTTGCTGGAGGTGACCAGCAGGAGAGCATACTTGGCAAGGATAAGAATGCCTGTGTGATAAACACAGCATCTGCACATATTTCCTGCTTGATTTCCTACCCACTTGATCCCCTTCCTGCTTGGCTGAACTGTCTGTTGTGAAAACATGGGACTCCTCTGGTTGCAAACCACTGTAGAGTAGAGGGCACACTGGACAGGGATGTGGGAACTCAATATTAAAGATGTCTTTCCCCCACATCCCAGGTGATTTATATATTGTTGGGGTGGGGAAAGAGAAATCCAAAGGAGCAAGCCCAATCATAAAATAGAATGGCTAATTTTATTGTGAAATAACAGAAATGAAAATACTATGTAGCATTTAGGTAGCTAGCACATGGCTGTAAAACTTTAGTGGATTTTTAGCTCTATTTATATGGAACTAAAGCTACAATTATGTGGAGCTAAGCTTCTCCCCATTAGTAAATGGGAGATACCTAGTTTTCATCAATACTTATATTGAACTTACTCTGATGTCTTGTTTTGCATAATTCTTTTATCAGGCTTACTCTGATGGTCTGTTCTTCATATTTTTTTTATCTGTGCATCCTATGACTACCCCTGACAGTGTATCTAATACATGTGATTAGTCATATTCTTCACTCCTCAGCAAAGTCACATCAGTTTTCCACAATAGTCAATGAGCCCCATATTAAAACCTCAGCAAGCTTTCAAAAAAAATCTTATAATTTGGTTCTAAAATTATATATAAAAATGCTCCAAGGCAAGAGTAGCTAAGACACTTTTGAAGAACAAATTTGGATAATTTATTAGACTTCTTATAAAACAGTGGTAATTAAGGCAGTGTGGTATTACTGCAGTAGTCATATAGGTAATGGTAAAAGAGAATCTGAAAACTGATAATTATCTGTAGACACTTGAATTATGACAAAGTTGGCATTCTAGGATAATGGGCGAAAACTTACCTTTTCAATAATGTTTCTGGCTCAGTTATCCATATGAGAAAAACAAATAAAAAACAAATTTACTGCATACCATTCACAAATTTTATTCTGCCTAAACCTGTAATAGAGGAAGATGTATAGCAGTTAGTACAGATCAGGCAAAAGAGAGCCTGGAAATGTCTAAGCATCTGTCTCAGTAGTTTAGAATAAAAAACGCTGTGATCTAACTCCAAGAAAGTAAAAAGGACATGATAAAAATGAAAGAAGGTGAAGAAATAGGGAAACACACAAAATAGGAACAATAAAACAAGAAAATTGTGTCTCATGCTCATAATCCCCATACTTTAGGAGGACAAGGTAGGAGGATTGCTTGATCCCAGGAATTCAAGGCTGTGGTCATTGTGCCACTGCACTCCAGCCTGGGTGACAGAGTGAGACCTGTCTCAAAAAAAAGTATTGTTGATTGAAAAAAATAATACAGTTGATAATCCCCTGGTATTACAGTTAAATAAGTAAGGCATAAATACCCAATATAAGCAATGAAAAGGGAGAACATTACCTCAGAATCTACAGATATTTAGAAGACACTAAAAATACTTGAATATAACAATATTTTACTAAAAGATCATGTTAATTCTACAATATATCTTCTAGAAAAGAGGAAGGATCCCTTTTTGAAAAAAAACTTAAGGTTAGCATTACCCTAAGGCTAAAACCAGATAGACATTCAGGAAAAAAATAATTAATGACTAATATTTCTTCTGAACATAGACACAAACAATCTTAACAATATTTGCAAATGAAATTCTGGAATATTTGAAAAGAAAAGTACATTATGGCCAAGTAGGGTTTAATTTAGGAATGCAAGGTTGGTTCAACATATAAAACCAAGTGATGTAATTCTTCATATCAACAGCCTAAAACAGAATCATTGTATGATCAGTTCAGTAGACGCAGGAGAAATATTTAACAAAAAATTTTCACATCCATTTAGAATAAAACTTTAAATAAACTGGGAATAAAGGGCAGCCTTCTCAAATAATTAAAGGGCAGATACAGAAAACCTACAATAAACATCATATTTAATGGTTGGAAAAAAGGCAAGAATATTTATTTGACTATTTCTGGTTAATATTATAACAGCGAATTTAGCCAGTGCAATAAGTAAAGCAAAGTAAGGAGTGGGGGCCTGCAAGCTGGAAAGGAAGAAATGAAAGTGTTATTTGTAGACAACATATCCTTCTATGTAGAAGATCTCAAAAACTGCACAAAAGCAGGTTTTTTAAAAAATATCTAAACAATTGGAGAGATACAATTATCTGCCTCCACACCCAACATTCAATGAACAGAGACAGGATAACCAGAACAAACATGTCCATTTGGAAAGAGACAAAACCCAGAGCTGGTGGTACTCTCTCACACTGATGACACTAATGCACAACTCCTTCAGGCATTCCCCTCATTTAGTCCCCTCCTCTTGAATCTGACCCTGCCCTGTGACTTGTTTGAATGTAGAATGCTGTAGAAATAATTTTGTGCTACTTCCTTTCCTAAGCCTTAAAAAGACCTGATAGCTTCTAATTTTGCACTCCTAGTATCCAGCTCCCAAAGAAGAGGTATGATTGTCCTGAAACTATGATACTTTGAAGGAACTCTGAAAGAGCCACTTGGAGAGGCTACATGAGGGAGAACCAAAGTGCTCTAAATGACAGCCCCACGTAAAATTCCAGCCTACAGCAAGGACCAGCTCCCACCATCGTAGACATTCCAAAACAGTTGAATCTCCAGTGAGCCATCTTGGACATTTCAAACCAGTTGAGCCTTCAGGTGACTGCAGTCATAGCTCCCCCCATATAGAGAACTACCTAGGTGAGTAAATCACAGACTCATGAGCAGCAATAAACCCTTGTTTCTGATTGAAAACAATATACATACACACTGTATGTATAGGGAGGAAGAAGAGGGATTAAGAAACTGTAGCAGGCCTGATGCAGTGGCTCACACCTTTAATCCTAGCACTTTGGGAGGCCAAGGCAGGTGGATTGCTTGGACCCAGGAGTTTGAGACCAGCTTGAGAAACATAGCAAGACCTTGTCTCTGAAAAAAAAAAAAAAAAAAAAAAAAATCAAAAAACTGCCCCAGCATTTTAAAGGTTGATGCATGGAAGTCATGGAAGAAACACTACTCCAATTGTTAGATGTTGAACAAAAATATTACTAACATCACAGTTAACGTAGAGAATACACAAATATACAGAATTTTAAAAAATCACCTTTAGAGAGAATAGAACTTTGATGCATTTTATTTTTGAAATCACAGGTTTAACTTATAAAATTTGGCCATATATATACTTTTAAAATATTATTTCCTGAAATATTCCCCCATGATAATCAATGCTCTTAGAAATTTTTAATTTATGTTATAACTTTACAATCTCTTGAGATTTTACATTTTTTTATTGCATTTTAGGTTTAGGGGTACATGTGAAGAACATGCAAGATTGTTGCATAGGTACACACATGGCAGTGTGCTTTGCTGCCTTCCTTCCCCTCACCTTTTTGAAGTTAAAAAATGTTTTAACTTTTAAAAATCAGTATCTCCTAATTAACATCTGGGGAAACTGTTCTTTAAGAGGAAGAGGGATTAAGAAACTGCAGCAGGCCGAGTGCAGTGGCTCACACCTTTAATCCTAGTGCTTTGGGAGGCATAATACTAGGATTACTGGCACTGTGGTAACCAGGTTACTCAAGTCAATAAAACCTGAAGAAAGGGCCGGGCACGGTGGCTCAAGCCTGTAATCCCAGCACTTTGGGAGGCCGAGGCGGGTGGATCACGAGGTCGAGAGATCAAGACCATCCCGGTCAACATAGTGAAACCCCGTCTCTACTAAAAATACAAAAAATTAGCTGGGCATGGTGGCGCGTGCCTGTAATCCCAGCTACTCAGGAGGCTGAGGCAGGAGAATTGCCTGAACCCAGGAGGCAGAGGTTGCGGTGAGCCGAGATCGCGCCATTGCACTCCAGCCTGGGTAACAAGAGCGAAACTCTGTCTCAAAAAAAAAAAAAAAAAAAAAAAAAAACCTGAAGAAAGAACCCCTACGTCATTCCTAACTGAACTCAAACTAAAGGTGGCAAAAAGATGGAGGTGCCTTAAAGGGTCTACCATCTTGGAAAATCAGACCTAATACACTGACCTTAAGGTTACCTTACCATCTCCCCTTGCACTTTTTTTGTGAGTTTACCTTTTTCCTAATCTGATCACTTCCCACATGCCTACTAAATTTCTAAGTCAGCAAGACAAACTGTTCAGTCACTTCTCTGGTGGCCAACAGAAAAAAATTAATCATCTCAATCATTTTAATATAATTCAACTCCTTACTAGGTCACCACATAATTATTATGAATAAAACAAATTCTTCCTTAGTATAAAGAAAAACAATGAGACTATTCCACTGTGCTTCCATTCATCTTTAAGCTGCCAAATTATTTATTTTAAATTAAAAAATAAATCTAAGTTTGAGAAAAATTACTGTGCATGTTGAATTTCGTTTACCTCATTAGCAAAGATATACTAGGAACTCTGTGCCAAGTAGAATAATTTTGTAAAGTATAACTCAAAGCAATGCTGGCTAGGAGCCAGGCCATAGGTCTTCGTCCTACCTGTGTTCATAGCACATATCAGCAAAATGATAAACTAAGAACCTCCAAATCTTTGTTTATTCATAGAAAAAATAATATGGATGGTTTAAATAACTTTATAGAAACTCTGAAAAACAGTTAGGAAAAAAAGCAACCAAGTAAAGTCCCATCAAGAAAAAGTCATATTCAAAATTATCGTGTTTTTAATTTAAAACATTATGGGACTCCCAGAAAGAGAAGAAAGGGGCGGATAATTTATTTGAAAAAATAATAGCCAAAAGCTTCACTAATTTGAGGAAAGGCATACAAAGAAGCTCTATGAACCACAAGATAAAGCCAAAAAGACCTATACTGAGACAAATTGTAATCAAACTATTAAAAGACAAATAGAATCTTAAAAGCTGCAAGAGAAAGAGACTCGTCATATACAAACAATCCTTAATAAGATTATCAGTGAGTTTCTCAGCAGAAAGGTTGCAGGCCAGAAGGCACAGAGATGATATACTTAAGGTGCTAAAAGAAAAAGAAAAATACTTGTCAACTGAGAACTCTGTATTTGGCAAAAGCGTCCTATTAAAATTAGGCAAAACCTAATGCACCCCAGGTAAACAAGCTAAGGGACTCCATCACTAGTAGACCTGCACTACACAATCAGGGTTAAGTTCAAAGTTGAAAAAAAAAATGACAGTAGACAGTAACTTGAATGCAGAGGAAAACAAAGATCTCTGGTAAAGGCAAATACATGGACATTATAAACACTGATATTTTTATATAATTTGGGCTTGTAACTGCACTTTATTTTTTACAGAATTTAAAAGGCAAATTCATAAAAATAATTATAAATCCATGTTAATAGGTACACAACACATATGAAGATTGATTTTTGACATGAGTAACATAGCAAAGGGGGAAGGGAAAGTTGTAAAAAAGTAAAGCGTATGCAATTGAAGTTAAGTTGATATTAATTCAAAATAGATTGTTATGACTTTGTGCTGTTGTATGTAATTCCCTTGGTAATGACAAAGAAAATATCTACAAAATGTACACAAAAGAAAATGAAAAGGACATAAAAATGTGTCACTATAAAAAATGAACTAAAAACAAAGGAAAGTGGTAATGAGGAAATGAGAGACAAAAAAAGCTGTAAGACAAAGAGAAAAAACAGAATGACAGAAGTTCCACTTCATCAGCCACTGCTTTAAATGTAAATGGATGATTCTCTCCAATCAAAAAGCAGATATTGGTAGAATGGGGTTGGGGAGATGTGATACAATTATATACTTTACAGATTCACTATAGATCTCAGGATACCATAGTTTGAAAGTGAAAGTGAAAGGGTAGAAAGAGATATTCCACACAAATAGTAACTGAAAGAGAGCAGGAGTGGTTATACTAGTATCAGACACAATAGATTCTAGGTTAAATTTAAATTAAAAAACTGTTGCAAGAGACAAAGCAGTATACTACATGTAAATAAAAGGATCAGTTCTACTAAGATATAATAATTATAAACATATGTACCAAATATCGTATCTCCAAAATATGTTAAGCAAGCATTGATAAAATTGGAGAGAACAAATAGTTCTACAGTAGAACTATTGTAGAACGTCCTTAATGTATTTAATATATACTGGTATCTCCTACAGTTCAAATAGTAGGAGATACCAATACCCCTCTCTCAATACTGAGTGGAATCACCAGTCTTGAACAATACTACAGACCAATTGGACCTGGCAGACACATATAGAACACTTCACCCAGTAACATTCTGTTAGAATATATGGTTTTTTCTTAGGTGAAGATGGAACATTCTTCAAGAGAGACCCTACAAAATAAGTGTTAGGCCACAAAATAAGTGTTAATAAATTCTAAAAGATTGAAATTATGCAGTATCTTTTCCAATTACTGTGGAATAAAACTAAAACTATCAGAAGAAAAACTGGAAAATTCACAAATACGGGGACATTAAACGACACACTTTTAAACTACCAATGGGTTAAATAAGAAAAATTAGAAAATATCTTAGGACAAATGAAAGCACAATAAGCAAAAACTAATAGGATACTGTAAAAGCAGTACTGAGAGGGAAATTTATAGCTTTAAATACTTACATTTTAAAAGGATAAAAGATTTCAGTTCAACAATAAACTTTGTGTTTTAAGGAACTAAAAGAAGAATAGTGATCTAAACCCAAAGCAGCAGAAAAAATAAAATAATAAAAGATATGAGTAAAGGTTACTATATTTGAGAATGTTGCCTAAAAATACAATAAAGAAACTCAATATTGTTTTCCGTTCTATTAGAAATTCAGCAATATACGCTCCTAAAACGCTTCTCCAGGAAATGAGATGTAGATAAACTAACCTGAAATAGAAATAGTAGTTTGATTCTTCTGCTTGTGCCTAGAGTTGAGAATAAAAAAGGGTACATTCTTGTTGAGAGTGGTTTCCAGAACTGAAGACTCAATGGATACTTGGCCTTTTCCACTCTCTGCAGAATATGGCTTTAAATTATGTCCTTAGGGTTCTCTCTAGCTTATCCCATGCTCTGGGTACCAGCCTTCAGCCTTATATCACACTGCATCACTGGCATCACTAAACTTAACGAGAATGTGTGAACAACTTCTGAATTTCATGAAATAAGAAGTGGACAAACAGCTCAAATAAGAAATCAATATCTAAAATGGGTTTTGATTATAGTTTTAGTATTTTGAATTTGGTGAGCCAGATGGAAAGAATGTCCATCCCCTGTGCAACTTAGGTAGAAAAAAATAATTGTTAATAATTTAATCAGAACAAATGATTGCTCTAAGGAATCGAATGTAGCAGGAAAAGATAAGAAAAAGAAATCTTTAAGAACTAAGATTTTTTAGGCCGGGCACGGTGGCTCACGCCTGTAATCCCAGCACTTTGGGAGGCCGAGGCGGGTGGATCACGAGGTCAAGAGATCGAGACCATCCTGGTCAACTTGGTGAAACCCCGTCTCTACTAAAAAAAAATACAAAAAATTAGCTGGGCATGGTGGTGCATGCCTGTAATCCCAGCTACTCAGGAGGCTGAGGCAGGAGAATTGCCTGAACCCAGGAGGCGGAGGTTGCAGTGAGTTGAGATCGCACCATTGCACTCCAGCCTGGGTAACAAGAGCGAAACTCTGTCTCAAAAATAAATAAATAAATAAATAAATAAATAAATAGAACTAAGATTTTTTTTTTTTTTTGAGACGGAGTTTCGCTCTTGTTACCCAGGCTGGAGTGCAATGGCGCGATCTCGGCTCACCGCAACTTCCGCCTCCTGGGTTCAGGCAATTCTCCTGCTTCAGCCTCCTGAGTAGCCAGGATTACAGGCACGTGCCACCATGCCCAGCTAATTTTTTGTATTTTTAGTAGAGACGGGGTTTCACCATGTTGACCAGGATGGTCTCGATCTCTTGACCTCGTGATCCACCCGCCTCGGCCTCCCAAAGTGCTGGGATTACAGGCTTGAGCCACCGCGCCCGGCTAGAACTAAGATTTTTTAAAACATCATAATGAGAAGCTGAGCCTAAGAATTTATAGTAATATCAGAAGTACACCAAAAGCCAATTGCATGGCACAGTCTAATTTAAAGTCATTACACTACTATGGAGCTCAAATTGTCAAAGCAAGGAGATTTGTGGAAATTATACAGGTTACTTAAAACTGAATTTTACTAATTGGTGAAGAATAAATATGAGCAAAAAGCTAGCAGAGAAACAGCAACATCCCTCTTTGAAAAGGCCCAAAAGATCAGATGTACTTCCAAACAAATGCATTTTTTGCACTGTAATGTACTTTGCATCTGAGTAAGAGATTAATGATACTGTATGTATCATGCACATGCCGTACATGTGAGCCCTGGGAAGCCATTTAAGTTTAGAGCTTCTTAGGTTTTACATTCCCTTGGTTGCACGGGTAGGAAACCTGCATGACTAACTTCAGCTCTCCAAGTCGTGCCCTGTACTTCACAAATGCCAGATTCGTCTACAGTAAGCGATGCAAAAAGCCTGCTAAAAACATTCTTAGATGAGAACTTACTGGGTTATCTTCCTGCTTGTAAATACCATCAGAGTGTTTACAAGGAGGGGAGAGTAACAGAGCTGCTGCTAGTTACTTCCCTTTTGTGAAGACATGGATGAATTGCAGTGCTGGGAGTAGCAAGGGATTGAATCAAGCAAGATTTCAGAAATATACAGATGATTCAATGGCCCTTTATATTCAAATCTCCAAACGTGAGTTTTATATACCATCTTCTCAAAGGAACAAAACAGAAAATTCAATCATATACAAAAATTTTGTCTATTACAAAGTTGAATGTTTGCCCCACACCTGGCCTGCCATCATGCATTAGGGGACCACGGATGATCAAAAGAGTCCCTGTCCTCATGAGGTCACTGCTGATGTTCTTATTTACACTACATTGTGAACATTTTGATGAACGTGAGTCCATGATTCTTTACCCAGGCATACCAATCATGTCTAGCACAGATAAAGGGGAGGAAGATGAAATGCACGCAACACCCTATCCCACTCTCTGCCATGATCTGACTCTGCACCTGCTCCATCTTCCCTTCAAGACCAATGGTAGGAGGGTGCTGCTTATGGTAATCAGACCACCAGGTTGCTGTTCCAGGGCTACATGCAGGGAGTTCAACCAAAAGCACAGGCTTCCCTTTATCTCTGTTCATGCCCAACTATCATGTCAATTCTTGCTCTGAAATTTGACCTATCCCTCTTTTCCAATCCAAGTAGGATGGTTTTTCTTACCTGTATGGCTTCATTGAAACCAAAACTAGTATTTCCAAACATCTGTCAGTTAAAAGTAGAGCTGAATTTTGTTTTTCAAATTTGAAAATGCTCATTAAAATAGAAAGCTAGTGTGTGGCAGCTCAGTAATACTCAGATATCTCTGTACAAGAAACCTTCCTCCATCTCTGTCTCACAGTCATCCTGGGTCTGGGAGCTGACCTCAGGCACAGCCAGGCAGGGAACTCATGGCTCACTCTAAGTACAGGGGGTGGAAACCAGAATAATCGAGACCAGTCTGGGCAACACAGCGAGACCTTGTCTCTAGAGAAAATTTTTAAAATCAGCCAGGCATAATGAGTGTGTGCCTGTGGTCCTAGATACTCAGGAGGCTGAGGCAGGAAGATACCTTAAGCCCAGGAGTTTGAGGCTCAAGTAAACTATTACATAATGGCAGCATTGCACTCCAGCCCAGGCAAAAGAGCAAGACTCTGTCTCAAAAAAGGGGGTACATAATAATGTCTTCCCACTCCATATTTATCCACCCCTTAACCCTGAGAGATGACCATAACATCCTGGCAGAACGATTGGGTGCATACACGAGCAAGTAAGCACAAGCTATTTCTCTATTTCACAGACATGGAAGTATTTCCTAAATAATGTCTAACACCTCCTTCTTCTTTCACGTGTTGGTAATTGTTCTACATCAGCATATGAAGATATCCTTTGAGGAATTTTTTTTACCATTTCTTATCATTAGGAAATGGAACTCACATAATCATGCATAAAATCTTTAAGTAATGTTTAAATTATAAGCACACATCTCTTTTACCACCATGCAGATTTTTAAAAATTACCTATGTGAATAGCATCTCAATAAAGCATTTTCTTAAATGAAAGAAATAGGACCTGTCAACAGCAAAGAAAACTCTCACTACGCTCCAAAAGCTAGAGTTTAAAACCAGCCTGACTATTGGATGTATTTCTTGGTTTTTAATGAATACTTTTGCCATCTATACAGGCATTCCTCTGAAATATTGTTTACTGTATATTTGGCTTACGATTGCTTTATTTGACCTGGGACTTGAGTGATAGATTTTCTTGCATAGTTTTTATATCCTTATCTGGTATGTCACTCATAAAATATATATGGTGGCCGGGCATGGTGGCTTACACCTGTAATCACAGCACTTTGGGAGACCAAGGCACTTGGATCATGAGGTCAAGATATCAAGGCCATCCTGGCCAACATAGTGAAACCCCATCTCTCCTAAAAATACAAAAATTAGCTGGACGTGGTGGCATGCACCTGTAGTCCCACCTACTCAGGAGGCTGAGGCAAGAGAATCGTTTGAACCAGGGAGGCAGAGGCTGCAGTGAGCCGAGATTACACCACTGCACTCCAGCCCGGTGACAGAGCAAGACTCCATCTCAAAATAATAAACATCATCATTATATACATACATACATATATATGATTAGAATTTTAAAATCCAGCCTGATGATCATTTTACTTTTAACTAAAACATTTATTCCAATGACACCGAATATAATTACTGACATTTTCAATTTATATGTAACATTTTATTTTGTGCTATATTTTTTTATGATGTCTTCCTTTAGATTGCATGTATTTTTGTTATACTATTGCTTTTCTTGTCACTTGCAAGTTATTTTCACAGTTTCTATTCCTTCATTAGTTATAAATTTAAGACATTAGGCATTACTTATAAACCACAGTTTAAACTTAATCAAAATCTTTACTCACGTTCTGGATAAAACAAGAACTTAGAACCCTTTAAAATGGTTACTACTTTTTTCTGTTTTAGAGGTTTGTTGTAGATTTCAATTGTAGGTTTGTAATCCCAGAAGTCTGTTATTACTGACACTCTCCATCTCAAGATTCAAGCAACCTGCCTTCTTATGTCAAGAAATTTATAACACAAAGTAATAGAAGGAAATAGTAACTTAAATCTCTCTGATTTAGAGTGAGAAAAGTGTAACCCATTGAGAAGAGAACTTGCAGTCCTTAGTACCACCCAAGAAAGAGCTTGCTGGAATTTTTTCAAGTTGGCTGTCATTGTAGGTCGATGTGGTCTTTCAGCCCTTCTCTTAAGATAGTCTTGGTGTTCTCAGAAATTATCTCTAGTAAGTGCCTGTAGTTCATTCATCTGAAGTAACAGTGGGATGTAGCTTAAAAGGCTAAGAAATGCCTTCATAACTCTGCAAGTCATGCACATACGTTTCCCATCTCTTTTGCAGAGACCCTGTGCATCACAGGACTTCATGATGTTCATGTAGTCTGTGAATATCCTGCCCATTCTCTGTGCCACCTGCCAGAGAGACTCATCATCCATACCAAAGAACAATTAAAAGACCTTCAGACACTTCACAAAATCATCTGCACCCCAGATGCCAAAGGCATCCTGGAAAGACTGTATGGTTGTTTTCTTCTGCAGGGAGGTTGCTTTGTCATTCATGATCATCTCACAGGTGTGGGACAGGTTTTGAAGAGGGCCATGGCACCTAATTTGGATGAGTCTTTTGCAATGTGTCTCTAAGCTTTGGGAAGTCATGCAATAAAGGTTCAAGGCTGGAGGCCATAAATATGGGGGGTTCACATACCTGCTCCCTCTGGAGATTTTCCTGGACATTTTCTCTGATTTACAGTAGCTGCACTTCTGGGAGGGCACCTGTGCTGAGATCCATGTCCAGCTTGGTCCAGACAATGTAGAACTTCTTTCCCATGTCCTCAATGGTTTTGGCAAGGATCACGTGATTCATGCTGAATTGTGCAGATGCAACCATGATGAAGTCACACTGGCTGAACTACATTTCCGTCAGGTAGTTCTCCAGAGTTTTGGTGGCAGACCCTGCACCAGGCAGGTCCCACAGCACCACATTTGGAAAGTGGGAAGAGAAATAGGCACATCTTTGGGTAGCTTTTACCAGCCTAGTAGGTAAAAGCTCATGCCCTGTGTTTTGCAGTGCACTGATGAAGGTGGACATGCTATTGCTAGAATCCCCTGCCATAGCGATGTTGACTGGTGTCCTGAACACTATCTTCAAAGTCTCCTTGATGGCAGAGAACACCTCTGGCAAGTCCCCATCAGCTGAGGCTCTCTCAACATTCATGACCTCTGCCTTCGATAAAATATCCCAGTGCCGGCTGGGTGTGGTGGCTCATACCTGTAATCCTGGCATTTTGGGAGGCCAAAGCAGATGGATCCCTGAGGTCAGGAGTTCCAGAACAGCTTGGCCAACGTGGGGAAACCCTGTCTCTACTAAAATACAAAAAATTAGCCAGGTGTAATGGTGCACGCCTATAGTCCCAGCTACTCAGGAGGCTGAGGCAGGAGACTTGCTTGAACCCAGGAGACGGAAGCTGCAGTGAGCTGAGACCACTGCACTCCAGCCCAAGAGACAGAGTGAAACTCCATCTCAGGAAAAAAAAATGCTTATGGTGTGGCAAAAAGAGGTTAAGGATGAGGCTAAAGGATGGAGTGTGAGTGAGGGCACGTGGGAACTCCGTCGTCTTGGTGGGCACTGGAGTAACCTGCAGAAGTAGAAGAGCAGGTGAGTTAGATGGATAGGTTGCACAGGAATCATCTGACTTTTAGCATTCCCAGCCCTCAGCAAAGACTGCAGCAAAGACAACTGGATTAAAAACAATCAAAAAGCACTCATTCAAGCAATGTGCACCTTCCTTCAGGGAGCAAGAAAGGTAGGGCCCATGCGGAACGCTCTGAGGCCGGTGCCTCCAACAGCCTCCAGAGCAGGATTGTGGTCTTGAGATGGCTTGAACAGAAGAGGATGAACCAAGGCTCCTGAAAAGGCCAAGACTTTTTCGTCTTTTCCTCTTTTACTCTATCCTAACATAGGACTGCTCCTTCTCACGTTTCAATACATATTTCATGGCAAAGACCAGACAAGTAAAACTGACCTGTATTTCTCTGCTGAAGATGGCGCCAGAGGACATAAAACGTCCAATTCCCATTGCTTACTTGAAGCTGTGGTCTGTCTGTTTTAACCTTTAACTTACCTCATCAGGCAGGGGATCGCAGTCCTGAAATGCTGCAACATATATGAAGTAAGCCACCTGCCTTTGACCCCCAAGTTTCCATTAGGATTGTCATATTGGGCTCAACTGAAGCAGGGGGAGAGGAGTTACTCAAATGCTCTGCTCTTGTTCAAGGCAGTAATTATACAATTGATTATCACTGCAATAGCCAATGATAATCAATTGTGTAATCATTGCCTTGAAGAAGAGCAGAACCTGGCTCTTGCAGGTTCCCCACCAGGCCAGGTATTTGAGATTGATTAAAAGAAGGTGATATGATTCTTGCAGTGATTAGACAACTGATTTTCATTACATTCGCCAAACCTGGCTCTTGCAGGTTCTCTGTGGAGGCAGGTATTTGAGACTGATTAAAATCAAAGAAGGTGATGTAATTCTCCTAACGTGGCCTGGCAGGTCTGTTTCACACACTCATTGTGAACACACACAACACTCTTCACACACCCACTCACACTTGGTGTGCACACTCACCCATGCCCAGCCGTGTTACCCACACACACATACACACACACTCACCCTCAGCATGCACACATAAACTCAATTGCATGCTGTGCATGTCCACACATATTCACGCCGACACATGTTCACGCACCCTCACACACTTAAGCTAACATGTGTAAACACTAATACACACATTCATCCCTGTTACACACACTCATACTTGCGCACTCAGGCTGCAACATGTTCACTTACCCAACACACAAACACACATCGACTCGTGGTGCCACCTTCGCACAAACTTATGTTTGGTGCGCACATGCTCACGTACTCTGTGCACATTTATATACACTCACATAGGCTGGCACATGACCTATTCACTCACTCATGCTTGGTGTGCCCAGTGCCCACACACTGTCTCACATGATATGTGTTCATACACTCATGCATACACAGAATCTTGCCTCCTGAGTGACCAGGACAATGGATCTGTCCAGTTTTTGGCCCTTTTAGAGGGTCCAGGAAACAGAGAACTGGCTCCAGCTGCCCATCTATGAGAGATGAGGCAAGGCCCTAACGGAGGAGATGGATCAGAGAGGCCCTGTTCTCTGGGCTGTATCTGAGTCTTCAATTTCTCAGTGCCTCACTTGTCTTGGGAAGATTTTATAACCCACCATATGGCAAGGGCAGCAATTGATCATTGACATCCTCAGGCCAGACTTCATCTGTGGCTGCTATATACAGTTTCTCCGTTGCAGCAATAATTATTTTGGTTTACGTAAATAACTAGCTTCTTCTCATTAAATGCTACTTAGATATGGTTGCTTTTATTTATTTTTTAATTTTTATTTTATTTATTTATTTATTTTTGAGACAGAGTCTTGTTCCGTCGCCAGGCACCAGGCTGGAGTGCAGTGGTGCGATGTCGGCTCACTGCAACCTCTGCCTCCTGGGTTCAAGCAATTCTTCTGCCTCAGCCTCCCCAGTAGCTGGGACTACAGGCATGCACCACCACGCCCAGCTAATTTTTGTATTTTTAGTAGAGACGGGGTTTCACCACGTTGGCCAGGATGGTCTCGATCTCTCGACCTCGTGATCCGCCCGCCTCAGCCTCCCAAAGTGCTGGGATTATAGGCATGAGCCACCACACCCGGCCTATGGTTGCTTTTAGTTAGTCCATAAAGAGGAAGGGTAATCGTAGAATCTAGAGGGAAGGGGGCAGCATAGATACCAGGTTTGAGTGGAGTCCCTCGCAGCCTAGCAGGAGAAGGGAGTGGGGAGGTGTGGCTTTCAGAATTTTGCCCACGTGTCTCTGCATGGATAGGAGGCAGGCTGGCTAAGGAGAGGAACTGAGACTCCCCTCCCCACAGCATTACATCTGATAGGTGCACAAGGGAGTGCAGCAGGAGCACATGCAGGCGGGAGATGGGCTTGGGCCTGTGGCGGGGCCATTTTCTAACCCAAGTAGTCCTAGAAAGTATTGTTTCATCAGGTATTAAATGCTTGGTATCACAGTAATACATACCCAGGTCTTGGCACTAACCATAAAATGTTTCCACTAGACTCTTTACCATTGTACTCCTCGTGCCTAGCAGGTGTTTAACATATTTTTGTTTGATTAATAAAACACAGTACACTTTGTGTGTTATTAACTTACTAATTGACAGATCAATTAACTTCCCCTTGTAAACAGTCCCTGCTGAGCACAGGGCCTACTAATATACATCTGATTTTCAAGCACAGTCTGCTTGGGTACAAGGGGACAGAACAGGGTATTCACTGTCCTTGGTGAGTGTGGGAGGTCAGCACCAAACCGTATCATTTTCCAGGCTTTGTCTGTGACCATATGTGTGAACGGAGCCAGCATCTTCAAACCCGTCTGCTTACCCATGCACCGGTGCTGAACCCTGTGGAAAGAGCCTTAGCCCCTGCAGCCCCAGCTTAACTGTCCCACTCTCAAGCCTTGATCAAATGATCCGCTTCTGCTGGGCCCATGGTGAAGGCTTACCAGCTGCACACTGGACACATCCGAGCCCAAAATCGTTACTTTTACAACTGAGATACTTTATCTCAGTTATGCCAGGACTCTTCTGTGCTGTGCTTGCCCAGGCCCCTGTGCCACTGCCAGGCCAATGAGGGCATGGTTTCCTCTGCATGAGGTTGGAGTGTCTTCACGGTGTTGTCAGTGTGCCTATGTTTGTGTGCATGAGCCTCCAGTAGCATTGACCTGGAAGTTTAGAAGAGGTCATCAGAATTCAGCCTGGGTTGCAATTGCTCCAAGCTCGGCTCTTTGAGTATCTTGCCCAGATTATATTGCCATATATCCTCCTCCAGATGGGCTGAGGAGTCCTTTTGGAAGAGGAGGAGAAGGCTTTTCTAAAAGGAGCCACGGGACCACGTTCAATTACACAGTGGCAACCATACAAAAAAAGAAAAAAGAAAAAAAACCCAGACACTAGAAGGAGCATATTCATAAATTTACTAAGTGAGACTTTGAGTAAGGTATGTGCTTCATATGGGAACCAAGGACATATGCACACAAATAAATGTACACAGGTGAATGCAAGGTAATACACAACAATTTGCCTTAAATACACTCTATATCTTCGATTCCACTCTATGAATGTTTTTTCATCTGTTTGTTCTTTAATGCTGGTCATAATCCAGTGAATTAATTTCACGAGCCAAAACATACAGAATGAAGGACACAGATTAATAGATTTCCCGCAGAAGGTTATACATAGTTAATTCCAGGCCAATTAGCTTGATCTGCAAACAAAGGTACTTACAGCAAAGTAAGACCTGACCTTAGCACAGATGTGGAGCCTGGCACGTCAGAGAACTCCATAAGCCAGAAACCAATGTGGACCAAATCCCAGGCTTTTTCTCTGTTTGATCACTATCAGAAAAGGCTGAGGAAGAAAATCAATGTGATGATTCATGTGAAATAATGAAACTGGATCCTCAGCTCTCACCTTCTACAAAAATAAACTTGGCCAGGCATGGTCACTCATGCCTGTAATCCCAACACTTTGGGAGGCTGAGGTGAGCGGGTCAAGAGGTCAAGAGATTGAGACCAGCCTGGCTAATATGGTGAAACCCTGTTTCTACTAAAAATACAAAAGTTAGCCAGGCACATTGGCAGGCACCTGTAAGCCTAGCTACTCAGGAGCCTGAGACAGGAGAATTGCTTGAACCTGGGCAGCAGAGGTTGCAGTGAGCCGAGATTGTGCCACTGCACTCCAGCCTGGATGATAGAGTGAGACTCTGTCTCAAATATATATATATATATGAAAATACAAAAGTTAGCTGGGCATGGTGGTGGGCACCTGTAATCCCAGCTCCTCGGGAGGCTGGGGCAGGAGAATCACTTGCACACAGGAGGTGGAGAATGTAGTAAGCTGATGTTGTGCCACTGCACTCCTGCCTGGCGACAGAGCAAGACTCTGTCTCAATAATAATAATAATAAACTCAAGATGGATCAAATACTTAAATATAACTTGAAACCATACAAATTCTAGAAGATAACACTGGAAAAATTCTTCTAGACATTGATGTAGGCAAAGAATTTACTACTAAGATCCCAAAAGCAAATGCAACAAAAACGTAAATAAATGAAACCTATTAAACTAAAAAGCCTCTGCACAGCAAAAGAAATAATCAGCAGAGTAAACAGACAATCCACAGAGTAGGAGAAAAATCTTTGCATATTATGCATCTTACAAAGGACCAATATCCAGAATCTACAAGGAACTCAAACAAATCAGCAAGAAAAAAACAAATAATACCATTGAAAAGTAGACTGAAGACATGAATAGGCAATTCTCAAAAGAAGACAAACAAGTGGCCACCAAACATATGAGGAAAACATACTCATCATCCCTAATAAACAGGGAAATGCAAATTAAAACACAATGAGACACCACCTTACTCCTCCAAGAATGACCAGAATTTAAAAATTAGAAAATGGCAGATGTTGGCATGGAGGTGGTGAAAAGAAACACTTTTACACCACTGGTGGGAATGTAAACTAGTACAACCATTACGGAAAACAGTTGGAAATTTCTCAAAGAACTAAAAGTAGAACTACCATTTGATCCAGCAATCCCACTACTGGCTATCTACCCAGAGGAAAATAAGTCATTATATGGAAAGACACTTGCACATGCATGTTTATGGCAGGAGTGACCTTGGGCATCTGCTTAACCTCTCAGAGAATCTCATTTCCTTCTCTTTTAAGAAAACCCCCCAGGATGTTTAGAGTAAGTGAAGAGATGCCCCAGCACAAGGGGGCCGTTGAACTAGTAAGATGATAGCGTGTCTGCTTTCTGGAAATTTACAGAATTGAGAAGTTGCAAAACCAAAACCACCTCTGCAGCTACAAGATTGTGAGATTGGCTTTGCCTCCTTGACTCCCTGCCCAGGTTGTAACAGGACAACTGTCAGGTTAAGGAGGCAGGATGACAGGATCACTGAAAGGGCATGTGAATGTGCTTTTACCAAAGGCCAACAGTAAGGGCTAGAGGGGAAGAGCCCAGTGTGCAGAACATAGTCAACAGGACCTCAGCTGAAAGACACTGGGGTTGCCCACCTGTTGTAAACACCGAGGAGGTGAGAGGCAACCTGTGGATTAGGGCTTGGCCCATCTCTAAGATCCCAAAAGGAATATCAGAGAGGGTCTCTCATGGTGTCTCATACTAGAGGATAGATAGTCACATTCACCACCGCCCCCAGAGGCCATTAAGGCCAGATTGCCACCATATGACAAGGGAAACCTGTCTTGACTTTTACCACTAGCTCTCCTCTCCCCACCTCTCTACCCTTCACCACCTTTCCCACTCCCACACTGACACCTCATAAGAGTCCCAAACATGAGATGCTCGTAGCAGAAGAGGTAGAGGAAAGAAAAGATCAGAAGCTGTCTCTTTTCTTGTCCCTACTGCTGATTTCTCACTCCAAGGCAGGACTGAGTTGGGAGAGGGAGATTCAAGTTCAACAAGGGTCTAGGGCTTGTTTATTAGAACGTCTGGACTTCTGATTACCTGAGTGTGACCAGGAAAGAGGATATCCCCTGAGCATGGCCAGAGAACTATTCCCTCCAATTCTTGGGGAGTATCACGTGTCCCTTTTGGAGCTCTGATGCAGGGGGCAGTGACGAGAAGGCATCAAGTTGCTTTCAGTGATTCCAGAGCAGATCCCTTAATTCTATCTCACTGTGCCCCCAGGACCCAAAGGCCAGGTCTCCCTCAGTGGAGCATGGGTGGAGAAGAGATTTCAGACTCACCAGTAGTCACTGTGGAGGAAGACGATCCCAGGGGCTGAGCAGGGAGGGGAAGGAGGAGGCTCTCACTGGCCTTTCCATTGACCCCAGAAATCCTGGTGTGTCATCCTAAATCCAACTCTGCTGACTGAAGACTGTCCACTTTTCACTCACTGAGAGCCCTAGTTTCGGCCCCAATGGCTTCTCACCCTCTGCTTTCTCACTGAGTCATTCACACCCGGTGGCCTGACTACTGGACAGAGAGCCTTTCACTCTCCTGTTCTTCGAAATACTGGCTTTGTTGGGAAGAGGAAAAAGCGTCATCTGATTTCACTTTCCTTTTTCATATATGAAGATTTCAAGAAAAAGGCAGTCTTAAATTTAAGCCAGAGCTTAAATTTCAGCATTCTCTTACTTTTCAACAGACAAATCAGGCATTTCTGTTCCAAATACTCTGGCTGGTTTGAAAAAAAATAAAAAATAAAAAAAAGTCAGATGGGAATCTCAGTCTTCCACCTAATAAGAGATTTGGAGCTCACTGTCTCTGCTTTGGGCCTCAGGTTCTTTGGATGCTAATCATCAGTGATACCCCTCATGGCTGTGGGCGGCACACTAAGAAAACTTCTGGTTGCCCTAGTGTTACTGAAGGGAAGGATGTTACCAGAGGGACGGTGGCCCTATTCCCTCCGTGATCAGGTGTGCCTGAGGTCCTTAGGTCTCACACTCGCCCAAGAATGGAGGAGTGGACCCAGCCGGTGACGGTGAGCTCCTTGGAGTAGATATCGGACCCAAAAAGTTTTATAGGAAAGATTTCTTTTAGGGAGAGAAAGAGAGATAGAGAGAGAGGAGTGAGAGGGAGAGAGAGGGAGGAGTGAAAAACAGCTCTCACACTGAGTGAGAGGGGATCCAGAAAGATGGAGTCTGCACCCAGGTCGGAGAAGGGGACTTTTAACCTGGAAGGAATGCTCGCCCCATTCAATTTTTCTGGGCCTATGAAAGGAGTTCCCCCAAACTTCCGATGGAGTGACTGACTTTGATTATTTTTCCACAGGCGCAAAAGTTTAAACAAAGACCTCTAGGCCCGGGAGGGAGAAGGTGGGGAGGTATGGCACTGGGAAGTTCTTGCCTTTGAAACTGTGTCCCCTTGTGGACCCGGGGAGAGAATACATTCCTTCACTAGTATACAGAGCCCCGTGCACGTTTCATCCATAACGAGGGTCCCTGAATCTGCCATCACAGCCCAGCCCCACTCGGCCACAGCAAGGTAGGTGCCAAAGGGTTTTGCCAGCCTTTCTTACCTCCTTGTTGTGGTTTCCGAAACCAAAAAAAATGTACATCCATCAGATAGGACTTTCTTGGAAAGACAGTAGGAGTCGAGGGGGCTGAGCCAAGTACAGCCAGTTAAGTAAAAGGCGGCAAGAAGAGATGCATTTTGTGGGGAATTTGAGAGTGAGGGAAGAGATACTAGGTGTTTTTCTGATGGTTAGTCCCTGGGTATGGGAGGCTGCAGATGGAGGGGAGCATGGACATCTGACAGGAGAGGAAGTGTTCTGCAAGTGGGCTGAGGTCCTAGGTCACCCTCAGCCAGTGTCTAGAGCTTTTCCTCCATTGTGTCTAAGATTCATTACCTTGAAGTTATTTTCATTTTATTCAGGCTTTGTGAAGTTGAAGTAGGAATAACGTATGTGCAGGCACTCAAGAAATCCTGAAGAATTTAGTTCTTTGAAGTCCCATTATTATTCCATTGTTCTAGCTGATGTTCATCCGAGAACGTAGAATAAAGTGCTCCTTATCCAACTCACATAGAGACTGCAAGTAGGCTGGAGTACAGGGGCATGCCTGCTGTGTGTCTAGGTCCCTAGTAGAACGAACAGGAACAAGGGTTACTTCCCATCTGTTGTAGGCTGGTTCTCTTTCATCCTAGCTCTTCTCAGTCGTGGCCTCTTTTGAACTCTTCATCTCTGCACGCTGCTGACTTTATCTGGGTATCCATGGGTAATATTCAAGGTATTTATCCATCAGAGATGTGGACCTGAGCACACAACGACCTCCCCACCACTGACTCTGGGAGCTTGCTGGCATCCACTGGAGGTTGCTCGGTGAGGATGTACTCTGTTATCCACAGAGCCTGGCAATAGACACTAGCTGCCCAGATCTGCCTTCACAAGAATTTTGAATCAACTGCCCAAATTCTTAAGTTGACAAGGGAGGGAAAGAGAGAGGAAGAGAGAAGAAGAGAGAGAATCTGTAAGCTGGTCAGCCAACTCTGTTCACTTGAATTAGGTGTCCTCCCAACGTGTCTCTTTGCTTTTCTGCTTTAGAGAAGTCTTCAGATCCAAGAGAGCCCATTTGCCCAGCGTGCATGTTCAGCCTAGAAGTAGAGAGGAGGAAATATTTGGGGGGTACCTTTACCACTGTAGGTTGGGAGCCAGGCCCAAGCTGTCCAACATTGTCCCAGTTGGACAATTTGGGGGCCTATGTGTGTTGGATTGAGCCCCAGTTATGTAAGGCAGGATCATCCACAGGATAATTTGTCCTTGTTTTGGGGCATTGCTTTTGTGGAACCTAAACTAAAATAGCTTGACCAAATGCCTCTAAGATTAAATTAGATGAAAGTAGTACTTTCATTGCCTCTGTGTCTTAGACTATCAACATCCTATTGCTGGATCTTGGAAGTAACGGGAATCGTAGGAAACAAAGATTGCTGTCATCTCTAGGAAGGACTGCAGTATTCTGGTAGGTCCAGGCCCAAGTCATCATTAGAAATGTTTGTGAAATTTATCTTCAGTCTGTGGAATGATAATCCTACCATTTCTATCAATCACTTTATGATACTGAAGAGGTTTCTTCTACAGCCCATCTACCCCTCTGACTGTTGTTTTAAACCATTTAAATTCACCAACCAGATGGACTTAAAGTAAATTTGGCTCCATGGCATAGTGTATAGTGGAACACATGCATTAAAATCTTGTTTTCCTGAATCCCGCTGAAATAACAGTAAATAAAGAACAAAAAGATGGGATGGGGTGACCAAATGGGAAGATTTCTACAGTTATGCAAATCTCTGAAAGTATGTGTGTGGCAGTAAATTTCAGGATTTTTCCACTTTCGCCATGAGGATTGTCACTTTCTCTAGGAGAACATTTCTCTTTTCTGTAACTGGTTCATACAGTGTTCACACAGGGGAAGATCAACTTTAGTTACAACTTTGGACTCTTCTGCTTCCAAAGTGTGGTGTTTTGGTAGTCCCTGGGGTATCTACTCCATGGTGTAATATACTGGTTCAAGGTAGATGCTGTGTCCCGAATTTATTAATTGTTCATACACACACACACACACACACACACACACACACACACACACACACACAATTTGTTATTTAAATGTTCATGATAAGAGGCCCACACAGCCCTTTGCCTTACGAGTAGGTCTCCTCAGCAAGGAAAAAGCCAGGTTCCCAGCCAAGGAGATGAAGGGAGGTGCCTTGAAAGGCCATAGGGAATAAAAACTCACATTTCTACTCCTGTTTCGGATCCCTCCAGAGATTAGAACTCCCTGGTATCAGACCCTCAAGCAGCATCTGGAAAAATTTTGCTGACATCACCCTACAGAGAGTTTCATGATTATTAATTCAGTTCATTTAGTGTTTATAGGTTTGTTCAAATTTTCTGCTTCAGTCAGTTTGGGTCATTTGTGTATGCAGTAATTTGTCTGTTGCCTTTGGTTATCTAGTGTTCTGGTGAATATTTTTTCATTATTCTTTCTGATCATCCCTTTTTATTTCTGTAAGGTTGGTAAGTAATGTCCTCACTTTCATTTCTGGATTTAGTTATTTGTGTTTTCTCTGTTTTTGTTTGCTGGTCTAACTAAAGGTTTGTCAATTCTATTGATCTTTTCAAAGAATCAACTGATGTTTTTATTGATTCTATTATCTGTCTCAATTTCATTAAACCTTACTCTCATCTTTATTGTTTCCTCCACTAGCTTTGAGTTTAGTTTGCCCTTTTTCCCTCTTTCTTCAAGATTTAAGTTATGTTGACTTGAGGGATTTCCTCTTTTTCATGTAGGTGTCCACGCCTGTAAACTTCCCGCTGAGCACTCCTTTCCCTACATCATGTAAGTTTTGGTATGTTGCACTTTTATTCTCACTCATCACTAAGCATTTTATAATTTCCAATGTGATTTCTCCTTTGCCCTACTGGATGTGTGATAGTGCGCTGTTGAATTCCACAGATTTGAAAATCTTCCAGTTCCTCTTCCCTTACTGATTTGTAGACTTTTTTTTTGTAGTCAGAAAAGATGCGCCGGGCGCGGTGGCTCAAGCCTGTAATCCCAGCACTTTGGGAGGCCGAGGCGGGTGGATCACGAGGTCGAGAGATCGAGACCATCCTGGTCAACATAGTGAAACCCCGTCTCTACTAAAAATACAAAAAACTAGCTGGGCGTGGTGGTGCGTGCCTGTAATCCCAGCTACTTAGGAGGCTGAGGCAGGAGAATTGCCTGAGCCCAGGAGGCAGAGGTTGCGGTGAGCCGAGATCGCGCCATTGCACTCCAGCCTGGGTAACGAGAGTGAAACTCCGTCTCAAAAAAAAAAAAAAGAAAAGAAAAGAAAAGATGCTTTGCATGATTTCAACATTTGTAAATTCACTGAGACCTATTTTGTGGCCTAACATCCTGGAGAATATCGATGTGCTCTTGAGAAAACATATATATAATCTGCTCTGATTGAGCGTATTGTTCTATATTGTTAAGTCTATTCGTTTTTAGTCTTGCTCAGTGTCTCTGGGTCCTTTTTGATCTTCTGTATGGATCCTTTATTCATTATTCAAAGTCAAATATTGAATTCCCCAACTATTATCGGGAAATTTCTACCTTGATCTCTTTTCATTATTATTTGTGGCATATATTTTTCCATTCTTTCACTCTTAGACTATGTGTATCTTTAGATCTGAAATGACTTTATAGGAGTCTCTGCTTTTTGACTGGGAAGTTAAATTCACTTACATTTAGTACTCATTTGTAAGGAAGAACTTATTTCTGCCATTTGACTGTTTCTTTCTGTATTACACTTATCTGCTCTCATTTCCTCCATTACTACCTTCATTTATGTTTAGTCAATTTTTAATTTTTTTAAATAATTTCATCTTTTATTTTAGCTTCAGGGGGTATATGTGCAGGTTTCTTACCTGGACATATTGCGTGATGCTGAGGTTTGGGGTACAATTGATCCCATCACTCAGGTTGTGAGCATAGTACCCAATCATTTTTTAATACTTGGACCCCTCCCCTCTTTAGTAGTCTCCAGTTCTACTGTTGCCATATTTATGTTCATGAATACTCATTTCTTTAGCTCCCACTTACAAGCAAGAACATGAAGTATTTGGTTTCCTGTTTCTGCATTAATTTGCGTAGGATAATTGCCTCCAGCTGCATCCATGTTGCTGCAAAGGATGTGATTCATTCTTTTTTATGGCTGCATAGTATTCCATGACACATATGTACCACATTTTCTTTATCCAGTCCACTGTGGATGGACATCTGGATTGATTCCATGTCTTTGCTATTGTGAATAGTACTGTGATGAACATACGAGTGCATGTGTCTTTTCAATAGAATGTTTTATTTTCTTTTAGATATAGACCCAGTAATGGGATTACTGGATCAAATGGTAATTCTATTTTGAGTTCTTTGAGAAATCTCCAATCTACTTTCCACAGTGGCTAGATAATTTACATTCCCACCAATAGTGTATAAACTTTTAATACTTGGACCCCTTTTCTCCACAGCCTCACCAGCATCTGTAATTTTTTGACTTTTTAGTAATAGCCATTCTAACTGATGTGGGATGGTATCTTATTGTGGTTTTGATGTTCATTTCTCTAACGATCAGTAATGTTGAGCATTCTTCTATATGTTTATTGGCGCTTAGATGTCTTCTTTTGAGAAGTGTCTGTTCATGTCTTTGCCCACTTTTTAATAATGTTGTTTGGTTTTTGCCTGTTGGTTTGTTTACATTTCCTACAGGTTCTGGATATTAGACCTTTGTCAGATGGATTGTTGGTGAGCATTTTCTCCCACTCTGTATGTTTTCTCATTACGATAATGATAGTTTCTTTTGCTGTGCATAAACTCTTTAGTTCAAATAGGTCTCACTTGTCAAATTTCATTTTTGTTGCAGTTGATTTTGAGGACTTAGTCATAAATTCTTTCCCAAAGCCAATGACCAGAATGGTGTTTCCTAGGTTTTCTTTTAGGATTCTTATAGTTTGAATGTCTCAAAAAAAATTTACCAGATAACCGCACAAGGAGAAAATGAATAGATGGATAGAGAGATAAGAAAGAAAGAAAGAAAGAAAGAAAGAAAGAAAGAAAGAAAGAAGAAAGACAGGTTGAAAAGTGTCCCACAAAAATTCATGTTCACCCAGAATCTCATAATGTGACCTTTTAGAAACAGGGTATTTGCAGATGTAATTGCAGTCATATGTAACTATAGGATATGGTCTGAGTAACGCATTGTAAGGCAATGTCATCATTTTGTGACTTCATAGAGTGTATTTACACAAACCTACCTGGTGGAGCCTATGACATCTCTAGGCTATGTGGTATAACCTATTGCTCCTAAACTACAAGCCTGTATGGCATATTACTGTATCATCATGTATAACACAATGGTAAGTATTTGTGTCTCCAAACATACCTAAGCATAGAAAAGACATGTTACATATAGTATAACAGATAAAAATGGTATATCTGCATAGGGCACTTACATTGAGTGGGGCTTATAGAACGAGAAGTCACTGTGGGTGTCAGTGAGTGAGTGGTGAGTGGCTGTGAAGGCCGAGGACATTACCGTACACTGCTGTAGACTTTACACACACTGTAGACCTAGGCTACACTCAATTTATTTTTTTTTATTTTTCTTTCTTCAGTAATCAATTAACCTTAGCTTACTGTAACATTTTTGCTTTATGAACTTTGTAATTATTTTTAACTTTTTTTTTTTTTTTTTTTTTTTGAGACAGAATTTCGCTCTTGTTACCCAGGCTGGAGTGCAATGGCGCGATCTCGGCTCACCGCAACCTCCGCCTCCTGGGTTCAGGCAATTCTCCTGCCTCAGCCTCCTGAGTAGCTGGGATTACAGGCACGCACCACCATGCCCAGCTAATTTTTTTTTGTATTTTTAGTAGAGATGGGGTTTCACCATGTTGACCAGGTTGGTCTCGATCTCTCGACCTTGTGATCCACCCACCTCAGCCTCCCAAAGTGCTGGGATTACAGGCTTGAGCCACTGCGCCCGGCCTTATTTTTAACTTTTTGACTCTTTTGTAATGACACTTGACTTAAAGCAAAAACCCACCCTACAGATGCACAAAAATATTTTCTTTATAGTGTTATTCTATCAACTTTTTTTCTCCTTTAAGAAATGAGGATATTGTTTTTACTTTCTGAGGTTTTTGTTGTTGTTGTTGTTATTAAAAACTAAGACACAAATACACCTTAGCTTAAGCCTACACAGAATCAGGATCATCATCACCATCTTCCACTGCCACAACTTGTCCCACTGGAAGCTCTTCAGAGACAATAACAAACACGGAGCTGCCACCTCCTAGGATACCAATGCCTTCTTCTGCAATACCTTCTGAAGGACCTACCTGAGGCTGTTTTACAGTTAGCTGTTTTTTCAATAAGTAAAAGTATGCCGTAAAATAATAACAAAAAGTATAGGATAGGAAATACATAAACTAGTAACATAGTCATTTATCATCATTAAGTATTACTTACTGTACATGATCGTATTTGCTATACTTTTACACTACTGGCAACACAGTGGGTTTGTTTACACCAGCATCACCATAACATGTGAGTAATACACTACACTACACTACAACATTATGACAACTACAACATCACTAGGTGATAGGAATTTTTCAGTTCCATTAAATACTTACGGTGCCACAGTGGTATATACAGTCCGTCACTGAGTCCGTCACTGCCCAAAAAGTCGTTATGCAGCATGTGACTATAAAGATTAGATTATGCTGGATGTAGGGTCAGTCCCAAATCCAATGACTGGTGCTGTTATAGGAGGAGGGAGCACACAGAGACACAGAGAAGGCAAAGTAAAGATGAAGGCAGAGACCGGAGGATGCATCCAGAAGCCAAGGAACAGGAAAGACTGCTAGGAGCCACCTGAATCTAGGAAGAATCAAGGAACGATTCTTCTCTCCAGTGTTTAGAGGGAGCCTGGCCCTACCAACACCTTGATTTCAGTACTAAGACAACGAAGTCCTGTTGTTTTAAGCCAAGTATGTAGTAAGTTGTAATGGCAGCCTTAGAAAACTAATACAAATAGATGGTAGATAGCTGACTGATAGAAAGATAAAGTTAAATAGAGATCAATTACGTATAGTAATGAAAATGGAAATAATGAACATATACTTAAGTAGGGGATGTTACAGTGACAAATACATTGGAGAAAAGGTTTGTATGAACAAGTAGGGAAACATTTATTTGTTACCACTTCATGGGTGTTAAAATGTTTTCTTTCTACCGCATCACAAAACAGTGGATGAAATAAGCAATTGTTGTATCTACCAGAAGGCAATGTGCCTGTTTTTCAAATCGAGTAGTCTACCATCTATTCCAAGTTATCACTTCAGCAGCACACAATCTTCTTAGCAAATCAAAGGTTGCATTATTAGAATCCTGGAATCAAGGACTGTAATTTATAAGGTATCTCAGAACCTACCTAGCTCTGCTCCCCCTATTCTTCTCATGCCTGGCTTGCAGGAATCCCCTTTATAGCATCATGGATTATTATTATGATGCTAATCTCAGCACCTTCTACAGAACACCTCCTGCTGAACCTTCCCATTGGGTGATTAGAGAACTTTATACTTAAAAGTTCTTCTTTGGACTAGACTTAAAGATACTTCTAATAATCCCAGCAAGCCGTGCCTATTGGAGTCACATAACACATGTCTGCTTCCCACCTCCACACAACTGGTGAAGTGTTTTCAGATAGGTAGTTTTATTTCCCCTCATATTTAATTATTTTGTTCCCCAGGTATAAAAATCCCAGTTTTTGTATTGCCCCTTGGATGGACAGAAGTTACAATTTCTTCTTCACATTTTAATTGCCATCTTCCAGACATTATCTAAGCAGCCATATAATGAGTGCCTAGAGCTTGGGACTTTGGAATCAAACACTACTGGTGAGAAAGACTCTTTGCCTTACCAAACTTTTGTTAGGCTCCCTTGAACACTCTCCCCAAGACCCATCTGTGTGCTTACAGAGTCCAGTTTTAGCAAGAATCCTGCTAAGCCAGTTAGAAAACTCTCCACTCTCATGGCTGGTATCTGATCAAACTCCTCATCCCTATTATCCCCTAGTTGATGTCTGACCATCCTGCCTGCTAGGTTGGTTCAGCCAGACTCCCTCAGACTTGATATCTCCTCTTAATGCTTTTCCATTGACAAATGCCCCTCTCCAACATGCCCCTTGTCTATAAATCCCCACTTATTCTGATTATATTTGAATTAAGCCCAGTTCTCGATCAGAATCTCCCTTTCTATATTGCAATCGTTTTTCTTTCCTTGCATAAAATCTATCTTCGCTGCTTTAAGTTCTGTCCAGCTCTGCACTGGAACCCAGAATTTAACACTTCCTAGCCATGTGATCTCAACCAAGTTACTTTACCCCACTGAGTTTCAGTTTGTTTAACTATAAAATTGGAATAATAATAGAACTGCAAAATAAGAATGTAGTTCTGAAATTTAAATGAGACAACTTGCAGAAAGCAAATGGTACAATGTCTGGCATGGGCTTTACCTAAGCTGGCCGATAGCCTAGGAAGGTAAGGCCTCAGTGTAAATTTGTGAAGACATGAGAAATACAATAAGGGGAACAGGGTAGGTTTTTTAGTGCAGTTTAGAGGAGTTAGATTAAGCAGGAAACTTACCAAGTTAGTGTTAAATTGATAATGAAATAATAATAGATGTTAACTAAGCTTAGAAAACCAGCCTCTTGTAAGTAATTACTCAGGTTTTTCTTTCAGAAATGGGTTCATACAATGGGTCACCAATATTTAACAAACAGCAAACAATGTAAGAACTCTTCCTTCATATACTTGTATTTTTAAATTATGGAAAGGCATATTGAAAGTGATTCACGTGTAGTGTAAAGTTAAAAAGTTTAACCCTTAGAATATGCTTTAAAACAGAGAGAAAAGACAGGATTATGAAATGAAACGGTATAAATTACAAAATACGTTTTGAAATCCTTCATGCTGAAATTCAAGAGAAAATATTTTCTTTATGTACAATCTTTTCAAAATGCCTAATTAGCAAATTAATAATTCATCATCCATGTTGGGTTTGTAATTGAAACATCTGATAATTATATCCCCAAAAGGTTTATACGCTAGCAGTTCTACGATTCTTGACTTTGAAAATGAATCACTTTTTCTATGCATCACACGTACACAGCCTCCAAGTGGAATATTGGTTTCCAGTCAGCGAGATAAGGTCCAGTCCTGGATCTGCCACTTACTGGCAAGTGACAACTTCTTTCATTTTGACCGCTTCAATTAGTAAAATGTAGTCAAGGTCATTATGTCACTAAAAGGAGATAATATAGAGCTTGATAAATAATACTCAGCAAATATTAACTTGAAAATAAAATGATAAATTCTCTTTTATCTTTTCCTTGATCAGATCAACCCAAAGGCCACTAAGTGGTAAGAGAAATGAGTGTGGCAAAAATAGGGGGAATACTATGATGACCCAAATCAGAGTCCCAAAGCCCAAGGAAGGCGAGGATCATGGAGGGGTAATGGAGCCCAGGCAGGTGGGGAAGCATTGTACAGGGATTGTGGGAGGCAGCAGCAGTGACAGGCTGGGGACATACAGAAGGCTTGATCAAAAATATGTCAAGGCTTCTCAGTATTGGAGAAGGAGGTTTCAAATACGGAAGGAGAGAAAACATGAATGAACCCTGTGGCGTTAGATTGGAATTGGAGATATCAAAGTAAACCCATGGTTTTCAATAGGGATATAGAAATATAGTTGTAAAAATGTGCTTATGTATGTATGTAAATATATACATGTATTAACTACCTCTGCCCATTGAGAACAGAAAGTAACAAACCCCCAGTAACAATGACCACACTTGGGTCTGACATCTTTTCTGCAGACCGTACTCCAATAAAAGAAGCCAAGTCTCCCTGGAGAAATGGCTGACCCCAAGCCCAGGGCAGGGAAACGCTACGATGAGCCTGCGACATCTTTGCCAGGAAGTAAAGAAGCACTGAAAGACTCATGAGGACATGTCAAAAAGACTCTTGAAAGACTTCTCACTGACCAAATCTGGAATAATTTGAGCATCAAACTAAATAGTGAAAGCAACTGGTTTTAACCTACTGAATAAAATAGGAACCCATGAGTCCACACTGAAATAAATGAATGAATGAATAAATTGAAAGTCTGTTGAGGAACAGGATATTTGCGTAGTCTCAAAGTACCTCCTTACAAAATATTTATCAATTACAAAGGGAAGAAAGAGTAACTGTGCAGTGAAGTCCAGCTGACCCAATCTGTGACCAAAGTTCACATCACCAGTAATGAGGTGAGTCAAAACTATCATCATTGCTATGATATTCCTATCAAAGATGCAAACCTTTATCTATGTATGAGACAACATTAGATTAACTCACATTGAGACCTGTTCTACAAAATAACTGGCCTGTAATCTTAAAAAGCGTTAAGCTCATAAAAGTCAAGAAAGACTAGGGAACTGTTCCTCATTGAAGAAAACCAAACATATGTGACAACAAAATGTAACACATTTCTCCAAAATGGACTCCTTTGCTATGAAGAACATCATTGAGAAAATTGAGGAAACTTGAAAGAATTTGAGGATTGTATGGTAGTAACCTATCACTGTTAATTTCCTGTCTTTGATGATAATATGGTTATGTGGGAGAATGTTTGCAGGAAACATTCTCGTTCGCAGGAAATACATACAAGTGTCAGGTAAGTTGAGTGATCGTGTTGGCAACTATGCTCAAACCAATTTCAAAACAATGTTCTTTTACTGTACTTGCAACTTTTTTTACAACTTTGAGACTGTCTTTAAATACAAAGTAAGTAAACGGAAAGCATACAAATGAGAGAAAAAACACCAAATCCATTCTGAAGAAGGGAAAACCATGTTAAATTGGTCACATAGGAAAAGGATGATACAATGAAATAAAAGAAAGAATACGTTTTTTAAATCCCAATATTCTCTTAGAAGATAATCATAACAAACATTGTTTCAGCAATGTATGCGTTCTAAGACTCAAATAATTAGTTTCACTGTTAGTATGAATCATAACTTCATTTAGTGCAGGAGCACTTTAAATTTCTTTCCACCATCAGTCAAAATTTCTCCTAAATAAAGAACATGCTCGCGTTATTGTAGAAAAAATAGTCTAGTATGTCTATGGCTACCCTGCTTCAGCTCATGATGACTAAATAATTAAAAACTGTTCTGTATCACAGAGAGGGAAAAAAGGTCTTTTCTACCATGAAAATTAAGAGGCCAGGCTGGGCGCGGTGGCTCACGCCTGTAATCCCAGCACTTTGGAAGGCCAAGGCCGGTGGATCACGAGGTCAGGAGATTGAGGCCATCTTGGCTAACATGGCGAAACCCTCATCTCTACTAAAAATACAAAAAAAAAAAAAAAAAAAGTAGCCAGAAATGGTGGCATGTGCCTGTAGTCTAAGCTACTTGGGAGGCTGAAGCAGGAGAATCACTTGAACCTGGGAGGAGGAGGTTGCAGTGAGCAGAGAGTGTGCCACTGCACTCTCTAGCCTGAGCAGAAGAGCCAGACTCTATCTCAAAAAGAAAAGAAAAGAAAAGAAACTTAAGAGACCATTGGTTAAAAGAAAAGCTCTAAACATTAGAGCAGGAGCCATCCTGATGATTTGTTTTTCATGAATGAGTAAGGAGCTGTAAGCTCCTAGGCAATCAAACCTCATAAACATGCCCGACATTTTCAAATTAAACAAGTGCTGATCATTATCACAGTGGCATAGGCCTTTGATAAAATTAAGAGGTTTATAAGAATTACATTAACAATATCTAACAGTGTAAGGAATATATGTTATCACTTAAAGTGAAGAGACATTATCATCATCAAGCATTTTAAAAAAAAGAATAGAGAAGAATAAAGAAAAAAAGAATTCAGAGTCAAGTAGATTTAAAGGAGTAAATGGAGAAATATTTCAGGATAATCAGAAAATTAAGACAAAACTTACCTGGTCTGAGGCAACATAAAATATTAAAGGCTTCATAAGTTTATTTTATACTAATCTGACTAATATGTTTGGGAAATGTATGTGTTTCTGCAAATATCTGGAAGACATGCAATGATTCCTGGCTGTAAACCAAGGAGAAGAAAAATTACATCAAAGTTACAGTCTCCATCAATAAGCTTGAGTTGTTTACTCACAATCAGAGGCGCTAAAGAGTTTGGAAAGGTCTGGGATGTGTCATGGAGGGAAAAAAGTTGTACTGCTCTACAACTTCTCCCTAAAATGGAAAGAGTAAAACACTGTGTGAGCTCCTGTGGGTGGGAACAAAAATCACAAAATGAGGCAATACTAGGCCAGGCGCCGTGGCTCACGCTTGTAATCCCAGCACTTTGGAAGGGAGGCTGAGGTGGGTGGATCACAAGGTCAGGAGTTCAAGACCAGCCTGACCAAAACAGTGAAATCCCATCTTTACTAAAAATACAAAAATTAGCTGGGTGTGGTAGCGGGCAACTGTAATGCCAGCTACTCGAGAAGCTGAAGCAGGAGAATCACTTGAACCCTGGAGGCAGAGATTGCAGTGAGCCAAAATCACACCACTGCACTCCAGCCTGGGCAAGAGAGCTACACGCCAACTAAAAAAAAAAAAAAAAAAAAAAAAAAAAAGAGACAGCACTTTCATTTCCACAACCCTCTTGACACTGCCAGTCGCTGTTCACTGCTGCAATTGTACAGAAACATATTTGAGGGAGATTCTTAATTACAACATTTTTCTTGAAAAATTTTTTAGTAGAGAACGTTTTGAAATTTATTTTTATTGCTTTTCCCCCACTTGATCCTGACTGATTAGATCAGACATACATGAGCTCTCTTGGTGCTCAGATTTTATTCTTAACTGGAGAGAAAGAAGGAAGGGAACTTTCTTCATTTAACAAAGTAAACACCACCACAAGAAAAAGTGTTTCCTGAAGAAAGAGATGAACAAAAGTGCTTTTACAAGGTAGACTTGTTAAGGGGTGCATGGCTGTGTGTTTCTTTGGTGCTTTTCCTGGCATTTTCAACAAGCATTAGGGATCTGGCTCTGACATTTGTGCTTCCCACCAGCCGCTGTCCACCCCACTTCTGGAACGTTTTCAATTGGACACCTAAGCATTTGTGTAAGAAGAATTGTTTCTTCTGCTTTTTCTCCTAACGAAAATTACTGATTTCGCTGGTTTTCTTTCAAAAGAAAAAAAACATTCTTTCACATGAATCTAGTAGTTAGGTAACATTTCTGTAAGATTATATAAACAAAATAATGGTTTTGCAGGTGCTAATCTGAGAAGCAATGAAAAGATTTCTCATATACCTCAACATATTCCAAGAATGAGATGTTCTTGCCATCTTGACCAGAGCAATGAAAAAAAAAAAAAAAAAAAAAAAAAAAAAAAAGAGTGAGAAGTTCTTTCATGATTTGATGACCAAAGAAATCATGTTTTCTTTTTTCTTTCTTCTTTTTTTTTTTTTTTTTTTTTTGAGACGGAGTTTCGCTCTTGTTACCCAGGCTGGAGCGCAATGGCGCGATTTCGGCTCACCGCAACCTCTGCCTCCCGGGTTCAGGCAATTCTCCTGCCTCAGCCTCCTGAGTAGCTGGGTTTACAGGCACGCGCCACCATGCCCAGCTACTTTTTTTGTATTTTTAGTGGAGACGGGGTTTCACCATGTTGACCAGGATGGTCTCGATCTCTCGACCTCGTGATCCACCCGCCTCGGCCTCCCAAAGTGCTGGGATTACAGGCTTGAGCCACCGCGCCCGGCGAAATCATGTTTTCTTGAGTAAGTTTGAAGTAGAAGTTTTAAAATATATTTTGAGGCATTTTTACTTTTTGCTTCTAATGTTAATCTATTTTAACCTTATGTACTAGGATTCACCAGAGAAAGAAAACCAGTGGTATATCCTCTTGGTTCTTTAACAAATCTCCATATTTATTAAGCAAGAGAAAAAGAGAGACAGACAGAGCTTAATTGTGGGAATTGGCTCATGTGATTACAGAGGCTGAGAAGCTCTGTAACCTGCCGTCTGCAAGTGGGAGCGTTAGGAAAGCCAGTGGGTAATTCAGCCCAAGTGTGAAGATCAGAGAACCAGAAATTCTGATGTCTAAGGGAAGGAGAAGATGGATACCAGCTCAAGAAAAAAGATCAAATTTGCCTTTCCTCCACCATTTTGTTCTATTTGGGTCCTCATTGGGTGGGTTGATGGACTCCCCAACCAACACATTGGTGAGAGTGATCTTCTTTACTCAGACTACCAATTCAAATACTAATCTTTTCTGGAAACATCTTCACAGATACACTCAGAAATAATGTTTTACTAGCTATCTAAGCATCCTTCAGCCCAGTCAAGTTAATACATAAAATTAATTAGCACATTTCACCTCTTCCGTTCAAATTTTTTTCATTACCCAGTTTTAGGGGAGACAATTGCTCTGGTACCTAGCTAAATTCTGAGTCAATAGAAATAATTTGGCCAGGTGCAGTGGTTGAGTCTGCCATTTTGTTTGCTATGTATTAGTTCTTGTCTATTTTCCTAGGTGTCCTGAGCTTCTATTTTACATGTAGCTTTGGATAACTCAGCTCTGTCTGATCATTAAAACTGCTTTTGTCACATCCAGCCTTTCAGAATAAAATAGAGCCTCTCAAAGGGCAAAGCTACTTATCCCACCCTCTCTTTAAGTTTAGAGATTCCTGCAGATTGGCAGGAATCCATAGCCCTTGCCAAAAAGAAATATTTTTTTCAAAATGCATAGCCTATGTTCTTCAAACAATTGCTTTCTTTGTGCTGCGGCACTCTAAGTGAAAGAGTCCCATTTTCAGAATTTAAAAAGCTTGACTAAAGTTAAGAGGATGCATTCCCCCATTATTCTATGCAGCCAAGTTTTGGTAAGCATGAGTGAGAAACTCTGACTCTTAGAAGTTTTCTAGGGCTCTTTTCTGGGTGACTTTTTATTATTATTTTTTTTCTTTGAGACATTCTTTTCCATTATCTCATTTTCTTCCCAATGCGATGACTCGGTTCTGCGTGTCTCCATACTTAAGCTACTGGTTTCTATTGAACTTTTTCCATTATCTTGGATGTTATCCAGAAACATTAACATCCTGACTTAATGTTTCTGAACAGCATATTACCACAACATTGCATTTTATCCAGAAACTTTCTCCGAGAGACTGTTTCTGAGGTAAAATACTTAAAATATGCATTTAATCACACACACACACACACACACACACACACACACACACACACACACACAGAGGGATCTGAGTAAAATATAAGAAGCCAAAGCAACTCCATGAAATTAAAATCTGGCCGGGCGCGGTGGCTCAAGCCTGGAATCCCAGCACTTTGGGAGGCCGAGGCGGGTGGATCACGAGGTCAAGAGATCGAGGCCATCCTGGTCAATATGGTGAAACCCCGTTTCTACTAAAAATACAAAAAATTAGCTGGGCGTGGTGGCATGTGCCTGTAATGCCAGCTACTCAGGAGGTTGAGGCAGGAGAATTGCCTGAACCCAGGAGGCGGAGGTTGCGGTGAGCCGAGATCGCGCCATTGCACTCCAGCCTGGGTAACGAGAGCGAAACTCCGTCTCAAAAAAAAAAAAAAATTAATTAAAATATATTTAGGGATATCATTTTTTTCCTCCTCAGTCCATGCTCTGACCACAGTGTCCTCCCGGCCACATCCCCTCAGCTCTCATTCTGGTTCTTCACCTTCCAGGTCTCTGTTTTCTTCCTTTTTTTCCTTGCTTCCCCAATCCTGCTTTCTAATGGCTATCATGTCATCTCCCCCTATCCAATAATGTTTATTCTTTCTTTAGAATAACACTTATTTATTTATTTATTTATTTTTGAGACAGAGTCGCCCTCTGTCTCCCAGGCTGGAGCGCAGTGGCACCATCTCAGCTCACTACAACCTCCACCTCCTGAATAGCTGGGACAGCACACCCACCACCACGCTTAGCTCATTATTCTTTAGAATTCTTACATGGAGTTGTGAAAAAACTCTCTCATCCCCCATCAGCTTGCCCTGTACATTAGTTTCCTGTGGCTGCCACAGCACATGACCACAAACTTGGTGGCTTAAAACAACAGAAACGTAAACTCACGCAGTTGGATGCCAGGAGTCCAAAATCAGGGTGTCAGCAGGGCCACACTCCTCTGGAGGAGGGGCTGATGTACTTCTTATGTCTTCCATCTTCTGTGGCTACAAACTCACCTTGATTTGTGATCCCATCACTCCAGTGTCCATCTCCATGGTCACATCGCCTCTTTCTCGTCTCTGTGTGTCTGTCCTTCATGAGTCTTTTGTAAAGACTCTTGTCACTGGCTTAGAACCCACTCAGATAATCCAGGATCACCTCCCCAGGTGATCCTTAACTTTATGACATCTACAAAGACCCCCCTTTTTTTCTGTCATGTGTGCCACTCACGCAAAGAGACCACTAGGCAGGCTTTGTGTGGGCAACAAGGCCATTTATTTCACACTTGGGTGCAAGCAGGCTAAGTCCAAGAAAGAAGTTAGGCAAAGGGGGTAGGAGAGGATTGGTTATGTAGGTTGGGGTAAATGGTCAATTAACAGTGGTAATCTATCTTGGGGAAAGGGAGGACGTCACGGCATGCATGATCACAAGGTAGGGGTCATTTATTACAATCAAGCATGATCATAAGGGTGGAGAGTATCAGTTGCAGTCAGAGGGGAGGGTGTGGTAGATTACATAGTTACAGGGGTGGGAGTCTTGAGAAACCCAATGTCAGGGGGAAAATTTTTGTAAGGCTGAACAGGAATAATGGATGCAGGTTGCAGAGCGATTAGTTGAGGCAGGAACAAGTTGTTTTCTGTGGCCACCTGGTTACTTGTGGTTGCCTCAGACTTTCTGGCTCCTGGAGACCATCTAGAAGTGGATGTGCAGGTCACCAAAGCTAAAATGGCCAGGCCTGAATTTGGGGGCCTAACATTTTCAAAGTAGCATTCACAGGTTCTGGGATTTAGGAAGTCGACATAATTTTTAGGGGGGCCACTATTCAACCCATTATTCCGAGACAATATATTTATCCCTTTTGAAAGTGATAAGCTCCTTGCAACAAAATGAAAAGATGTGGTTCACTTAGCTTAACTTCCCATAAATTCAAAATAATGTAGTACTAAGTATGAAAAAGAAAAAGAAAAGAGGAATCGATTGCCATTTTGCCCAGAGATTCCACAGATCATCCTTTGACCGAGTGCTACTCAATTCTTAGAACAAAATATCTTCATTTTTAGAGTAGGTATCAATTCTTTATTATACATGACCCAAACAATTGCTACGTAGAATGAGACAACAGCATTCGTATTGAACTTTTCCTGACAACAACAAAAAGTAATTATGTTTTCTGAGGTGAAAATCTTGATTGAAGATAAATAGAAGAATAAAGGGCTCCGACCACAGAAATTCTAAAGGCACTCATAACTGTTTTAAAATTCTGAGGCCGGGCATGATGGTTCGCACCTGTAATCTCAGCACTTTGGGAAGCCAAGATGGGAGCATTGCTTGAGTCCAGGAGTTTAAGACCAGCCTGGTCACCATAGTGAGAACCCATCTCTATAAAAAGAAAGATATATAAATATTTTATACAGAATATACTTATTACATCATCATTATGAAATTGTGGTTGAAATGAAAAATTACTAAAACTATTTCAGTGAGGTATCTATGATTTTTCTCTTTATTGGTCTGTGTCTTCATTGTCACTGAATTTCAATCACTGCTAAACTCTTATTGTACAGTAATATAATAATTGTACAGTAATATTTTAATCTTATTGTAAAATTATAATCTTATTGTACAGTAACATTATAATCTGTTTTTTCTTCATTAACATGCTAAGACACAATCTGAGAAGAAAGACTAGCTCACTAAAGTAAAATAAGAAAAAATATAAATGCAAGGGTAATTGAGTTATTTGAATTAGAATTCTATGCTGTTTCCTGATTTTTCCTCAGACTGTCATAACTGTCTCTTGCCCTCCCCAACTTCAAGCCTCTGTGTCCTTTCCCTCTCCTTTTATCTCCTGCCGAATTTTTTCCCAAGATGTCTGGTTGAAATCAATACAGTGAAACCAATCAAGCCAATGTGCCTCACCCATATATAATTCTTTAAGGCAGTGCTAATGATCTTCCTTTGTATTTTGGTAACATTTAAGCACTGAGCACTGATTACAGGCCGGGCTCTCTGTAAGTGTCCTAGATTCAGCAGCTTATTTAACCCCTCAGCGGCACTGTGGAAGTAAGTATGATCCCCTCTTTTACAAACGAGGGCAATGAAACTCTGAAACGTTCCCTAGAAAGCAATGTTTCAGAGTTTCATTGCCCTGAAAGGCAACACTCTGGGGGAGCCAGATGGGAATTTGGTCTGCTTGACTCTGAAGTTAAATGATTTTCTGTATAACCATAGCTGTCCAGCTTTAAAAGTAGATACGATAATTTTTGTAATTTTTTAAAATAATGTTATAGACCTGCCAAAACAGAAACATTTTTCCTACCATGTAAATCTTTATGGGAATTGAAGAACCTTTCATTCACTTCAATTAAATACTTTGTGTTATTTGAACAATTTCAAAGTTGTGTTAATGTAACTTGGCCTTAAAGATTTTAAAGGAAATATTATCATCATCGTTTCATTTCACAGTCTCAGTTGCATTCTCTTTCTCTAGCAAGAATTTTATAAGGGCCTAATTAAAGTTTTAGCTTCCTGAAAGATTTTTAATGTTTTTTTTGCACCCTTAAAAGTTTAAAAAGCAATTTCTGTGAGGAATTAAAACTTAAAAATGGAATACTTTGTGTCTCATTAAGTAATTGTGGGTTCATTATGAAACATTTTCTAAGAGAAGCTTAATAGAGAAGAGGTACAAGTTTTATACTTGTTCAAGGACTGATCCTACAGGTTGACAGTAAGGAAATGGCTAATCTTATTACTTTAGTGATTTTTAAAATCCCACATAATTAGGGGCACAGACCTTTGGTATTCTTGCATTATTGGCCATCTTATAATTGCCACTATTGAGAGCTTCTTCAAAGTCAGACATTAACCAACTACCTTACTTGTATTACCTCATTTAATCCTCCCCATGCTTCTAGTGCTTGTTGTCACCATTTTACAGATACAGAAACTGAGGCTCATTATTAATAATAGATCACATTTATTGCGCATTCGCTGTATTTTACCTTTTCACTTTGCATTCAGGACCCCATTTAATACTCATAACAATCCTTTGAGGTAGGTATAGTTATTTCACCCCTGTTTTACAGATGAGGAAATTGAGGCCAAAGAGGTTACGTTATTTGCTCACGATCACAGAGCTAATAAGCGTGCAGGTCCTTGCTCTTAGTCTCTGGTGATAGTGTTTCCTGGAAAGGGAAGGGGGATGACAGACAACATGTAATGCACAGTATGACTTCTTCCCCACCCCCAGAGAAGATGAGGGTGGGGTGAGGTAAGTCCTGACAGCTACCTTCAAAATGTTCAGACATTTCCCAAGGAAAAGGAAGTGATGTCTTCAGTGTGGCCTCAAGAGGGCAGAGCTGGCATCCCTGAATCTTAATTCCATTCTCACCGAGGGACGAATTCTAACAACAGAGCTGATAAGGGGTGGCTTCAGCAAGAAGTGCACCTCCTTTTCACTGGCACGTGGCTTTCAGACTTTAACCTGCTTGTTGAGCACTTAGGGATTGTTTTAGCAAAGCAGACACTGAAGACCCACTCCCAGAGATTCTCGGTCAGTACTCTGAAGCAGGGCCCTGGAAGCTACGTTTGTAAGCAAATGCTCCAGTGTGGATCTGACACAAGCAGCCCAGGACCACACAGGAGAAACACTGAGAAGGCAACAACTCGCAACCTGCATTGTGTGGGATGTTGACCGGTTGACCCCTGTGTTACCTATACAGTCTCTGAAACCAGAACTGGGAACATAAAATCTTGATCTGCTAGGAGTGTGGTAAGATTAACCCTCAGAACTTTGGCGGGCTAACCACTCCATTTGGAAAAAAAAAGTTGTATCACCATCTGGTGGACTGCCTGAAAGTTGTTCACACTCCTCACCCTAAAAATGCAGTGTGATTTTCTCATTTAACTGGGATACACCACACACTTCACACACCAGGAATCAAGACTCAGTAGGGTTCCGAAGAGTCTAGGCCACATAGAGCCTAGGTCTCACACCCTCTGGTTCCCAGTCTACTGCTTCTCGTGGGCTCGCATTGCTTGGTCAGTCACAACATTTTCCAAATTTTCCTTTGGCCAGAAGTTAAAAGAAGGTTTAAGCCCCAGACAGCTATCACAGTGAAACAAAGTTCCCAAATACTTCAGTGCAATGGTTCTCAAAGGATAGGAAGTTGCCTTAAAAATGCAGAATTCTTGGCTGTTGTAGACCCACTGAAATAGGATCTTTGCAGATAGGGACCAGGATTTTGCATTTTTAAAAGCTTCTCAGGGGATTCTGGTACATCCTAAAGTTAGAGAACCATGACCTTTGAGAAGAAACACTCGATTTGTGATGGAAAGGAAGAAGCTTTCCATCTGCAAATTAAAAATAATCCTTATTAGTGGCAACTAATACTAAATACTATTAATGAAACTAAAAGGAAATAAGATTTGCCGTGTGGGAGGTAGTACTACAAATTTATTTCCCAACATATTTATCGTGAAATGGATGGTGCATAATATGAACAGGAGCATGTACATGTCAGGTGGATCATGTTACGCTTCAACACATACACACAGGAGTGTGCACACATACACACACACACTGTCTCCCAAACTGCATTCCTTGGACCAGTAGAGATGTCTAGAGGCATGCCGTTAGAATGTTGGTTTCCAAAGACACAGGTTTCATTGAAAAAAAGAAATCAGATGAAGCCAGTTACATTGGAAGCATAGCAGCAAAAATTACCCCGTTACAAGAAACAGAACAAAATACCACCAAAATAATTGTATTAGTGACAAATTGACAATATATGCATTCACGACTTTGTTATAGATCATTGTTTTGGGTTGGTGCAAATACACTGGGGTCTGTTGGGGGAAATAGGGGAGGGACAGTGGGGGGTGGGGAGTTGGGGAGCGATAGCATGGGGAGAAATGCCAGATACAGGTGATGGGGAAGAAGGCAGCAAATCACATGGCCACATGTGTACCTATGCAACAATCTTGCATGTTCTTCACATGTACCCCAAAACCTAAAATGCAATAAAATAAAATTTAAAAAAATAAATAAAAGTAATGGCAAAATCCACAATTGCCTTTGCACTAACCTAATAACTAATAAAGAATCAAATGCAGAGAAATTGTCACCATTGTCTCACTGCCCCTAACAAAGTTCTCCTAATCTCCACTATGCTCCTTCCCATCTGTGTCTGATGCAGATGCATACGCATTCTAAATGCTATCTCTGGTCACAGCACCCTCAAATTCTTTTGAATGGGCCTTGAGCTTTTCTCCGTCTTACATAAAGGGCTATGAAAAACCTATAGTAGTCTAGGTTGCATTTTTCAACTAGATTATCACCCTTAGCCCATTATATGAAAATTCTGAAGGTGTTGTTGAGAAGGTGCAATTTTGTATTTTGCTTTTTGTTGACTACCATTATAATAGATAGTGCTCAGTTATCATGTTTAATTTCATTGTTTGTACCATATTACCAGACCATTCCTTTATGTCTGTATAAATATTATAATTGTTTCACTTTTTTTCTTCTAGTAATTATCAAACTAGTTGGCTATTTCTGGAGCAGGCGTTGGGGAGGGAGAAGTTTGGCAGAAATGTTATTCATGCTCTTTGGTTATCACAAGAAATAGTGTTTACCAAACATTCTTTTCTTGCAAAATGTTACCTCTGCTACCTTCAGTAAGTGTTAAATGTGGAAACATGAACTAACATGTATTGGGAGCATTGGAAAATATGTTCATGTATTGTTCTTACCTATAAGCACACATATATTCTTTACATTTTTAAATGTAAATCATCTCACCCAACTAAATAATATAAGCTCTAATTTTAATAGATACAATTTGTAAACTCTGTTACTTATTACCAGACCCCTTATTTTTCAAAGAGGCCAACAAGTTTGGATTTGGAATTTGTATTTTCATTCTCTTTTCAAAAAACACTATACATTTTCTAACCCAAAGATCTCACTCTTCTTTTATTTTTCCCTTTTTAAAATATTATTACACTTTAAGTTCTGGGGTACATGTGCAGATTTTGCAGGTTTGTTAGTTACATAGGTATACACATGCCATGGTGGTTTGCTGCCTCCATCCCCCTGTCACCTACATTAGCTATTTCTCCTAGTGTTATCCCTCCGCAATCTCCCCACCCCCTGCTATCCCTCCCCTAGCCCCCCATCCCCCAACAGACCCCAGTGTGTGATGTTCCCCTCCCTGTGTCCATGTGTTCTAATTATTCAGTACCCACTTATGAGTGAGAACATGTGGTGTTTGGTTTTCTGTTCTTGTGTCAGCTTGCTGAGAATGATGGTTTCCAGATTCATCCATATCCCTGCAAAGGACATGAACTCATCCTTTTTTATGGCTGCGTAGTATTCCATGGTGTATATGTGCCACATTTTTTTTTAATCCAGTCTATCCTTGATGGGCATTTGGGTTGGTTCCAAGTATTTGCTGTCATAAACAGTGCTGCTCTCTTTTTTTTTTTTAATAGAGGGTTTTACCATGTTGGCCAGGCTGATCTCAAACTCCTGACCTCAAGTGATCTGCCTATATTGGCCTCTCAGAATGCTCACTATTATAATATTGTTTCAGAAATACTATAAGCAAAGTTCTCATTCTATCACCACCAATAGACCTCTCTGAGCTCTCCTCGAAACCACCAGTTCCTTGCTATCTCTATTTCTAGAAGACCATCTGCCTCCCATTAACAAACTTCTTCCCCCATAATTCTGGATCACATGATGGACTTACAAGTGGAATTGCTAAAATAATAATTTGTAGGAATTAAGATTTTTCTTCCATCTGGACTAATTAAGGTGTACTCTAGCAAATAAAAATTAAATATGCCTACTTATTTATTTTTGTGACAAAGTCTTGCTCTGTTCCCTAGGCTGGAGTGCAGTGGCGTGATCTCAACTCACTGGAACCTCCACCTCCCAAGTTCAAGTGATTCTTCCACCTCAGCCTCCTGAGTAGCTGGGATTACAGGTGCCTACCACCACGCCTGACTAATTTTTGTATTTTTAGTAGAGAGGTGGTTTCGTCACGTTGGCTAGGCTAGTCTCAAACTCCTGACCTCTTGACCTCCCAAAGTGCTGGGATTATAGGTGTCAGCCACCACACTCAGCCTAAACATGCTTTAATATAGGGAATTATGTGCTTAAAATCATTAAAAGGATTGGGGGAGCACAGAAGGCAGGGGTTACTAGAACTCCTTCCAGATCGACAGTGCAAAACTGACCATCCTGGGGAGCTACCACTCCTGTAGCAAGTGGGAAGCAAGGGAACAAGAAAGCCACAGTCTTGGCTGTGGGCTGCAGGACTGTCCCATCTCAACTGAGATCCAGGGATCAGAAAGCTGTGGGCTTGGCTCCAGAGTGTGCTGTAGCTTTGGGATTCACACCAGTGTTGTGATTGCCTTACACCCTGTCCTATCTCTCCCAGCTCAGCTAGGTTCCAAACTCAAACCTGGCATATGTGCATCTGAACAGCAAAGCCTAAATCACGTTTGAATCCCTATCAAGTATAGTCACAGACATACAGGTTTTTACTTTCACTGTAGTTTTTGTTTGTTTTACTTTCCAGCCTCTGCCATCCAGGAAGGCTTACCAGAAAAACAGCTGGAAGGCTTACCAGAAAAACAGCTGGAAGAGATGCCAAGCAAACCGATCAGAATCTTACGACATACAAGGTTGCTCTGGTCTGAATGTTCGTGTCCCCCGCAAAATTCATATGTTAAAACCCAATCCTCATGGTGTTAGTACTAAGAGGTGAAGCTTTTGGGAGGCGATCAGGTCATGAGGACCTTGCTCTCATGAATGGGATTCGTTTCTGGGTAAAAGAGGCTTGAGGGAGCTTGCTTGCCTCTTCCGCCATGAGAACACATAGAAAGCACCATGTATGAGGGACAGACTCACCAGACACAAAATCTGCATGTGCCTTGAACCTCCCTGCCTGCAGAACGCTGAGCAGTAAATTTCTGTGGTTTCTGAATTACCAGTCTCAGGTATTTTGTTAGAGCCACCCAAATGTACTAAGACAGAAATCCCCTTCACCATTTTCCCCTGATGCCCCCTCTAACTCTTACCTCTGTATTACGGTGCTTTTCCTGGAAAGGTTTCTGTTCTCACTGTCTCAACTTCTTAACCTTCCTCTCATTTCTTCACCTACAAAATATTACTGGGGCCAGGCACGGTGGCTCACATTTGTAATCTCAGCACTTTGGGAGGTGGAGATGGGTGGATCACTTGAGGTCAGGAGTTTGAGACCAGCCTGGCCAATATGGTGAAACCCCATCTCTACTAAAAAAAAAAAAAAAAATATATATATATATATATATATATATATATACACACACAAAAAAAAAAAAATTATTGCACCTCTGTTGAAACACTTCATATCACAGGACCCATTCAATATCTCTGCTTTTTCCCCCTTTCTATGACCCTTCCACTCCTATTTAGTGTCTTCAAAGTTCTGCATTTAGCACCTCACTCTTCTAAGTCTGTATATTCTGATCCTATCTACTTGTATGGGCTTATCTACCATAGGGGTTAATCCCCCATACCCTCAAGCCAAACATAACATCTTTTCCAAGAACAGACTCAGATATCCAATTGCATCCTGAATGTGTCCACCTCAATATCACAAGCACCTCAAATGCAACATGTCCAATGCTAAATTCACTGTCTTATTTGTCATTATTTGAATCTGATATTCAAAATCTGTTCTTCCCCTCTATACTATCTGTGTGTAACCTGCACAACTTTACCCACATGCTGAAGCTAGAGCCCTGGAAGTAAATTTGATTCTTCTCCTGTTACTAAATTCAAACTGTCTCGAAGGACGATAAATTCAGTGTAAGGCTTTTACCTGAGTTCTGAGTTTAACAGCTGCTCTTTAAAGAAAGACCTCAGACATGCGCATTCTAGCACTTTATTGGAAATTGATTGTGTACATGAATGAGATCACATCAAAGTAAAAGCATCATTTTCACACAATAATATCCTGATATCGGTGCTATCTTCTTACATAATTTAATAAATTGCAAGATGCTCCTAATATTGATATTGAAGAGCTTGAGTGGTCCAGAAATCTCTCTACATAAATATAAATTATCACATCTAAAATAGCCATCATTGTTTTAGTAGGTCCCAAAAGTCCTGGGAACATCTCTTAAAATACAGTTGCCTTAGGCTGGCTGCAGTGCTGGTGGGAGGGAGTGAAGGGGGTACACATGGAGCTAATTACAGCATTAGCTGGACAGAGGGACACACAAAAGGGGAAGGGGGCCACAGACCCCAAAGGCTGGGCAGGGAACTCCACCACCCTGCGTATTCCAACATGGCTTGAGTGTCAAAGCTAACAGACGTGAGACTCCAGTGCAGAAAGAAGCCCATCACCCCAGCTCCCTTGGCAGTGCCCAAAGATGGCACAGTCGTCCTTCAGATTACACAAGGGCAGAGATTCTGGCATAGAGAAGGTTCTAGAAAGCTCTACCCATCTCCCTCCAAACTGAGAAAACATGAAGGAACGGCACCTTAAAGAAAATAACTTTGAGCCAAAGCCCTGCTGGCCCCTTGGGATGGGGACGGGGTGCTTGCTTGGTTTGGTTTGACCTGAGGGGCCCTGGCAAAGTCTGCGCTGCCCCCACTCTCTCCCCCGCCACCTTTAAGGCCATCATAAACAATCAGTTTCTCTGGTTCTTCAAAGCTTCTCAGCATTCAGCGTAACACCTTTATATCTGTGGTAGTTTTACTGCTCACATAGCTTTCACTTCCACTAAGTCAGGTGGTTCCCACACCCCTGTGAGGTAGGAAGGGCAGGGATCGCCATCCCCATTTGAAAGATTAGGAACGTGGAACTCAGCGAGTTAGGTCCCTTGACCAAATTCACACAGCTGGCTCATGGCAGAAATCAAAACCAGAACTCAGGTCCATGCCCCAAAGTCCCTCCTGCCGCTTTTCTGAAGACAGGAAGAGGCTGGGGACAGGATGCCTGTCCTCATCCCACACGCAGCCCTCTTGGGAGGCTCTCAAACAGCCCCACTGAGAATAGGATGAGTCCGCATGCGATAGATGATGACTGCAGTGGCTGGGCACAGCAACAAGGAGGTCATGATGACAATGGTGGCTAGGATGATGAGGACAATCACCCAGATATCCAGGATGTGCTTGGGAAGCACGACTTCCGTGGGGACTTGGCTGACTGCGTCCATGTCGCTTCACTCTGCAACAGACAAGAAAGGAAGATCACTGTTGTGTACTCTCCCTGCCTCCCTGGTTAGAGGGAAACCGTCAGGAGTCAGAAGCCTGGGTCACTTACCGGATATGCAAACTTGGTTCCCTGATTAGTAATTATAATGGCTTTGTTTACTGAGGGCTTCCTATTGCCAGACCTATGCTGGACACTTGATGTCTATTAACTCACTCAGTCATTACTTAAACCACTAGCCCTATGAGGTAGGGACTACAATTACTGTTTTTTATTTCTTGCTTTTACCTTCAGTTATACCCACTTTACAGATGAGGACTCTAAAGCCTTAAAAGACAAGAGGTCATTAATTTGACCAAGAAAGTGAACCCAGATGGGTGGGACTCCAGAGCCTTCCTGCTTAACTATTAAGCTATCACACTGCCAGTCTGTTCTCTCATCTATAAAATGAGAAATGCATTGTTTTTGGTCCTATATCCCTTATCCCATTCTCCCCTTTCTGGGGAGAACCTACCTATTCCGTATGGTTTAGTTGGGACACTGACCTGAACCCAGAGCTGACCATTACAAATCTCCATAACCACAGTTCAGAGTTAGGAAAGTGACCCAGGCTAGGTCAACCAAAGTCTTCTCCTCAGATCTTTTATGCACAAGCTCTTAGGAAAGACAATCCTTTCTCCCTGGACTGCTAAACTGAAAGGATGTGAGTCTGGAGAGAATTGGCCTGAGGCTATCTCTCCTAAAAGCGGCAAGACCCTCCTAGAGCTGGAAAGACAGATGGCGCCTCAAGTGGCCTCATGTGAGCACCTGAATCCAGCCAAGATTGATGCCATCTGCAACTCTAGACACGCCAGATATATGAGCCAATAATTCCCTGTTTTTGCTTAAGCAGTGTCTATTTGGTGTCTTTCACTTGCAGTTAAAAGAGTTCGGATGGATGAGGATATAAATCAGCTGTTCCCAATAGTTTTCAATTCACTGTATCTTTTAGTGTCTTAGTCATTTTTTAACAGCATCCCAGGTCAAATACCAAGAAGTTCCATTTATTAAGTAGTTAGTAGTAGTGTTAAGTAGTTTTATTTTTCCATAAGTTATTGGGGTACAGGTGGTATTTGGTTACATGAGTAAGTTCTTTAGTGATGATTTGAGATGTTGGTGCACCCATCACCCATGTATACACTACACCATATTTGTAGTCTTTTATTCCTCACCACCCTCCTACTCTTCCCTCCAAGGCACCAAAGTCCATTGTATCATTCTTATGCCTTTGCATCCTCCTAGCTTAGCTCATACATATCAGTGAGAACATACAATGTTTGATTTTCCACTCCTGGGTTACATCACCTAGAATAGTCTCCAGTCTCATCCAGATAACTGCAAATGTAGTTAATTCATTCCTTTTTATGGCTGCATAGTATTCCATCATATATGTATAACGCAGTTTCTTTATCCACTCATTGATTGATGGGCATTTGGGTTGGTTCCATGATTTTGCAATTTGAATTGTGCTGCTGTAATCATGCATGTGCAAGTATATTTTTCAAATAATGACTTCTTTTCTTCTGGGTAGATACCCAGCAGTAGGATTGCTGGATCAAATGGTAGTCTCACTTTTAGTTCTTTAAGAAATCTCTATACTGTTTTCCACAGTGGCTTTGCTAGTTTACATTGCCACCAGCAGGGTAGAAGTGTTCCCTGTTCACTGCATCCACGCCAACATCGACTGTTTTCTGATTTTTTTATTATGGCCGTTCTTGCAGGATTAAGGTGGTATTGCGTTGTGGTTTTGATTTGCATTCCCCTGATCATTCATGATGTTGAGCATTTTTGCACATTGACCATTTGCATATCTTCTTTTGAGAATTGTCTGCTCATGTCCTTAGCCTACTTTGTGATGGGATTGTTTGTTTTTTTCTTACCGATTTGTTTGAGTTTGTTGTAAATTCTAGACATTAGTCCTTTGTTAGATGTACAGATTGTGAAGATTTTCCCCACTCTGTGGGTTGCCTGTTTACTCTGCTGACTGGTCCTTTTGCCGTGTAAAACTCTTTAGTTTAATTAGGTCACAGCTATTTATCTTTGTTTTTAATTGCATTTGCTTTTGGGTTCTTGGTCACAAAATCCTTGTCTAAGCCAGTGTCTAGAAGGGTTTTTCCAGTTATCTTCTAGAATTTTTATAGTTTCAGGTCTTAGATTTAAGTCCTTAATCCATCTTGGGTTGATTTTTGTATAAGGTGAGAGATGAGGACCCAGTTCCATTCTCCTGCATGTGGCTAGCCAATTATCCCAACACTACTGGTTGAAAAGGGTGACCTTTCCCCACCTTATGTTTTTGTTTGCTTTGTTGAAAATTAGTTGGCTGTAAGTATTTGGGTTTATTTCTGGGTTCTCTATTCTGTTCCATTCGTCTATTTTTACAGGCACTAATATTGGTCCCTATTTTTATACCAGTACCACACTATTTTGGTGTCTATGGCCTTATCATGTAATTTGAAATCAGGTAGTGTGATGCCTCCAGATTTATTCTTTTTGCTTAATCTTGCTTTGGCTATGCACGCTCTCATTTGGTTCCATATGTATTTTGGAACTTGTTTTTCTAATTCTGTGAAGAATGATGATGGTATTCGGATGCGGATTGTGTTGAATTTGTAGATTGCTTTTGGCAGTGTGGTCATTTTCACAATATTTATTCTACCCATCCATGAGCAGGAGATGTGCTTCCATGTGCTTGTGTCGTCTATGATTTCTTTTAGCAGTGTTTTGTACAACGAAAACTACAAAACGCTGTTGAAAGAAATCATAGATGACGAAATCGACCAATTTAATAAGTATTTACAGCCTAACAACTTAGGAGCTGTTTGCAAAAAAAAATACACACACAAAAAAAGGTTTTATTTTCATTTGTAACTAGTTACTAATGGAATATATGCACCTGCTGAACACTGTGTAACTTTTGAAAATTTGGAATAATATTGGACAATGCCATCCTCACTTATTATTTCACACTAATTTTTGCCCAGTACTTGCCATACCACGCAACCACCAAAAAATCAACTTCAGGTTAGGTGCAGTGGATCATGCCTATAACCCCAACACTTTGGGAATCCGAGGTGGGAGAATTGCTTGAGCCTAGGCGTTCAAGATCAGCTTGAGCAACATAGTGAGACATCGTCTCTACAACATTTTTTTTTTAATTGGCGTGGCATGGTGGCTTGCGCCTGTAGTCCCAGCTACTTGGGAGGCTGAGGTGGAAGGATTGCTTCAGCCCAATAGGTCCAGGCTACAGTGAGCCATAATCACACCACTGCACTCCAGCCTAGGTGACCAAGCAAGACCCTATTTCAAAAAAAATTTATTTTCATCAACTTCATAAATTATAACATTAACAAAAGGAATGTAGTAAGATTAGTGTTAAACTGTGAACTATCTTAAGCTAGTCATTTGTAAAGTGTCAGAGATGTCACGTAGCACTATTTCTGTCAAAAATCTTAAAACTCCTGCAGCACTCCCCTCCTTCCGGTGAGTTCACTGGGGCTCCCAGGACACTTCAGTGCACAGCTTGGGAATCATTGATGTAATACATTCCCTGCTCAGAGGATGCAAGGCTGGAACAATCTCCTGCAGTTTCTTTCAAAAGTAAGATTGATATTTCCGTGATTCTAGGTTCTAAGCAACATTCCTAATTGCAATCCTACTTTCTGTTCTTTCCTAATCACTAATTTTTCCTTTCTAATGCCTTTGGCTCCATGTCTGCTGTTGCCACCCTAAGTAAGGTACTCATCAACCAAATTGAATACCCAAAGGAGAGTACCCAAGAAATATGTACAAAGATGTTACTTTCTGCATCATTTGTTCAGGTAACAGACACAGCAAGTGTCCACTAATAGTAAAATAAAGAAGGGTATATCTATATAATGGAATGCCATACAGCGATTTTTGTGTATCCATTCACTCACCCATTCATTCATTCGTTTAACAAGCATACAGTGCTTACGCCATGTCAATCATTGTTCCAAATGCACTACAAATATTAATTTACCTAATTAATACAGCTACTCTGGAAAACACAATGGAGGTTCCTCAAATAACTGAAAATAGAGTTCCCGTATGATCTCAGTAATCTCATTTCTAGGCATATAACCAAAGGATTTGAAATCAGAATATCAAAGAGATTTCTGCACTCCCATATTTATTTCAGCATTATTCACAATAGCCAAGTTATGGAATCAACCTAACTGTCTATCAACCATGAATGGATAGAGATAATGTGGCATATACTCAATGTAATACTATTCAGCCTTGGAAAAGAAGAAAATGAGTGCCATTTGTGACAACATAGATGAACATGAAGACATTATGCTAAAGGATATAAGCCAGGGACAGAAAGACAAATACCTCAAGTTCTCATTTATATATGGAAGCTAAAACTATCAGACACATAGATACAGAAAGCAAAATGGTGGTTACCGGAGGCTGGAAGGTGGGGATGGGGAGATGTTGGTCAAAGGCTATTACATTTCTGTTAGGCAGGAGGAATAAATGAAAAATACTTGAGATTTAAAAAATTAATTTATTTATTAGTCATTTAAGAGGAATCTGATCTGTAATGAGCCCCAAAAGTTTCAAGCGGAAAAAATAAAAATGAAGTGCAACAGTGTGTGTAGGATGATTCCTTTGGTTCATATTTTGTGGAATTAAGTAGGTAAATGGGTGAGGATATATACAGGAAAATTACTTTCTCACTGTACTCTCAGGAAAGTTTAACAGTGGTTACCTTTTCAGGAGCTGGATTAGGAATGAGAGGTTTTTGCTTTTCATTCTTCATTCATAAAACATGATTTTATGACATTTGAATTTTCTCAACATGAGCATTTATTACTTCTGATTTTTTTATGCCAACTGGGTTAAGGAAACAGAGGCTTTTTTGAGGTTTTATCTTCATAATTCTTTGTCTTAAAGAGTAAAAATATACATATACAATTTTAAAATCAAATAAAATTAAGAGATGAGACTAGAACAGTAGTCACCAAATGCCATATACCATAGTAGGTGACCTCAAGGCAGTATAAGGGACCACTGACTTCACTGACTGGGCATGGTGGCTCATGCCTGTAATCCCAGCACTTTGGGAGTCCGAGATGGGTGGATCACCTGAGGTCAGGAGACCATCTCTACTAAAAATACAAAATGGTGTATCCGTGACGCCTGTAATCCCAGCTACTCAGGAGGCTGAGGCAGGAGAATCACTTGAACTTGAGAGGTGGAGATTGCAGTGAGCTGAGACAGCACCACTGTGCTCCAGCCTGGTAACAAAGTGAGACTCCATCTCAAAAACAAAACAAAACAAAACAAAACAAAAACAAAAAAACACTGATTTCTGGGTATCATTCTATACATATTGAATTAGACTCAAAAGGGGATGAGGAGGAGCCCCTTTTTCCCATTGCCACGTGATTCCAACGTGCAGCCAGATTTGCAAACCTCTAGACTCAACATCTTTAAGACCTCTAGGACCCTCTCTGGCATTGAGATTTGGAAATTGATTCCCTGGTGCTCTGTAGCCAGGCCGGGCAGATCTGGGCAAGTTCCCAGATGAAGGAGAAGCCTCTGACAAAGTTCCCCAGGGCCATAGGATTATCCGCTGAGGTTTGCCGAGGAGACAGAAGCATGGGCTGGCCCTGTCTCAGCCTAGGAAATGGAGTAACTTTCTCCAAGGTCTAAGACACAGAAGCATGAGTCACAGGAGTCTGAAACTGTTAGAGGACCGGGGGCGGGATAAATCATTCTTTGTGGTCTCCTAACTACATCATCAGCTAGCTGCCTTAGACTAAAGGAACCCCATGAGAGCCCTTTCCTGTAAACCCATTAACATCAAACAGTCTTCGTCACTTCAAATGCCAGGAATACAAATGCCTGGCTGATTTTCACGAGTAAAACCTCTAATATACAGGAACTCAGGCTTCAGGGCTCATCCGCAATCAAGAATCCTAGAACATTAAAGCTAGAACCAGTCCCGTTTCACAGATGGTAAAACTGAAGTCCAGGGGTCTTCTCCCTCCTGTATTCTTATTTCTTAACGGAATAATCATTAAAATACATAAATCTGATTATGTCGCTGCCTCTAACTAAAACAAAACAGAATTAACAACAACAAAAAAAAAAACAGAGCAAGTAGATGAATAAATGAAATCCTTCTGTAACCTGTATCCTAAACTGTACCAATGTAATTCTTTTGCAAATGAAATTGTGCTTCTAACCCCAATACACAGTTAAAGTAAAGCTGCTCTAGTAGAGCCTGGGAAGTGGGGAGCTGGCAGAAGAAGCTTGCAGTGCTGCCTACCCAGCAGGGCTGAATACATATCTCAGAGACCCTAAGCACTAGAGCAGGCATCCCCAAACTTTTTACACAGGGGGCCAGTTCACTGTCCCTCAGGCCGTTGGAGGGCCGCCACATACTGTGCTCCTCTCACTGACCACCAATGAAAGAGGTGCCCCTTCCCGAAGTGCGGCGGGGGGCCGGATAAATGGCCTCAGGGGGCCGCATGCGGCCCAAGGGCCGTAGTTTGGGGATCCCTGCACTAGAGATTAGGGTGCCCACCTCCTTCACATATGTAATTCAAACTAAAAACAATACTAAATCATAACACACAAAATTTACATGCTATGAAATTAAAATTATTTTTTCTTTTTTTTTTTTTTTTGCTTTTGAAATGGAGTTTTGCTCTTGTTGCCCAGGCTGGAGTTCCATGGCATGATCTCTGCTCATTGCAACCTCCGACTCCCAGGTTCAAGCAGTTCTCCTCCCTCAGCCTCCCGAGTAGTTGGGATTACAGGCATGTACCACCACATTCAGCTAATTTTGTATTTTTAGTAGAGACGAGGTTTCTCCATGTTGGTCAGGCTGATCTCAAGCTCCCAACCTCAGGTGATCCGCCTGCCTCAGCCTCCCAAGAGTGCTGGGATTACAGGCGTAAGCCACGGCGCCCAGCCCATTTTTTTCTTCTAACTGAAACAAATCGGAAAAAAAAATTTTACCCAGCTGTCTTTTGGCATCCCTGCTCAGTGCAGTGGGCTTCCTTGGCAGTGCAGCTCTGCTGTTGAGATTCCCCTTGCCTCCCCAGGCTCCTCGAAATACAGTTTGAAAGTCACAAGTTGCAGTGTTCTCCAGAGCTACTGTTCTGGGATTCTAAGGCTGGCCATAGATGGAGTCGGGTGTCAGAGGACAAAGGGAGCTCTTTCTCTCTGTTTTACTCTTCTCAATACTCAAACGTGTCCTTCACTGGACTGTTCTTCCCCATGTCACACGGCTTCCAATCACTTCCACCTCTCCCTTCTATGAAAGAAAAATTTTGGCCGGGCGTGGTGACTCAAGCTTGTAATCCCAGCACTTTGGGAGGCTGAGGCGGGTGGATCACGAGGTCGAGAGATCGAGACCATCCTGGTCAACATGGTGAAACTCCGTCTTTACTAAAAATACAAAAAATTAGCTGGGCATGGTGGCACGTGCCTGTAACCCCAGCTACTCAGGAGGCTGAGGCAGGAGAATTGCCTGAACCCAGGAGGCGGAGGTTGTGGTGAGCCGAGATCGTGCCATTGCACTCCAGCCTGGGTAACAAGAGCAAAACTCCGTCTCAAAAAAAAAGAAAAAAGAAAAATTTTGTCTCCCAGATAAGAGGTAAGCAAACCATACGCTCAGCATCTTTAATTGCACACTAGAAATATTTGCTTGAGAAAAAGCAGGACTCTAAGCTTCTCTTATCTGACTTCTATTTGACCTCTCTGGCATGAGTGCGTAAAACCTTGTTTCTTGGTACATTAACTAATAGTTATACATTAATTTATCATTTGCCTCACAGATCTATTGCTTGTTATTTCTAATTAATGGTTCATGTTGGATATGGCCCACACCATTTATGTCACAAATTTATGCCTATCACTGATAAGAACATGATGTTTTTATGACTGTAGGAGGTAAAACATCAGTCAGGCCTACCCTCATCATTTCGAACTAGCATACTTTATCTGCTATGTGCCTCCTTAGCAAATAATAAGCTTTAACATATGTTCAATGTAAGTTTGTCTAAGAAATTGTGCTAAAACCACCTGAGCTCACCAGCAGAGAAGCCACTAGTACCAAACATGCCATCCCATCAGATGACAGGTCCTATATCAGCAGCCCTGTGAACTGGACTTAAATTACTCCTCCTCAGTCCATAGGGGTTAAGTAACTTAGCCAATTTAATGGAGAAGTCAATAATCCCAAAATGACTATTTTGTATCTACTAACAAGACCAAATGTAAAGGAGGAGAAAAAACAATGTAGTTTCTACAAAAGAGGGAAAAAAGTTTTATTTATTTATTTAGAGATGGAATCTCGCTCAGTTGCCTAGGCTGGAGTAAAGTAATGTGCTGTCAGCTCACTGCAACCTTTGCCTCCCAGGTTCAAGCAAACTGGTGCCTCAGCCTCTTGAGTAGCTGGGATTACAGGCATGCACCACCACACCTGGCTAATTTTTGTATTTTTTGTGGAGATGGGGTTTTACCATGTTGGCCAGGCTGGTATTGAACTCCTGGCCTCACGTGATCCACCCACCTCAGTCTCCCAAAGTGCTGGGATTGCAGGCATGAGCCACCACACCTGGCCAAATTTTATTTTTTCCAAAGGTAGAAAATTCATTCTCTCTATCAAGTATTCCACTTGATCCAATTTAGGCAGGAAAGGGGAAGCCCTACTGCCTGATTAGGAAACACCAAGTTTTACTTCTAGGATCATTTTTCTTAAGCAACTAAAAGTCCTTTTGCAAAACAAAGAATCATTGTTCCAGCCAATCCCACCACTTGGCAAGTTTTCTAGTTATATAAAAAATTATATAAATTTCATAAATTAAAATTTCCCACAAGTTGATAGTTTTAGGGTAATTGGATTCAAGGCAATAACTCTGTGTTATCTACTCACCAGACTCACTAGAAAGCAACTTTTTCCTCTCTGACAAGACAATATTGTTTTTCTTTTTGGTTGAGTACTATTATGACAAGTAACTCTGTCCAGGATATTCATTCATTTATTCATACGTCAAATACTTGGTATTTGCAAGACACTCTCTCAGGGGTTACTATTACTTACACCTTATTACTCTATGCTTCAGGAAGCACAGAGAAGTGAAGTACCACTCCCCTTATTTCCTCAAACACAGGGTCATACGAGCCAGCATTTGCTTAACAAATCGTATTTGTTTAAATTTGTAAACACAGAAATTTGTTTCATTTCACAAATTCATATTATTTGGATTTGCTTAACAAATCCCATTCATTAACTTATTAAAACTTCACAAAAACCCTATGTGGATTTTACAGCTATGAAAACTAAAGCTGGCCAGGCAAGGTGGCTCACACCTGTAATCCCAGCACTCTGGGAGGCCAAGGAGGGTGGATCACGAGGTCAGGAGTTTGAGATCAGCCTGGCCAATATGGTGAAACCCCGTCTCTTCTAAAAATACAAAAAATTGGCTGAGTGTGGTGGCGGGTGCCTGTAGTCTCAGCTGCTCGGGAGGTTGAGGCAGGAGAATTGCTTGAACCTGGGAGGTGGAGGTTGTAGAGAGCCGAGATTGCGCCACTGCACTCCAGCCTGGGGGACAGAGCAAGACTCAAAAAAAACCTAAAGCTAACAGAGGTTAGCCAGCTACTGATCATAAAGCTAAGTGAACAGGATTCAAACTCAGGAATCTTGATCCTGAACTTACCACTACATTACCGCTACCTCCAAAGAGTCCACACAGACCCAGTGGGTAAGCATGGAGTATACCAGACCCACAGCTTTCTTCTAAGTCCAGGTCAAACATTGTTTTTAGCTGAAAGCCATTCCATACTTAGAGAATTAAGAAGAGATATGCAATCTATAAAGATCAGTACTTCCAATTCTGGTAATGGTGGAGTAGGCAATTTGGACCAGACATTTTACTGAAGACAGCTGGAAAAATGGGACCAAAAAAAACTTGCTTGAAGGCACTAAGAACTAACGAAATAATGAAGAATTACCAGTCTAAGATTTGGGAGAAGGCAAAAATCCAGGGAGGTGAGCCCGTCATTTGGGATAGCTTTTCCCCTCATGGAGAATGGAGACTTAAGCAGTTGTGACAGACTCAGGAGGCTAAGGGGACAAAAGCTGGAGTCCAGGACTATCAAGATAGGGAGTAAGCCGGGTGCGGTGGCTCACGCCTGTAATCTCAGCACTTTGGGAGGCCGAGGCGGGTGGATCAGAAGGTCAAGAGATCGAGACCATCCTGGTCAACATGGTGAAACCCTGTCTCTACTAAAAATACAAAACATTAGTTGGGCATGGTGGCGCGTGCCTGTAATCCCAGCTACTCAAGAGGTTGAGGCAGGAGAATTGCCTGAACCCAGGAGGCGGAGGTTGCGGTGAGCCGAGATCGCGCCATTGCACTCCAGCCTGGGTAACAAGAGTGAAACTCCGTCTCAAAAAAAAAAAAAAAATTATATAAGATAGGGAGTAAAACTTCTGGAGTTTGAGCTTGGACCTTAAAAAAGCACCCTTAGTGCTAAGGATGGACTGGAAGTATACCAGTCCTCCCAGAGACTACAACTCAGCTTTGTATTATCATAGCCAACATGGTGAAACGATGTCTCTACTAAAAATACAAAAATTAGCCAGATGTGGTGGCACACGCCTGTAATCCCAGCTACTTGGGAGACTGTGAGACAGGAGAATCACTTGGACCCAGTAAGTGATGGTTGCAGTGAACCAAGATCACACGCTGCACTCCAGCCTGGGTGACAGAGTGAGACTCTGTGTAAAAAAGAAAAAAAAAAAAAAGATATTTTCAGAAAAAAAAATACAGAATAACAGTGTAAAAAAGCAATAACAAACAAATAGTGGAAGAAACAGAATTAAGGTATTTCGATTTTCTTGTATTGCCTAAGAAAGGGCAGAAGAATCAAATCCTATTAGACTTTGTTAAATCCAGGATGCATATCATAATCTCTATGGTAGCCACTAAAATTATCAGTAAAAGAGTGCACAATTTCCAGGGGAAAATAGGAGAGGAGAAAAACAACACAAAGACTTAGAATAGAAGGGACAAATAGAAAGCATAGAGAAAGATGGTAGATCTAAACCCAAACTAACAAGTACTGTTAGGGTACACACAGATAAAAATAAAACAAACACATACATATGTATTTTTTATAAGAGACACCTGGGGATTAGAAAGGTTAAAAGTCAAAGGACACAAGTAAAACACTGTGTAACCATGACTCACCTACGCTGGTGGCACCATCCTAGCATAAGGCCAAGTAGACATTTCAGCAAAAAGTATCACTAGAGATACCGGAAAGGTAAAGTGAGTTTCTATTTTTATGTACCTAATCTCAGAATTATAAGGAGAAATAGACAAATCCACAATTACAGTCGGAGGCTTCAAGACATCCCTCTCAGATACTGATAAAACAAAAAGCTTGTGGGGAAAGGCAAGAGGAACAGAACAGATGCTATCAACAAAACCCGGAGATGATGAGATACACGATGTGTTGGAACCGTATGTAGTCCTGGTGGCTTTGGCAAGAGGCTTGACCTCTGTGAGCTTTCGTTTCCTCATTTGTAAAATGGAAACAATAACGAATAATTGCAACCACTTCATTGGGATGTGCTGGAGGTTAAATGAGCTAATGTACATAAAGCACTCAGGACAATGCCAGGGCACAGTGAGGGCTTCCCAAAGTTAAACTGAGCTGGCGAACTCAGCATCATTCCTGAATTAAAAAGGAGTTCAGAGGCCCTGCCATTAGTTAGGGTGCCGTGACTGCTTCGTGACTGATCTGGGCCCAATGTAGAAAACCACAGTGAAAAGTTTTTTTGAGTAAAAAACTTTTAAGCTGTCCCCAGCTTGAACTTCTCACCGGAAACCTACAGCCTCCACATCTGAGCTGCAGCTAACAGTCAACTTTTGAGAGCTTGCCAATGGTTATCCAACTGGTTTCACTGCCAGAGAGTTCACTGAGGAAGAAGGCAATAAAAGAAGTGACTTCCTGCTGGCAAGCAAGCTTAATTATCCCAAAGTGGTAGAAGAGGTAGATAAAGGCAGGTGGCTTCTTATGGGTGTGGCCTTAGCCCAGCACCCTGAGAGCTCTGGGCAGACCTTGCTGCGGCTGTTTTGTTTCCACAAGCCACAGTTGCCAGAGACGAGACAGCTAGAATCAGCTCCGAGTCACTGATGCTGGAGCGTTCAAAGATGCATGACTCTTCAAGTATTTTGCAGAATGCAAGCAAGGCGGATGGTTCCCAAGGCACAGGACTACAGGGTTTCCCAGTGTTGTCTACCTTATAGGACCCCTTCCAAAGGCTCCATCTTCAGAAGATGCTGCTGAGGTTGCCAGGGAAGAATGGGAGATGTAAGCCAGACAGAGAGGACAATTCAAGTTCCTAGATGGGAGCCTGCACTGGCCACTTTGTAGCCTTGGGAACCTCACAACTGTGTCCCAGGAGCTGATCCCACTTGAAGACCTTCGCGCTGACTGTTCCTTCTCAGAATGCTCTTTCCCTCCCCTGTCCATTGTCTCGATGTCCATGACCTCAACCTAAATGTTATGGTTTAGTAAAGTTTCTCTGGACCCACTCTGTTAAACTGCCACTCTTACCTGGTTTTATTTTCTGCATATACTTTTCACAATCTAAAATTAGCTTGTTTGTTGCTTGTTTGTTTTTATTGGCTTTCTTCCTACCAGGCTAAAGACTTGTTCCTTTGCTCCCTCAAATGCAAGCACGAGGAGAGCAGAAGCCTCATCTCTCGTGTATCGCTGTGTCCTCAGCACGTATCACGGGGCCTGTCAATTATAAGTGCCAACAAATATAAAATCAATGAAGAAATGAATACAGGAAGACTATTTCAGATGTGAGCTTACTCATGGAACCTAATTGACTGAAGAGGTCCAGAAGGAATCCTCATCCCTGCCAAAGTTCCAGTGATCCTAAACGTCAGAACCTTGTCTCCAGAATAACATGGCATCCTCTGATTTTATCATTTTCTAGCCTCTTTGTACATTCAGAAAGGATTATGGGGGCTTCTTCCTTCCCCAGCCCACCCTGTACATGCCAGGCAGAGGAGAGCTGGCTTTTCAGAATGAAGTCCTCCAGGATTCCCGCTGCTTGATTTGCTTGGGCTGGTAAGCTCAAATTTGAGTTCTGACTCCATGTGCTCAGGAACTGGGCACTGAGGTGGGGAGGGAGGAGCAGGGGTTGGGGAGCAGAGTTGTTGCCCAAGATGTGAATCTTTCTGTTCTCAGAAGAGGACAGGGAGGCTGATAAAAGGGGGAGCAGGTTTTCCATGCCAAGTACAATCTGAAAAGGACAAACCAGCTTCACACTTACTCTTGGAAGTATTTCTCCTCCCATTGTGTAACAGTTAGCCTCAAACATTTACCAACCCAGCACAGTCATTTCATCAGGGACCTTCGGTCCAAATAAAGGGGCCAGAGGAAGGAATGGACAGGACCTACGACTACCAAAAATGTGAAATGAATCAAATCACAGGCTTTTCTCCAATGACCCAAGGTCTCTAAGGAGTACTCTGTTCTCATTTCACCCGAACTGGCCTCTGACTCTCCGAACTTCCTAACAAGCTGCAGAGTTGTTCCCTGCCTGAGTTTCCATCTGCTTCTCTGTGGCTGGAAAAATGGAAAAACACCAGGATATTTCAAAGAGATCAGGGCACAGCCAGAGCTGTGTAAGGCAGCACGTACCATCTGACCCAACCAATCAGAGTCTTGGAAACCAACAGAGAGCTAGCAGAGGAGAAAGCCCAGGCCAAATCCCCAGCATCCTGTTTAAGCCACTACCATCCATCATTGCCATTTGCCAGTGACTAAGTGCTGTGTGGCGGGCTCCATGAGAGGGGCTGGGAGGAGGCTCCGTGACAGAGCTGCGGGAGCACTGGTCGGCGGTAGTGCGTTGCCTCAATGTGTGAGCCTGAACAGGTGGCTCTCCCAAAGTGGGCCTCATGTGTGTGAAAGGCAGAATAATGCCCCCCCGCCACCACCAAAGACATCTATGTCCTGGTCTCCAGAATCCTGAATATGAAAAAGGAAGCATGACTCAGAGGGCAGAGCCAAAAGAAGAGAAGGAAAAGGAACTTTGCAGATGTGACTGAAGTCAAGGACTTTGAGATGAGATTATCTGGATAGGCAGGTGGGTGTAACCTAATCACATGGCTGTGACCTGATCATGTGGCCCTTAAAAGTGAAGAAGGCTGCATGAAGCCCCGGGTTTAAAAAAAAAAAAAAAAAAAAGTGAAGAAGGCAAAAGAGTGGGTCAGAGAGACATGACATGAGAAGGACTTGATTTACTGTCACTAGCTTTGAAGATGGAGGAAAGGAGCTATGAGCCAAGGAAGGCAGTGGCCTCTAGAAGCAGGGAATGGCCCTCAGCTCACAGCCAGCAACAAAACAGTGACCTTGGCCCTATACCCACAGGAACTGAATTCTGCCAACAACTCAAATAAGCAGGAAACTGATTCTCCCCTAGAGCCTCCAGAAGGAAATACAGCCTGATGACGCCTTGATTTTATTTTCCCAGACCCATATTGGACTTCCGATGTGCAGAACTATAATAAATTTGTAGGCATCTTTTAAGCCCCTAAATTTGTGGTAATTTGTTATAGCAGCACTAGAAAACAAATACATACTGTATGATCCTGAGTAAGTCACTCTTCCCAGCTGGACCTGGGTTTTACTGTCCATCAATTGGAACGGATGGACAGGGTGATCTTGAAAGGTCTGGCCAGCTCTCAAAGACTGACTGCTCTCCTGACATCCAACCTCCCCCACAGCCATGTCCCCAGTTCCAGGATGGTCTTGGGTTGAACGTTGTTAGAGAAAAACCAGAAAAGAGTAAAAGGAAGAGAAAACTAAGCTTTAAAAAGCCCAAAGGTGTTTCCTAAGGCACCTACTACCTTAGAAAACAAACGGAAAGATTTCCTGTTTAGCTGCTTGCTAATTCCTTGATCATACCCAGAAGAATGAAGTGGGAAGTCTGGGAGAACTGAATGAAAGCTCCAGTATCACCTGGTGGGGGTGTCCAGAGCACTGAGTTAAGAAGGAGTCCAGGGCCTGGTGTTGGGTAAGGAGCAAGGTACTAATTACGAATGTCTGCCTGGGGCAGGGGATTAGCAGTAGAGACTTTTATGCCAGGTTTGCGTCATCATTAATTGAAACTAATTTGAGGAATCCATTTCATTTTCTCTGTCTCTTCTTCTCCCACTTCTGTTTCATTTTTCCGGAATGAATATAGTGAGTCACTAGCAAAAAACATATCCAATCAGCCAATCAGAGTGCAAATCAATAAAATAAGGAAGCTTTAGCTCTATACAACTAAGCAATTTAAAGTATACAGTTTAGAAGTTGAATCTGGCTTGCTGTTGTTTAATGGGCCAGGCAACGGTACTTCTGACCAGATTTTCCTTCCTAACTACCTACATCTTAGCCTTTCCTGCTAGATGTCTCCATTCTGTCTTGAGGTTCACCTTCTGTTTATCTAGTGAGTTGGAAGGGTACTAGGTCTCTAGAGATCCACTGGAACAGTGTCTATCAAATTCTCACTTAACTTCCCCCAGGTCACCCTGAAAGTAAGTGACAGAGGCAAGATCTGAACCTGATACCCCCAATTCCAATGAAGTTCAGAGGATAGGCCCCAGAGCCAGGCTGCCTTCATTCAAATTACAGCTCTGCCACTTACTTTCTCTGTGATCGCGGGCGAGTTACCCTCTTTGGACCTGTTTCCTCATCTGTAAAATGGAGGTGATGACAGTCCCTCCCTAACAGGATTGTAGTAAAGCCTAAATGAATTAATACAAGTAACATACTTAGAGTTATGCCTACCTTATAGTAAGCACTCAGTAAATGGCAAGTATGATCATTATAACATAATTCAGCTTACTGGGCCAGTCAGAGTTTGGGAGCACAATATAGGGTTTGGCAATGCCAACATTGACTCTTATACTCCAATAAACTGTGTTTGTGAGTACACATGCCTATTTTTTATGCCAGTGCCATGTGTGGTAGCGTAAGCCCAACCAAGATATCCTCTTTCCTTGGAAGTATTTCCTTTGTTTGCATGTTTCAATCCATAGAGGAGAAGCAGAGGCAGTGTTTAAAGAGGGATTGGAATATGGCTGGAAAAATAGCTGAGGCTGCGACTGGCCCTTATCCCCTTGGTCTGTCACCCCCAAGGGCCCAGGATCTGACCCAACCACAGGCCCCCAGAGTCTCTCATTTGTTTTGTGTCTCTAACACCTCACCACAGCTCAGTGGTTCTCTGGCTGTCCTCTGGGATTTCCCAGACCTTTTGAGGCATGGAGCGTCAGTTCTGAGGTCTGGAGAGGTCAGTGTGTGGAAGACTTCGTGAAGCACGACTTGTAACCCCCACAGCATGATTCATAAACCCAGGACAGCTGGGAACAGGAGGTCCCCAGTTGGGGTAGGAAAACACTTTTTGGTTTTTTCAGTTATTACTGCAGAAGCACATGATGTGCTGCCTTGCGTGTGTCTAGAGGGCTGTGCTGCCTTGCGTGTGTCTAGAGGACTGCTGTGCCGCCCACATAACCAAAGAGCATGGCATGCTCAACCATAGACAAACAAACATCTGTTCCACACCCGCATCTTCATTTTACAGATGTGTGAGGGCATGGCCCAGAGAGGGGAAATGCCTCCATCAAGGTAACTCAGAGGGTCTCCTGACCCCCAGAGAACCGTTCCTCCCCCTCCCACCTCCACCCCATTCAGGCATCCCCAATCCTTCCAAACCAGCTGCCCACTGCAGTGGCACCAGGCATCACGGCAGATGTTCAAGGAATCTCGGATACTTGTGCGATTGCGCAGCCTTCACCACCACACCCTGGAGCTTTCAGGACCGTAGTACTCACTACAGACACCTGGGAGACGACTCAGCCCCAGGGGCAGCAGGATTCCAGCTGGTCCAGAAGAAACAAGTGCAGCTGCATGAGTAAGAGCGCAGCCTGGCGCTCAATCAGAATAACAGTCCCTGAGATTTGAATGGATTTGGGGGGTTTACACCTTTCATCCTTTCACTCAGTAGGTATGTATGAAACACCTACTGTTACCCAGGCCCTGTGCCAAGAGCTGAGGATGCCTCAGAGATGACGATACACAGACAGTCCCTACCCTCAAGAAACTGGCATAGGGGAGAGTAGGGAGCAAAAGAACCGGCAACTGGAACAACTACGTCCTCAGGAAAGGGGCAGATAACCAGCAGGAGGGAGAGTGAAGGAAGGCTTCTCTCCAAGATACTTTTCTCACGTCCTTTCTCGTTTGCTTTCTGCACGCAAAACACACACAAAAACAAAAATATTTTCCCCATTTCACTGATGGAAAAGCAAGGAGAGTAAAGCAGCTAGTGACAACCAGGGCTGGAACCCGCCACTCCGGACTCCAAACTCCTGGCACCTTCTACGCGGGACAGAGAAGCAGCTGTCTTGAGTCGTGCCAAGACCCAAACCCAGCGCAGCGCCCAAGCAGGTGCTCAGGCCCGGGCGCTGAACCCCGACGCTGGGCCAGGAGGTGGCAGTGCGCCCGAGGAGGCTTCCCGAGAAGGCAAAGGCAGGGGACCCGGAGAGAAGCCTGTCTCCGAGTGGGGCTGGGGCTCGCCCACCCAAGCTCCGCCTCCCCCAGGCCCAAAATTCTGTGCACGAGGTGGCTCGAACTTAGGGGTTGACAGCAGGAGACAAGGGAGGAGGGGGTGAGGGGAAGAAATGCAAAAGTGTTGAAGAGGGGGACGTGGGGAAGGAGAGAGAGGACCTAAAGAAGAGAGCTGGGAGCCCTGGGGAAGGGGCCGCACGAGAGCGAGGTCGCGAGTCCGAAAGCATCGGCTCTGCCAGAGTCCCACAAACCACCCGCCGGCGGCCCCACTCACCCCAGATCCCGGCGAGTCTGCGGTAAGTTCCCAGGGTAGGGATGGCTCGGTGCTTCTGAGGGTCCCCAGAACCGCACGGGGTCTGGAGGCTGGAAGCTACCCCCAGGCCTGGAACCTCGGCTCCAGGCAGCGCCCGGAACTTGCCCCGGCTCCTCCGAGCCCCGGGACGCGCGGCTGGCTCTGGAATGCGCGGCCGCTGGGGACCGCCCCCGGAACGCCCCGGCCCGGGGCCCCGGCACGCCCGGCTCAGCTCCTCCTCCAGCGTCCCCTGCGGGCTGCGGGGAGGAAGGCACCTGCGAGGACAGGAGAGACGGGGCGTCCCGGGCTCCCCGCCCACCTTGCACACACTCGCTGCGTGGCCTTGGACAAGTCACTCGGCTTCTCGGGGCTCTCCGCTCCTTGGATTGTAAACCGAGAGGGTTGGCCTAAAATGTGTCCTCCGAGACCCTTCCAGCTGCAGTCTACACATGGGAAAGAAAGTCTAGCGGGTTTGAACGGAGGATCCCGGACTCAGATCCTACTTTGCGATGTCGGAAGTGTGGGGTCCTTCGGCGGCTTTGCCTCTCTGTTTCATTCTCTGTAAGGTGGGAAAGGTAACACCTGTCTCCCAGCCCGGCTGTGAGGATTGGTTTAGGGGACCAGTGTGAAGCTGGCTGGTTCTCTGCCAGAACATGACTTTCAGCATCCTGTTTATTTTGTGATAACAATGAAATAGCCCAACCCAAGGTGATCAACAGCCCAATAGACTCCAGCATCTGAGAGGCTTCCCAGGCCACTGTGGGTGGCCCAGCTTCCACGCAGGACATTGCCGGTTCTGCAATCTTCTGTCCCCTCCATGTGATCCATGGAGTGCCATCTCGGCACCAACACTTTTTAATTTACAGAAGTTTTCTTTAATCTTACTCTTCTGAAAAAAGGAGCCCAAGCCTTGACTATCAGTGAGACCCTGGGCAGTCGGAGCCCAGTCATGTTTTGGAGGATTTGGAAAGAGTCACACTGTCTTCCCCAGGCCTAAACTTGATACGGTGTGGGCCCTGAACTTAGAACTTACTCTCTGCTGTTTCCTCTGATTCAGGGATGAGGTCAGCAGAAATTACCTCTAAATCATCATTATCAGATACCATCTTCTTAAGCCAAGGACAATGAAGATAAAGTGGATTCACATGGGAAATGATTTGACAAAAACGCTAAGGGCTGTCACGCAACAACATGTTTTATTCAAAAGAGATAATGTGGGATCCTAAAAACAAGGTCAACCCAATTCTGAACAGTTTAATACAAAACTCTCATTTAATAGAAAAAAAAAAAGAGTTGAAGGAGGACAGTCTTTTTTAAATTTTTCATTTTTGAGACGGAGCCTCCCTGTGTCACCAGGCTAGAGTGCAGTGGTGTGATTTTGGCTTACTGCAACAGGAGGGCAATCTTAGTACAACATTTTCCCTGGTTAGAAGAGTTCCTTTGGGTGGACAACTGGTAACTCCATGTGCCCTGCCGTGAACATTGACTTCCCTCTGAGACAAGGGGAAGCTTAGGACTGGAGCCAGCCAAGGCCTAGTCTCCCTTTCCATTTAGCAGCTTATTAGTATTTCTTTAACATTGACTTGCCCTGGGACCCTAAAAGAATCCAGAAATAAAGCTTGAATCCCCATGGGATCATACCACATAAAGTCAGCTGCCTTGGCTGGACTGATTTTGCTAAGAGAGCACTGAAGGGAAGAATAATGGATGCTGTGTTGGGATGTAGGAGAAGGGAAAATAGCCAATTTCAGCAATCAAGCTTTTGCTACAGCAAAAGCCAGGGAAGACACAACTTCCTTGGTCCTCTATGACAACTATTCCAAAGAGATCAGGATCTCAAAGAAATAATACTCTCTCAGAGAGCCCCTGAGAGTGGGGGAAACTCGTACAGAAGAAGTTGTAGTCTAATGACATTGGCTTCCATCAAAACACGGCCTTGGCCGGGCATGGTGGCTCATGCCTGTAATCCCAGCATTCTGGGAGGCCGAAGCAGGCGGATAACCTGAGGTCAGGAGTTCCAGACCACACTGGCCAACATAGTGAAACCCCATATCTACTAAAAATACAAAAATTAGCCGGACATGGTGGCAGGCACCTGTAATCCCAGCTACTGGAGAGGCTGAGGCAGGAGAATCGCTAATCACTTGAACCCTGGAGGCAGAGGCTGCAGTGAGCCAAACTGCCCCGCTGCACTCCAGCCTAGGTGACAGAGACTCTGTATCCAAAAAACAAACAAGTCACTGCCTAAAGGGGCACCCATTAGGATGCAATGCGTAGCAAATACCCTCTCTAGGAATCATATCTACACAAGACTTTTTATTTTCATTTTTTACTTGTACAAACATATTTATTTAGTTGTGGGGAATAATATGATATATTGTAGTAGACATCAGAAAACCAAAATTTTGAGTCTGTCATCCAATAGCTAAAGGCTCTTTAACATCTCAGTTTCCTTACTTGTAAAAACAGTAAAATGAAACCTATTCCTCACATCTGGTACAATTATGATAAGTAAAGATTTTATTCATGTACAGCAGATCCCTGAATCATATTCTTCCGTTATAACATTGATGAGGAAAAACAATTGGTTGCCTGCTGGGACCACTGTCTCTGTGGAGTTTACATGTTCTCCCCATCTTCGTGAGTTTTCTTCAGGTACCCCGGTCAGTTTCCTCCCACGTCCCAAAGATGTGCATGTTAGGCAAACTGGTGTGTCTATGTAGTCCCAGTGTGAATGACTGTGGGTGTGTGTGAGTGTGCTCTGTAATGGGATGGCGTCCTATCCAGGGCTGGTTACTGCCTTGAGCCCTGAGCTGCCAGGACAGGCTCTGGCCACCGAACTCTAAACTAAAATAAGCAGGCAAATAATTTTCTTCCTTATTTTTACTAATCTTTCTTAAATGTATGTATGGCTCACAATTATGTCAATGTTCAATATTGAAAGTGTTTTAGTCTTTATTTAGAAGTTTGGTGGGTTTTGTTATCAGAAATATGCTGTAGGAACTTAACTCTTCTTCATGTCCATTTGTCTATGGTAAAATTGGTTTCCTTATATATAGCTTCACTTAAAATCAAAGTTTCCAAGAACCTACCAAGGAGGCTGAGTGAAGAATTACTGTTTTCCTTTACTTGAAGCTATTTATTCAATATCTCCTACATGTTCTAGGCACTAAGGAAGACAAATTATCTTTATTTATTGTGCTTACATCTAGTAGGAAAATATTCACAAAAAGATAAGTAAGCAAATAAATAAGCAAAATGATATCAGTTTGTGAAACCATGAAGAACATAAAGCAAGATGATGTGAGAGTGATGAAGAGTGTTTTATCGTGGAGATTGTAGTTAATCTGAATTTCCTAAATAGTTTATGTCATCAGTCATCAGTGATTATGTTACTCTGTAATATATCAGCTTAAACATAATTTCCAAGATCTCTAATTAACTGAGAATTTAGATCGATACTAGATCAAGGAAACTGATGAATAATCTTAGCTGCTTAGATAATTTCTAAGAAAGATAGAATGCAAAAACATTGGTCACCAAGCATGGTATTATACACCATTTGCACAGCTTTGCCCCTTATTTGTGTATGTTTCAGAGCTGATAAACCTTTAGATTATATTAATGTATATGTTTTATTTTACCACTTAAAGAAATGCAGAAAGGGCTGGCACAGTGGCTCACACTTGTAATCCCAGCACGTTGGGAGGCTGAGGTGGGTGGATCGCTTGAGGCCAGGAGTTTGAGACCAGCCTCGCCAACATGGCAAAAGCCTGTCTGTACTAAACATACAAAAATTAGTCAGGGATGGTAGTGCATGCCTGTAATCCTAGCTACTCAGGAGGCGAGGCACAAGAATCGCTTGAACCTGGGAGGTGGAGGTTGCAGTGAGCTGAGATTGCACCACTCCACTTCAGCCTGAGTGAGACAGCAAGACTCTGTATCATGAAAAAAAAAAAAAAAAAAAAAAAAATTGCGAAAGGGATGTGTGGCCACAGAAGACATTATAATGATTGCTTTTGACCTATGCTGGCCTGCTAAATGTTTGTATATTTCAAGTCATACTCAGTTACTTGCCTGCCATTATCTCTGTGAGGAAATAAAAGAGGAAACAGAAATTGGTTAAAAGTTGTAATTTATATGGGTTATTGAGGCTATACTAAGAACTGAAATAGCAAAGAAATAGGAAGGTGCATATACAATTATGAGTGCAGCTTGGCTTATTAAGGGAAAAGTGAGTAAATTTTGTCTGGAAGCAAAATGAATGTACCAGACTGTGCAAGATTAGTAAATACATATGTTTGTTTGTTTGTTTTGTTTTCTTTTTTGAAACAGAGTCTTGCTGTGTCACCCAGGCTGGAGTGCAGTGGCATGATCTTAGCTCACTGCACCCTCTGCCTCTCAGGTTCAAGCAATCATCCTGCCTCAGCCTCCCAAGTAGCTGGGATTACAACTGTGCACCACCATGCCCAGCAATTTTTTGTATTTTTTAATAGAGACAGGGTTTCGCCATGTTGATAAGGCTGGTCCTGACATCAGGTGATCTGCCCACCTCGGCCTCCCAAAGTGCTAGGATCCCAGGCATGAGCCACCATGCCCACTCCCTCAGTATAGACATATATTTGAATGGGCAAATTGAAGTTTGAGGAAAATAACACTTTATTTGCACCTGCAAATAATGAGTGTGGAAAGAGACAATGAAATATGTTAAAGTTGTCACTAAACTAGCTCTGCTTTAATGGGCTTACTCATAAAACTTTTAAAAAGGATTGTGAATCCTTTACTGGCAATTGTTATATTAATGCAATAGGAGAATTTAGGTTTTTTTTTTCTTTATGTTAAAATGACAGACTAGTTTTAGAATATTCACTTTGTTCTTAACAAGGGATAGTAACAGTTATTTCTAATTTCTGTTATCCGCCCGAATAGGAGATGTGTATCTAATCAGAATAAATTTCTCCACTTTATGCTGACTTTATCATGCCCTTGACAACTCAAAAACAAAACAAAACAACAACAGTTCGTCATTGCTGAAATAGCTGAAGTTCCTTATAATTATACCGTTAGTTGTGTTTACTGAGTGTACTGTCACTCTGGTTAATAGAGAGCCAAACCACAATCTTTCGTTGTTCCTAGGCATCTATGCTTCTGTCTTATACTAGCGATAATTCTTCTTTGAAAACTCTTTTTAATGTTGCATTCCCATGATAAGTTCCAGAATTTAGAAAAAATATAATGTTTACATGTGATTTTACAAGTCAAATCATAGTTGGTGCTTCTTAGATGGCTAAAATACTAAGGATTTAGCATTTTAGTCTCTCATATTATAACACACGATGTGTTGTTCATAAGAAGGATGCAAGAATTAATTAGGTATTTTGATATGCTCCATATTTCCTTCTTTCTTTCTTTCTTTTTTTTTTTTTTTTTTTTTGAGACAGTCTTACTCTGTTGCCCAGGCTGGAGTGCAGTGGTGCAATCTTGGCTCACTGCAACTTCTGCCTCTCAGGTTCAAATGATTCTCCTGCTTCAGTCTCTCAAGTAGCTGGGATTACAAGGGCACCATCACACCCGGCTAATTTTTGTATTTGTAGTAGAGACAGGGTTTCACCATGTTGGCCAGGCTGGTCTCAAACTCCTGACCTCAGGTGACTGGTGGCCTCGGCCTCCCAAAATACTGGGATTGCAGGTGTGTGCCGCTGTGCCTGGCCTGCTCCATATTTCCTAATTGGCTCAATAATGTTGTCAGAATTTCATCATATATTAAGCCCACAAGATGTCTGATAAAAAAAAACTTATGTCTTACCTTCTTTATGTTACTTTTTAAAGTAGATATGTCCTTGTCCCCATGTCCATAGTATATTCTTACCCTTGAGGAAACACTGACAAAATCCACAACACAATAGAAGATTTTATTTTTTCCTATTCTGATTAAACTGAAGGCTCTATTAATTTTTTACAGTTGTTAACTTTTGTTTAATCAAAAAAAAGATGGTTTTTATTTTTCTTCCATGCTTGCCTAAAGAGTCTATAAGCTAAAGAGTCATCAACACAGGACAACCCCAGAGCCTTGGTGAAAAAGATTGTACCAGATGCTCTTAGCTGAAATAGACTTATAGGGCCAGACTTCTCAGTATTCACTGACTTCTGACCACAAATAAACATCTATAGACTGAACCACAACACTGAATCAGGATTGCTAGGACTCTGCTTTAGTCCTGAAGCAAAAAGTCATGGAAGTATACTGCTGATCCAAGACTTGTGAGTCAAGAATGAATCACATGAGCCTAATAAGCCAACAAGGGAAATGTAATCATGGTTATTTGTTTTGGAATATGGTTAGATTGTTTTTAATGTCCCATTTTCTGATGAGTACAAAAGAAAGTCCTTTCTTCTTGATCTACTGCTAACCCTCAATTTAGCAAACAATGCTTATTGCAAACTGAAATAAAATAGTTTTAATGATACCTTGTTTCCACTAGCCTGTCAGAATTCAAGAGTAAGTATTTTTACTGAGTCCTTGGCTACGTAATTATTTGAACAGATTCCATGAATCCGCCATCCTTTTTACCAGATTGTATTGAAAAAAATCAATCATATGATCAAAGGAATCCAGAGTTATATTTGAGAATAAATTCATTTAATCAGCTATTATCATATAACCATTAAAGAAGAAGTGCTGTACTTCCTGTGTGGAAGTGAGGCTACAAAGCCTTCCCAGGAAACTGGTTTGATACCTATTACTTGGCTTACAGGGTTTCAGCATTGTGCTAGTAATGTGTATTAAGCTTCTCTTGCACTGTTTTAAAGAAATATCTGAGACTGGGTAATTTATAAAACAGGCTTAACTGGCTCATGGTTCTGTAGGCTGTACAAGAAGCATCACTTACAATCATGGCAGAAGTGAAGCAGGAACAGGCACATCACATGGCGAAAGCAAGAGCAAGAAAGAGACTGGGGAGGTGTCATACACTTTTAAATGACCAGATCTCAAGAGCACTCACTATCATGAGCGCAGTACCAAGGGGATGGTACTAAACCATTCATGAGAAATCTGCCACTATGATCCAGTCACCTCCTACTAGGTCCCATCTCCAACAGTGGAATTAAATTTCAGCATGAAATTTGGGCAGGGGAAACATCCAAACTATATCATAATGCTTATTTACCGTCATGCCAGCAAATTTAGCAAACACTAAGGACCCTGAGAAAAGAGAAAGTCACTCACTTCTAAAGACTGCATATAAAATGAGGTGGAAATTAATGTCTTGGCTTTGGTTTTCTGATATTGGAATAAACAAGCAAAGAAAATAAATTTTAAAATATAAATTATTACTTTAGAAAAATATTTATTTGATGCAAAAGGAAGCAGTCAAAGAAGAATAAGAGTGAACATACTTGAAAGATATAAAAGCAAAAAGTGAAGTAGCAGATGTAAATCCAACCATATGAGTAATAACGTTAAATGCAAATGGATTAAACAGTCCAATCAAAAGGCAGTGATTGCCGGACTGGATTTTTAAAATGCAAAAATCTAACCGATATTCTGTCTTCAGGATCTAATCTACATTCTGTCTTCAGGAGGCACACTTTAGATTCAAAACTATACATAGATTGAAAGCAAAAGAAAGGAAATACATGTACATAAGGCAAACAGCAACCTTGGGAAAGCTGAAGTAAAAATAAAAAAGATTATAATGGAGCTGAAAAATTTCTATCACTTAGTGACATCGTAGCCATTGTAACATGACAGCACAACACACTACTTATGTGTTTGTAGTGATGCTGTTTAAACAAACCTACTACATTGCCAGACATATGAAAGAACAGCAAATACGATCATGTATAGTACATAATACTTGATAATCCCAACACTTTGGGAGGCTGAGGCAGGTGGATCATGAGGTCGAGAGTTCGAGACCAGCATGGCTAACATAGTGATACCCAGTCTCTACTGAAAAAACAAAAAATTAGCCAGGTGTGGTGGCAGGCTCCTGTAATCCCAGCTACTCAGGAGGCTGAGGCAGGAGAATTGGTTGAACCCAGGAGGGAGAGGTTGCAGTGAGCCAAGATCACACCATTGCACTCCAGCCTGGGGGACAGAGCGAGACTCCATCTCAAATAATAATAACAATAATAATGATAATAAATGACTATGTTGCTGGTTAAAAAAAAAAAAAGCCAAAGTGGCTATATCAGTAATAGAAAATGTAGATTTTTAAAACAAAAAAGGCCTGGCACAGTGGTTCATGCTTGTAATCCCAGCACTTTAGGAGGCCGAGGCAGGTGGATCACTTGAGGTCAGGAGTTCAAGACCAGCCTGGCCAATATGGCAAAAGCCCATCTCTGCTAAAAATACAAAAACTGACCAGCCATGGTGGTGCTCACCTGTAATCCCAGTTACTCAAGTGACTGAGATACAAGAATTGCTTGAACCCGGGAGATGAAGATTGTAGCGAGCCAAGATTGCGCCATTGCACTCCAGCCTGGGTGACAGAATGAGACTCTGTCTCAAAAACAACAAAAACAAACATTATTAGAGATAAAGAGGCACATTTTGTGTTAAAGCATTAATCCATCAGGAAATTATAATAATTATAAATATATGCACTAAGAAAAGAGAAAAATAACATAAAGATTGATAGAATTTAGGGAAGAAGTAGACAATTTAACAGTTGTCAAAGATCCCAATACCTAACTGTCAATATTGTAAAGAACAAACAGGCAGAGGATCAACAAGAAATTAGAAGAACTGAACAATACCATATACACTCTAGACCTAAAACACATCTACAGAGCACTCTACCAAACAACAGAGTAATACAAACTACATACTCTTCTCACATGTACATAGAATACTATCGAGAATTGGACATAAGCAAGGCCATGAAACAAGATGCAATAAATTTAAATAGACTGAACTCTTGCAAAGTATATTCTCCAATCATGATAAAGTGAAATTGGAAATCAAGAACAGAAGGAAATTTGGAGTATTAACAGATATATGAAAATAAAACAACACGCTATCAGTGTATCAAAGAAGTAATCATACAAAAAATATAAAGTAAGATGAATGAAAATGAAGACACAGCTATGGGATGCAGCTATGGGATGTAGTTAAAACAGAATGTCGAGGAAAATTTACAGCTATGAATGCCTGTAAATTAAAAAGGAAGACAGATCTCACATCAACAACCTAACCTACCAACTAAGACACTGGAAAAATCAGAGAAAACTAAATCAAAAGCAATTATAAAGAAGAAAATAATAAGGATTAGAATGCATGTCCACAAAATAGAGAAAAGGAAAACCAAGAAGACCAAAAGTTGATTTTTTTCTAAGAGATCAACAAAATTGACCAACTTTTAACCAGAACTAACAAGAAAGACTGAGATCCAAATTACTAAAAGTAATTTATGAAATTGAAGCTAGAAATGGAATTGGAGCTATTACTACTGACTTTTCAGAAATAAAGTGAATTACAAGAAAATACTATTAATAACTCTTTGACAACCAGTTAACTAACTTAGAGGAACAGGATAAATTCCTAGAAAAGACATGAACTCCCAAAACTCACTCAAGAAGAAACAGAAAACCTGAATAGACTGATAACAAATGAAAAGATTAAACTGGTAATTGTTTTTAAAAGTCCAAGACCAGATGGCTTCACCAGTGAGTTTACTAAACATTTAAAGAAGAATTCATACCAATTCTTCACAAACACTTCCCAATGCATTTGTGAACCCAGAAAATCTGAGACAGGTCTCAGTTAATTTAGAAAGTTTATTTTGCCAAAATTGAGGACGTGCCCATGACAGCCTCAGGAAGTCCTGATGATATGTACTCAAGGTGGTCAGGCATGGCTTGGTTTTATACATTTTAGAGAGATATGAGACATGCATCAACATATGGAAGAAGTACATTCAGTCTGGAAAGGTGGGACATCTTGAAGCAAAGGCAGGAAAATTCAAAGCAGGATGGAGCTTCCAGGTCACAGGTGAGACACAAATGGTTGCATTGTTTTGCATTTATTATTAGCCTTTACAAGGAAGGCGATCAGAGACGCATCTATGTCAATAAGAAGAGGGATACCTTTGTGGGGATTTTTGTCTTTGTTTTTGTTATTAAGACAAAGTCTCACTCTGTCACCCAGGCTGGAGTGCAGTGGCACGATCTTGGCTCACTGCAGCCCCCATGTCTTGGATTCAAGTGCTTCTTCTGTCTCAGCCTCCTGGGTAGCTGGGACTACAGATGCATGCCAACACACTCAGCTAATTTTTTGGATTTTTAGTAGAGGCAGGGTTTCACTATTTGGCCAGGCTGACTTCAGGTGATCCACTTGCCTTCACCTCCCAAAGTGCTGGGATTACAGGCATGAGCCACCACACCTAGTGAGGGATAGCTTTGAACAGAATGGAAGGCAGATTTGCATTAAGCAGTTTCCAGCTCTTTTCCTTAGTGATTTTGGGGGTCCAAGATATTTTTCTTTCACAGTATTATGCTGATACTAAAATAAGACAAAGATATCACAAGAGGCTGGGCGCGGTGGCTCAAGCCTGTAATCCCAGCACTTTGGGAGGCCAAGGCGGGTGGATCACGAGGTCGAGAGATGAAGACCATCCTGGTCAACATGGTGAAACCCCGTTTCTACTAAAAATACAAAAAATTAGCTGGGCATGGTGGCACGTGCCTGTAATCCCAGCTACTCAGGAGGCTGAGGCAGGAGAATTGCTTGAACCCAGGAGGCGGAGGTTGCAGTGAGCCGAGATCACGCCATTGCACTCCAGCCTGGGTAACAAGAGCAAAACTCCGTCTCAAAAAAAAAAAAAAGATATCACAAGAAAAGAAAACTACAGACCAATATCTCTTATGAATATAGTCACAAAAATCTTCAACAAAATGCTCACAAATGGAATCCAGAATTATATAAGGATTATAAAACATGACCAACTAGGACTTATCCCAGGAAAGCAAGGTTGGTATAACATCCAAAAATTGATATAATATATCACATCAATTAATAAAGAGAAAAAAGTCAAAAGAATAAAGTTGGACTCTTGGAGTAAGTCTACATGAACATACAATGAAATATTGCTTAGCAATAAAAAAAAAACTACTGATGTAGGCTTCAAGATAGATGGACTCTAAAAATAGTATGCTAAAGAGAAAGAAGCCAGGCACAAAGTACTGCATATCCAATTACTCAATCTATATGAAATATCCAAACCAAAACAGGCAAATCAACAGAGATAGATTAGTGTTTTCCTACCAGGGAATGTGGGGTGATGTCTAAAGACTGTTGTATTTCTTTCTGGGGTAATAAAAATCTTCTAAAATTAATTGTAGTCATGGTTGTGTAAATCTGTAAATGCTTAAAGCCATTGAATTGTACACTCTAAATAAATTAATTGTATAATATGTGAACTATATCTCAATCTAGTTGAGAATATCTTTGAAATGATGCTGGGTATGGAAAATTTAACCCTAGTTCCTTGTGATAACTCCAGAAGCTGCAATAGCTGCTCAGAAACATATAGCTCTAGATTTGCTGGCCATACAACAAGGCTTTTGTGCAAGTGAATCAAGCCAAATATCCTCTAATGAAATCATTCATCTTTCTTATTATAATTTTTGAGGCAGACTGATAAGAAAAATCGTCCAGAAATTTGGAAATACACTAAAAGGATGACTACATGTCCTACTAACATCACACTAGAGCAGGACATGTGTGCTCTGAAGAACTATCAGACTCTCTAAGGATACGGACCTTTGTTTGATGGACTATTTACTATTACTTGGGATTTAGACATTTTACAATGCCATAAAGTTAGATGTTAACTTTAGAACATCTGATATGGTACAAATGTGCTTTTTATTGTTTTGGCTTGCACCATCCAGCAGAAATACAATTGATTTCTGTCTCATAGAAAAGATAACCTCAAAGGTTATGATTTTACCTTCCTATAGGTCATTAACCAATTTTGCATCTAATCTATTAAATTTATTTTAGCATTCCTTGTCATCCTACTGGTTCCTTCATTAAACATCTGTATAAAACTTTGATTCATGCTTTCATTTACTACATTCATGCTTTCTATTCATGCTTTCTATTATATTTTTAACATTTTGAAGACTATACTTTTTTAAGGGAAAAAAGAAAGAAAGAAAGAATGAAAAAAAGAAAGAGGAAGAGAAAGGGAGAGAGAATGGGAGTCTTGCTCTATTAGCCAGGCTAGAATGCAGTCTAAAAATGGGTATTTAAAACCTTTTTTATGCCAATAATGTGCATAACAATGGAGACAGGAAGGAATAATGGAGGAAAACAACAAACAAGCAGCCAACCAATAGTTCATTTAAACCTGTGAAATGCTATGCAATTACTGAGGAGTGATTTACTTCCAATTATGTAGTCACTTTTAGAGTACGTGTGATGTGGTACTGAGAATATATGTTTTGTGGATTTGGGGTGGAGGGTTCTGTAAATGTTTATTAAGTTTACTTGTTCCAGGTCTGAGTTCAAGTCCTGGATATCCTTGTTAATTTTCTGTCTCATTGATCTGTCTAATATTGACAATGTGATGTTAAAGTCTCCCACTATTATTGTGTGGGAGTCTAAGTCTCTTTATAAGTCATTAAGAACTTGCTTTATGTATCTGGGTGCTCCTGTTTTGGGTGCATATATATTTAGGATCGTTAGCTCTTCTTGTGGCATTGATCCCTTCACCATTATGTAATGTCCTTCTTTGCCTCTTTTGATCTTTGTTGCTTTAAAGTCTATTTTATCAGAGGCGAGAATTGCAACTCCTGCTTTTTATTTATTTATTTATTTTTGCTCTCCATTTGATTGGTAAATCTTCCTCCATTCCTTTGTTTTGAGCCTTTGTATATCCTTGCATGTGCGATGGGTTTGGATGCAGCATACCGATGGGTTTTTGGCTTTTTATCCAATTTGCCTGTCTGTGTCTTTTGATTGGGGCATTTAGTCGATTTAAATTTAGGATTAATATTAATACGTGTGAGTTTAATGCTGACATTTAATGCTAGCTGGCTGTTTTTCCCATTAGTTAATGTAGATTCTTCATTATTTTGATGCTCTTTGCCTTTTGGTATATTTTTGGAATGGCTGATACTGATTGTTCCTTTCTATGTGTAGTGCTTCTTTCAGAAGCTCTTGTAAAGCAGGCCTGGTGGTGATTAAATCTCTGAGTACTTGCTTGTTCACAAAAGATTTTATTTTTCCTTCACTTATGAAGCTTAGTTTGGCTGAATATGAAATTCTGGGTTGAAAGTTCTTTTCTTTAAGGATGTTGAATATTGGCCCTCACTCTCTTCTGGCTTGTAGGGTTTCTGCTAAGAGATCTGCTGTGAGTCTGATAGGCCTCCCTTTGTGGGTAACCTGACCCTTCTCTCTGGCTGCCCTTAGCATTTTCTCCTTCATTTCAATCCTGGTGAATCTTGACAATTATGTGCCTTGGGGTTGCTCCTCTTGAGGACTATCTTTGTGGCATTCTCTGTATTACCTGGAGTTGAATATTGTCCTGCCTTGCTAGGTTAGGAAAGTTTTCCTGAATAGTATCCTGAAGAATATTTTCCAGCTTGGATTCATTCTCTTCATCACATTCAGGTACACCTATCAAACGTAGATTAGGTCTTTTCACATAGTCCCATATTTCTTGGAGACTTTGCTCATTCCTTTTTACCCTTTTTTCTCTAATCTTGCCTTCTCTTTATTTCATTGAGTTGGTCTTTAACCTCTGATATCCTTTCTTCTGCTTGGTCAATTTGACTGTTACAACTCGCGCATACTTTGTGAAGTTCTCGTATTGTGTTTTTCAGCTCCATTAATTCACTTATATTCCTCTCTAAATGGTCTATTCTCATTAGCATTTTGTCAAACCTTTTTTCAAGGTTCTTAGTTTCTTTGCATTGGGTTAGAACATGTTCTTTTAGCTCACAGGAGTTTCTTATTACCCACCTTGAAGCCTGATTCTGACAATTCATCACACTCATTCTCCATCAGGCCTTGTTCCCTTGCTGATGAGGAGCTGCAATCCCCTGAAGGAGGAGAGGCATTCTGATTTCAGATGTTTTCAGGCTTTTTGCACTGGTTTCTTCCCATCTTTGTGGATTTATCCACCTGTCATCTTTGTAATTGCTGACTTTCAGATTGGGTCTCTCAGTGGACGTCCTACTTGTTGGTGGTGATGTTATTTCTATTTCTTTGTTTTCCTTTGGCAGACACCCCTCCCCCACAGAGTTGGACCTTCCCGGGTTCAGTTGTGTTTGCTGTGAAAGTCTCAACTGTCAGCATTTCCAATTGCTGCTTTTTTGTGGGGGTGGGACCGGCTGAGCGCAATCACCTGGCTCCCCACCTCAGAGCTCCCTTTTTCTCTTTTCCTAATTGAACCATCGATTCTCTCCCAGGTGCCCCAGTCGCCCGCAGAAAAGGCGCCGGGATCTATGCAATTTCCTGTTCGGTAACCGCGCTGGCTGAAACAGCAGCACTGAGATTCCTGGCGCTTTTCTGCCCGGGAATCTCCTGGTCTGGCTCCTGGCCTCAGTCCCCTTTTCAATCAGCTGAATGGGTGACTCTGCCTTCCCAGAGCTCCAAACACCAACTAAAAGGGCACCCAGTCCCACATACTCCACACTGAGAACTGCCGTGTCGGCAAAACAGCCGTACCTGCCAAAAGAGTCACACTGGCGACCCGTGAGGCTCCTCCGCTGGGAATCTCCTGGTCCATGGGCAACAAAAATTCGTCTGCAAGTCTGGCATCCACTCCCTCCCTGCACCTTCACTGGGAGCTGCAATCCTGAGCTGCTGTTAGTTGGCCATCCTGGATCTCTGTCCTACTCTTTTTTTTTTTTTTTTTTTTTTTTTTTTTTTTTTTTTTGGAGTGATGGGGTTTTGTCATATTGCCCAGGCTGGTCTTGAATTCCTGGCCTCAAGTAAACCACCTGCTCTGGTTCCCATAATGCTGGGAATACAGGCATGAGCCACCACTCCCAGCTTAAAGACTATACTTTGACAAACTATTTGAAGATAACACAATGCTGAAACAGATTTCAGAGTTCTTAAACTCATACCATTCTTCTGAACTGCCAAGAATTTGCAGGAAAAAGGAGGTAATGCAAGATCATGTAGTTCAGAATTTTTGAAAACTGAGCCTGATTCCTGGTTCTGGCACTTACTAACTGTGATCTTGATGAAGTATTTAATTTCTATGAGACTGTTTTCCCTTCTACAAAATGTGAATGCTAATGCCTACCTTAAGGGGCTTTAATGAGGATGAAATAGAATGAAGTGAAATCATGAATGTGAAAGAGCATGTGCTTGGTAAATATTACTTATTTGAAAAGACAGTATATCTGAATGACATGCTCATATACAGGATTTTTTTCCTAGGCCCTAAAGTAGAGCCTTCATACTGTGTACAATTCTTTCCTTCCTGAATTTTCACTAAATTGAAACACTGCATGTCCAAAATTAAAGGGAAAAATTAAAAACAATCTAATCCAAATTCTCCCTTTTACAGATGAGGAAACTGAGGCTCAGGGAGGTTGAGTGACTTGCCAAGGCCACCAGCTGACAATTGTTAGAGCCAAAGTATGAACCCAGGATGGCCTGACTACTGAGCCTAAACTCTTTGCCACTCTGCACTAACAATTTTGAGTGGGGTCTGGTTTTATCACAGTCCTCCCTAAGTTCAAATTTCTGGTTACAGTATTTTTCTTTCTATCACCAGCACCTAGTACAGAGTAAGTTGAATGAATGAATAAATGAATAACGATGAGAGGTCAAGTAAGACTCTTCTTTCCAGTTCTGAAGTTGTGCCAAAGGCAAAGCTGTTAAGCTTGAAAAACTATTGTATTAACTCACAGAGTTCTTCAGAGAAACAGAACCGTGTGTGTGTGTGTGTGTGTGTGTGTGTGTGTGTGTGTGTGTGTGTAGAGAGAGAGAGAACAAGAGAGAGTGATTCTTAAGGAAGTGGCTTGCATGATTGTGAAGGCTAGCAAGTCCAAAATCTGCAGGGTAGCCCAGCAGGCTAGAAACCCAGGGAAGACTCGATGTTGCATCTTGAGTCTGAAAGCAATTTGCTGGCAGAATTCCCTCTTCCTAGGGAAGGTCTATCTTTTCCTTAAGACCTTCAGTTGACTGGATGTGGTCCACCCACATTATGGAGGATAATCTTCTTTGCTTTGATAATCTTTGATAATCTTCTTTGCTTCTGAACTTTGATAAAGTTCATTGTTTTTTTGGGGGGGTGGGGGGGACATTGAGGACAGAGTCTCACTCTGTAGCTCAGGCTGGAGTGCAATGGCACTGTCTCAGCTCACTGCAACCTCCGCCACCCATGTTCAAGCGACTCTCCTGCCTCAGCCTCCCAGGTAACTGGGATTACAGGTGTTAGCCACCATGCCCGGCTAGTTTTTTTTACTTTTAGTAGAAACAGGGTTTCATGTTGGCCAGAATGGTCTCGAACTCCTGACCTCAGGTGATCCACCCGCCTTGGCCTCCGAAAGTGCCAGGATTATAACCATGAGCCACTGTGCCCAGCCTTAAAAGAGGCAAGGTCTTGCTCTGTCACCCAGGCTGGAGTGCAGTGGCACAATCATAGATCATTGCAGCCAAAAAAAAGATAGAATTGTAAGAAAATAGGATGTTTAGTCTAGAGATGGGAGGACTCAGGTAGACAATGGAGAACCTGAGCAAACCTCTGATATATGCCTGGGGCAGAGGAAGCTGACCTAGAGTCGGAGAGTGTCAGCTGAAAAGCAGATCTCAGTTCATCCAAAGAATGTTTTTAAAGAGCTATCTGAAATTGGACAGAACAGGCTTTCTTGGGATGTCATGGGCTCCCTAATACTGGAGGTATGGAAGTAGAGAGATGCTGCAGAAGGGTTTCATTGAGACAGTGGAAGACTAGGAGAAGGGGCAGGGAGTGTGTCACTGGCACAAGGTAAAGGTACTACAGAGAATTAAACCATGGCTTCTAGTCCTGGCTCTGTCACTAGTTTGCCATGTGATCTTGCAGAAGTTCCTTCCCCTTTCTAAATCTTCAGGCTCCAGAAGTGAAAAGAAGAGAGTTGAGTTAAATGTTCTCTGGAGTCACTTGTACCTCCAAAAATTTTTTAAAGCTAAGGCTCAAGGATCTTAAGATCACTACAGTTTTGAATTAAAAGCAATACCTGTGTGGGTGTGACGTGTTTTGTCTCACTGATGAATTTGCCCTGGCTCAGACATTAGCTCCTTGCTTACAAGCCTCTAAACAGCTCAGTTCTTCCCAAAAGTCAGGCAATAAACACCAGGATTCCTGAAATTACTAGTCTCCCTCCTTTCCCCTTTCTTCCTGAAAAAAATTCCCAAACAAACGCCTTCTTACTGTTTCGGGGAAGCTCCACTCACTTGCTAAATCAAAAGAAATAACCAGCCTGGCGCGGTGGTTCACGCCTGTAATCCCAGCACTTTGGGAGGCTGAGGCAGGTGGATCATGAGGTCAGGAGTTCAAGACTCAGTCTGGCCAAGATGGTGAAACTCTGTCTCTACTAAAAATACAGAAATTAGCTGGGTGTGGTGCTGGGTGCCTGTAATCCCAGCTACTTGGGAGACTGAGGCAAAGAATAGCTTGAACCTGGGAGGTGGAGGTTGTAGTGAGCCAAGACTGTGTTGCTGCACTCCAGCCTGGGTGACAGAGCAAGATGCTGTCTCAAAAAAAAAAAAAAAAAAAGAAAAGAAAAAAGAAACTTCTAGACTGAAAATAAGATGCAGGAATTTTTATTTTAATTATAACTTTTGTATTATGGCTGAAATACTTCATTGAATTAATGATTAGGAAGGATGGTAAATGATGACATTTCTCAAACGTGGAATCTGAGATAGAACAAGGTGCTAAGCAGACAGGGAGGAAGAAAAGGCAATGGAAGGATTTCATTTTACAGCTTTGAAGTGGAGTGATAGCCATATGGTCTCATTAGTGTGGTTATAATTATTTGAATCAATTCTCATGGCTTAATTCCAAAGTGTTCAATTATTACACAGTCATGTAGCTAGAGAAAATAGAATGTCTATTACCAGCAGATATCTCCATTCAGTCAGCCTAATTTTTGAAGTAAACTTTGGTCTCAAATATATATATGCATTATATTATATTTTTCAAAAAAGATCATTTACTTGAACAAAACATTTATTGGGAACTTACTGTATAGCAAGGATTTTATAAGCATTATACTACTATTTTAGGATGAAAATGTTATTAACCCCTATTTTACACATCAGAAAACAGAGGCCCAAAGAGGATTGTTAACTTGTCTAAGGTTACCCAACCAGGAAGTAAAAGAACTGATTCTAAATGTCTTGCATCTGAATGACTCTTACTGCATCTGAATGACTCTTACTCTCTGTGACTCTTTTTCTCCTCACTGAAATGGAGTGATTCCTGACCTAGCTAAGGCACAGTGAGATGCACAGGCACAATGAGAACTGCAATGCACACTGCACAGTGCACAAGCAGAATCAGCCAATTAGCTACATGGTTACGAGAGAGGGTAGAGACAGTAACTGTGAGAAGAAAAGGGAAAAATTATCGTTTCGAAACCTATACAGTGCATCTATATTTGAGAGCGTATTAGTAAATTTTACTTATTAACTTTAAGCATGCACTTGTTTTATTTTTGCTTCCAGATTCACCCTCTGCACACTTCTCCATCCAGCCTTGTGAATAGGAAGTTCATCTGAATGTACCCCATCAGAGGGCCTGGTAGCAAACACTGCCAATCTCTGCAAAAATCTCTTGGGCCTTCTCCACCTCAGTGTTTCACAGAGTTCTAATTGCCAGTGTCTGTATCTTTGTGTCTGAGAGCTTTTCCCAGAACCACAGAAGGTTGGTCTGTCAGTCCAAAAGCATCCAAGAATTAACCCTTTTCTCCAGGAGCAGCCCTCAACCAAAGACATTAGGGGTATAAATACCCCAGCTCCCTTACTCTTCAGTGGAATAATTCTGAGAGGTGTGTTTACATTGTTTCCAGAGTTTCTCTGTGCGACTAGGCTCCAGTCACCCATGACAGCTGGCTTAATAACACAATCATAACAGCTGCCTTCACTTCTTTATATCACTTCCTCAGTTCCCTACTGGTGTACCCTGAACCTCTGAACCTCTCGGATAAATGACTTGCACTTAAACCCTTATCCCACAGTCTGTTTCTGAGGGAAACTAAGATAGATTTCCTTGATGTCTAGCTTTCTGGTGAGCTCATCAAAGAGGGAAGCACCTGCAGGAGCTGAGGTGTTTTGCATTCTGCCCCACAACCCCTACCCCAGGGGCTGCAAGGCTGGCTCTGTGGCCCAATGTCCTGTCAGGGGACCCTCTTCATACAGCTCTATTTGTCTCCAGAGTCCAGTAACTGCTCCCACCCTTGCCTCTTCAGGTCTTAGGCCATAAACAGCAGCCACCTTTGAAGTGAACACCCACCTTTACTGCAGCCCCAAGGACTGCCGTATTCCTTTTCATTGCTCTCCCCGCCACCCACAATTCCGCAAAGAGTTCCTATATTAAACTTTCTTCCAACTATCTATTTTAGCCCACCATCTGTTTCCCGTTGGTACTGTGACTGATTCAGCTGGTTTGATGACTTCTGGGTTTGACCTCAGAGAAGACAGTTCATTATGGGAACATGCAGGGAGCACAAGAAGCCGTGAATAGGATAGTGGACCTGGCAGAGATGGAAAGAGAAGTATACAGTGTGTCAGAGGTTAACTGTTACAGTGGTGGTAAGGAAAGAACAAAGTATCCCCAAACTTAGGCGCCTAAACATTTATTATCTCACAGTTTCTGAGGGTCGGAGTCCAGGGGTTGCTTACCTGGGTGGTTCTAGCTCAGAGTCTCTCACAAGTTTGCAGTCAGGCTGTCATCTGTGTCTGTAACCATCTCCATACTCAAGTGGAGCTGGAGAATCCACCTCTGAGCTCACTCGCTGGTTACTGGCGGGCCTTCGTCCTCACCAGCTGTGGGCCAGAGGCTTCCGTTTCCTGCCACACGGGACTTGGCTATGGGATTGCTCACAAAATGGCGGCTTGCTTCAAACATAAAGGGGGTGTTGTGACAGAGAGAGAGGGGAGAGAGAGAGCTCCAGCAAGAGAGGGCCCAACACAGAAACCACAGTCTTTTATAATCTAGTCTCAGAAGTGTCATCCCATCACTTCTGTTGTATGCTGTTGGTCACACAGATCTACCCTAGTACACCAGGGTAGGAACGCCAGAAGGCAGTGGCCACTGATGGCTAGCTTAGAGGCTCACTTCCACCAGTGCTCAAGAGTAATAAAACAACCCATTAAACTCTCAGATGACAGCTGAAACGTCTAAAAGAACTTCCCAGGAATAAATGGTAAGAGGGGCAACAAAGGAAATCTCAATTGTCCAAACAACTTTTTTTTTTGAGATGGAGTTTCACTATTTGTTGTCCAGGCTGGAGTGCAGTGGCACAATCTCAGATGGCTCGCTGCAACCTCCGCCTCCTGGATTCAAGCAATTCTCCTGTCTCAGTCTCCCGAGTAGGTGGGATTACAGGTGCCCACCGCCACACCTGGCTAATTATTGTATTTTTAGCAGAGACAGGTTTCACTATGTTGGCCAGGCTGTTCAACAATTTTTTTAAGAAGCCAACTTAGTGCTGCTCATAAGTAAAGCCGGAGAGCCCATGTAGTTTTAGACAAATGAATTCCTCTCTCTGAACCTGTTTTCCCACTTGTTAATGAAAGGACTGGACTATGCTCCATGGCCTAATAACCAATACCTCCATAGCACTGATAGCACTGACAGTGTGCTGCCCTCTATCCACTTTACTTGTATTAATGCATTTTACTTTCACAGCACAGGGAGAAGCTCCTGTGGAGAGCCCTTGGCCCCATTCTAAACGGGCTGGGCTCTCCCACATCCGCCTCGCCTCAGCCTGAGCTGGAGCGCTGAAGATCTGATTAATGTGTTTAGCAACTGACTGACTGGCTCCTTCTCTGGCCTCTTGTGAAATATGCCTTCCTCTGTGGTCATGACCATACTTTGTGAGTTGGGACAAAATAAACAAGAGACTGAACAAGTTAGCTTCATTTCCTTCTCTTAAATATAAAAGTGTCTAGTCCCTTCCTGGATGTCTTTATTTTGACCTCAGAGAGCAGAAATCGTCTTGGTAATTTCTGAGGAAATAAACCCTCAGTGGCTGAATTTGGTCAAACTGAGAAAGGAACTGTCCCCTGGCCCAGCCAGGGCCTCCCTATTGCCTAACTTCAAGCTGTCCCCTCCCATATGGCAGACTACGGGCATCAGGAAATCCCATAGGCTCTATCTTCAAAATACAGCCAGAATCCCTGGTCCATGGGACTATCTTCTTTTGCTTGGATCACTACTGCAATTTACTAACTGTGCCCTGATTCCATCCTTGTCTCTCTACAGTCCATTTCCAAAATGATGTCAGGAGTGACCCTTGTAAAATGTTCATTAGATCACATCACCACTCTGCTTGAAATCCTGCAATGGTTCCACATTCCCTTCAGAGAAAAACTCAACATCCTTTAAATGCCCTTTGAGATCCTACATGAGTGCACCCCCAGCTCCCATTACCTCTGGGACCTCATCCCCTAAACCTCTCCCCTCTGCTCACTCCCTAACAGTGACACAGGTCTCCTTGCCGCTCCTCACTTACACCTTAAGGACCTGGTTTAGCTCCTTCTAAAAGGCTCCTTCCCCAGATATCCACTGGGCTCTCGCTCTACCTCCTTCAAATCTTTGCTCAAACCTTACCTTTTCAAGAGGGTTACCCTGACCACACAATTTAAAATCGCAACCTTCCTTTCTCCCCCCATTTCCTGTTCTGCCTTCTAAAGGAAGGAATTGCTTAAAGGTGAAAAAGAAAAAAAATTGTTTTAGTTGCCAGCTTCCATATGGCAGCAAGTTCCAGACAGTTTAAAACAGTATTCATCCACTGAACAAACACCTGCCGAGGGCTTGCTCTGTGCCAGGCACCGAGTTAGGCAGGAAGTCAGTCTTCAGTTCTGTTCTGCTCCATTCAGTGAGCAATACACTGGTGCTCTCCTAGAAGCAAGCCTTAGGGTTGGGTGGTGAATTGTGCAAGAGGGAAGGTGAGAACATTCTTTGCTTGGCCAAATTTTTGTCAGGCTTCTGAATCTTCTGTGGCCGCATCTGTGCACTTCCTCATAGCAAAGCGGTTTTGGCAAAGAACTCTAAGTCGGTTTACTGAGAGCCCCCCCCATGACTGGGTTCCTTGACCTCTACCATCCCCCAGGTGCTGTCTGATTACCCTGGCCTGTCCTCAGCAAGAATCCTGTTAGGCGAGTTTAGCCACAATCCCCCTTACTCCTGATGTTTGCTCTTAGCAATTTTCCTTCCAGTGACCCCACCGAGCTCCTTGGCTATACATTCCCACTGGCCCATGTTATATTGGGAGTCGAGCCCAATCTCTCTCCTCTACTGCAAGACCCCACTGTAGTGGTCCCCATACTTATCACGATGGTCCTGAATAAAGTCTTCCTTCCTGTGCTTTAACAAGTGTCTTTGAATAATTTTTTCTTTGCCAGCCAAATGTAAAAGCAGGAAACTTGGAACCAAGCCCTGAGTTCAAACCCTAGCTTCATCTTCTTCTATCTTTAAATAAGGGGAGTGGATTAGTTAATCTCTAAGGTCACTTCTGGCTTTACTGTTTCATGATTTCACGCTCATTTCACTGGGAGCTATAGCCCCTTGTTCAGTGTGTGTGCCCAGAGGTGGGTGAGGACAAACATGCAGAAGAAAAAGAGATGAGTGGAATAGAGAGGCATGTGTTAGAGCTATTCAGGTGGTAAAAATCAAAGGAAGAAGCCACCAAGGAAGCTCCCAGGTGTCTGGCTGGGGCAGTTACGTGTGGGTAAGGGTATAGCTACTGTAGGAGTAGGAATCAGGTATAGGGGAAAAAATGATCTCTATAAAAAAAAATAATAATAATAGATGGAATTTGGTCAGGCACAATAGCTCACACCTGTGATCCCAACACTTTGGGATGCCACATTTGCAGAGAATTGCTTGAGCCCAGGAGTTAGAGACCGGCCTGGGCAACATAGCAAGACCCCCACCTCTACAAAAAATACTAAAAATAAGCTAAGCATGGTGGCATGTGCCTGTAGTCCTAGCTACTTAGGAGGCTGAGGTGGAGGATCATGTGAGCCCAGGAAATTCAGGTTGCAGTAAACTCTAATAGCCACTGCACTCCAGCCTGGGCAACAGAGCAAGACCCTGTCTCAGAGAGAAAAAAAAAAAAAAAAAAAGTTCAAAGTTCAGTTCCATTCAAAAACAAAAATGATTCAAAATTATTTCCCAGAATGAAAACAGGCCAGCAGCCTTTTGCCACGTTTACACTTGGGAAATAAGCTTTAGCCCTGCCACCGCCACATTCCCTGGGCAGAGCCCCCGCAGGGACTAGCATGGATGTTGATGAAACAAGGGCTTCTTTTTTCTTCCCCCTCTGTTCACTTACTATGACTTTTAGATTAGCCTGCAGATAGATTCAACACAGACAAACCTGTCATTAATATAGTTTTCAAGTAGCAAACCACAAGTGAGGAAGGTAGCTGGGCAGGTGGCTAGCATTGGTGACAGCAGTTCTCTAGGACTCCTAAGCTGTAGAAAACCGTGAGTTTTTGAGGTCAGAGCCCAGATTCAGTTCCCTTCACAAGACCTCATTTGACCAAAGTCTGACTAACTCCCAGCTTTTTCCATTATTATTATGGATTTACTCTGAAGGACTCTTTATAAAAATGAAAACCAGTTTTGGTTTTTCATATACTTGGGATTAAAAACACATTTCTTCCATGTGCTTAGTACTTCATAGCTCACAAAGCGCTTTCACAGCCTGGATGATTTTTTATTTTCACCAAGCCAGGGATTATTCTTCTTATTCTATGTGTCTTGAAACAAGACTCGGAGGTGTAAGTGGCTTTTTCAAGATCACATAGCTAGAAAGTGCCAAAACTATCCACTCCAATTTGATAATATTCCAGGTAGGCAAAACAGTGGAAAATGGATATCTCATACTCTTATGGTGGGAGTATAAACTGGTCTGGCATTTCACAAGGGCTTACTGCCAGTGTTTCTTAAATATGGTTACCCTTTGATTTGCCAGTTTAACTCTGTATTAGCCTGAGCTCCCCCTAGAAAGCAGAGCTCAGAATGAGAGCTTGTAGGCAGGAAGCCAGCATTGAGAAGTGAATGAGAGTTAGTCCAGGGCTAGGAAGGGTGAAAAGCAACACAAGGCTACATTATCAAGCTGATCACCATTGTGGGTAACTAGGACTCAATCCTGCCAGAACCCTTTAAGGAACCATGGGGAATGGGCCTGAGAGAAGGAAGAGGGGAACATTTGTTTACAGGCTCACACCCTAGACTGGTGAAAAGTTACTGCATAGACTGTTAACTCTTCCACACTACCACGTTTGTCAGAGGAATACAAATAATGTGTTCATGTATTGATTATATAGTTATTAATAAAAAAAAATTAGGGGAGAGCCTGGGCCTGGGAACTGGAGTTGGCACTGGAACACAGATCTCCAAAGTAAGTCTAATTTTCAGAGTCTGGCAGATGGGTTCTGCGGAACCGGAGTTATAAAGAATAGAATCCAGTTCCCTTGGACGTAGAGAGAGAGAGACATGGCAAGAGAATGTTTCCGTTTTCTGCCACAAGTGACTCCATATTCTATGGCACCCTGGGCATAAAATATCTGATATCCTGCCAGGCAGTGTTATCAATGGTCAAAAGGGATCAGAGATAAGGCCCACCATGCCCAGTTCCAAGGTCAAAGACAGAAAATTAAACAAGTGATTATCAAAACGCAGTACTTTTCTAATTTAGTATGCATGAGATTCACCGGGGAGCTTGTTAGAAATTGAGATACTTGGACCCCACCGCAGACTTTCCAATTTGGGTCTTGAGCAGAGCCTTGAACCTATATTTATAAATCCCTCAAGTAATTCTTGTGCAGGTGACCCAGGACCACACTTGAGAAACACCGCCTTGGGGCCCAGACTCTGAGCCTTTGAGGACAGAAAGTACCTCATTTATTGCTAGTTCCCTCCCCAGTACCTGGCATGTAGCAGAGACAAGATAATTGGCCACTGAATTATTCAAAATTAGTGCTCTAAAAAGTGTCTGTTTAATGTGGAGTCGGCGCAAGTCTGCAGCCTTTCTGTACCTGCAAGCTCTGGGACTTCATTTTAACAGCATAGCCCAGAAAAGGGAATTTAAACTCCGCAGAGACTAGTTTATAAACTAGAAAGCCAACGAATTCATTAACATAAAAAAAACTGCAAATCAGTTGGCTAGTAACATATTTTCTCCTAGGAGCAGAAGCCACCTATGAAATTAAATTAGTGCCAGGCTATTGCTTGGTGAACAAGAAATGACTTTTAGGCGCCATTGGTAAAGCATGACACAAATTGTGAGACTAGCACTGTGTAAGTTGAAAAGGTCTATATAAATGTAATGTATTATTAATGTCACCATTTTAGAAAATATGCTGGAGGCAGTATACATAGGGGTTATGCCTGCAAGCACTGGAGTCAGACACAACATTCTACCTTTATCTATGAAACCGGATAGACGAGTCACTGCACTTCCCTGAGCCTAAGTTTCCTGCTCTGTAAAATAGAAATAATATTGCCACATGCCTTTTGGAGTTGTAAGAATTAAATTAGACAATGTATGTAAAGTTTTGACACAGTGTGCTGCACTTAAGTGCTCAATAAATGTTTGTTAATAGTATTCAGTTACTTATCTTCTCAATCACCAACTCTAACGTCAGACAGGCAATAATACAACACTACTACAATTATAAAAACATAGACCAGGTGGCAGGCAACAGAGGCTCCAGTTTCTGCTAGGCAGTTCTAGATGGTCATTTTACATACTGCGGAGTCCTAATTAGAAGGGAGTCAGGCTAGTGGGACCGAGGGAAAGCAAAAAGAGCAGATGCACTATAAGTCTGCCTTTCTTCATGGTGCAGGACACATAGCCCTCCTGTGCAAATAATTCACAATCTTCCTGCACCTAGCTATCACGAGACACCTGCAAGTTAGCTCCCTGCAACCTTGGAGTTATCAGTACTGCTCAGCATCCTGCAGCCCAAGAACGATCCTATAAAATCTCCACCAAGCCTTTGTTTCCTTGAAATTAGCTCGTCTCTGGCTGGTCTGCCCATTGCAACCTTTCAGTGTAATTTCATTCTTTCTCAAATAAATCTGCATTTGTTTACCTAAAACGATCAATAAATTCTTTTATCACCCACGTAATACCAGTCTCACATAGCAGCTACTCACCCAAGACACAGATCTAAGCCTTAGTTTACACATTAGAAAAATGTAGACGCCTACCAACATCGTTCATTGATTTCATTCCCTCCTATCATACTTATTGGAGGTCCACAATATAGGCTTAGACCTAATGCTAACGATGTACTCAAAACCTGCGTAGAGGAACTCACAGCCTAAAGTTTCAAATGAGACAATGTACGTGAAAGTTCCCTAAAGGCCATTGGGAAGACTCAGAAGACAGTTGCTGGTGTGACTCTTGTCTTTCAGTCCCCACGGAGCCCTGTCCCTTTGAGAACTTCATTTGTCTCCTGGATGCTCGCCTGGAAAGTGGAGCAGGGGAGGCCGTCGTAAATAACACAAAAGAGCAGCTTTTCATTCTGGAAAAAACGAATAAAAGGAGTTCACTGAACCTGTATGCATTCAATCTGCTGAGTCCAGACCGAATGACAGAAAGGGCAGCGGATGCTCGAGGAAGAGCTGGGGGCCTGGCCCAAGGTTGGGGAGAAAACTGGGATCCCAGCTGCGCACGCGCGCTCTGGTTTTAGCCCCGCTCAGAGCCCGACGACGTGGGAAGCCTAACGTCAAAGTCTACGTAGGAAGACGTAGGGAAGGCGGCAAGGAAGACGCTGGGCTTCGGGTCACGTGATGCGGCGGGAGGGGCGTCGGCTCCTCCCTCCGCAAGATGGCGTCCTTGCTGCAGTCGGACCGGGTTCTCTATCTAGTCCAGGGAGAAAAGAAGGTTCGGGCCCCGCTCTCGCAGCTCTACTTCTGCCGCTATTGTAGCGAGCTGCGGTCGCTGGAATGTGTGTCTCACGAGGTAACGGAGTCGTCCCATAGACAGTGGGGGCGGGGGGCGCGGCGTTCACCCTAGTCACTGCCATCGGCGGGCTGGAGCTATTTTCCCTCCTCACTGATTGGCTATGTCTTCCGTCACTCAGCTTTGCCTTAGGTTTAATTTGCTTATAATTTGTCACTTGGAAAGGAGGAGCAGCTTCGGGTGGGGCTGAGCGGATCTTCTGGGTCTAGAGCGGCCTCTGATTGGACAAACTTGACTTAGGGACCGTGCCTGTCTCCGATGGGGCTTCTTCATTGGGTGGACTACGGAGAAAGGTCTGGGAATGCTTAAGTTCTGCCCACCTGAGGGGCGAAAAAGCTCCTTTCCACGACTGATTTCGAGGATGGAGGGAGGCGCAGGCATTCTCATTTATGGCCCTCCCATCCTGGAAGTTCTGCTCCCCTTTTGTCCAGAAACTGGGCCACCATCGGACTGCCTTGCCCTGTACCTGACTCAGGCCAAGGCCTGCAGCCGGGAAGTGGCTGGGGCGGAGTGAACTATGTGAAAAGCGCTCAGAATAGAGCATGTCATGTAAGAAGCTGAAAGTGTAGTTCATCGATCTAGTGAATGGTGCTGTTCTTCACTGGCACAAGTGGGCGTCCGAAGTTGGATTGCTCAAAAAGAAGACCCCGGCCAGTAAAAAGTCACCAAATAACAAAACCCCAAAACTAATGCAGTGCTTGGCACATCTTGTTTATTCAGGAAGCTTTAGGAATTAAAAGGCAAGTAAGACATAAAATGTGCTGTTTAATAAGCCATAATCTAGTAAAGAAAAAGCTAGTGGTAATAATAGTTGCTGCTTATTCAATACTCGCTATGTACCATGAGCTTTATGTAATCTCTCCAAACCAATAAAGTAGATACCTTTTTAAAAAAATTTTTTTTACAGATAAAGAAACATACAGAGTGTTTGCTGTAAATCACACTGCCAGTAATTTGGGGGTGGGAGGGAGTACCTGGATTTGAATCTAAACAGCCTGACTCAGAGTTTTTTTTTAACTGAAGATCCCAGGACTGTTACATTGCATATGAAAATCACATACTATAAGCCATTTTATGTATTATCAATTATTATTTTATTGGAGATACTTTTCATAATAGGAATAGTCAAGAAAAGCAATTAAATAATACAAGAAAAATCGTATATATTAAAAATATGGCATTCATTTTTCTTCTCATCTCCATTAGCACTTATGTGTCTTTCCTTGATGATTCCCTATTCCAGCTCCACCTCCAGAATTTATTGGATCATATTCTCCTATGGTGAATAGAGTGCTCAGTCTCCATGATCTGTCTCTAAGGCTCTCTTCAATTAGGACATCCAGTCTGTGATAGCATCTTTTACAGCCTGCTGTGTACCTGTGATGTGGAGGCCATTAGAGTTCAGGGAAAGATGTGGTTCTGAGGGCTGGGGCAGGCCATGAAGTTCTAACGGAGAATCTGGGTCTGGAGCTGCACATGAACAGACAAGCACAATTTAGAAAGAGAGGGAAAAAAGAATGACTTATATTTTGCCTTGTTTGATGAGTCAGTGCAGATATTAGTTAGCAATACTGTATTTTATGTTTCTGGAGATTATTTGAGCAACAACTTGATTAATCTTTTCAAATTGGCCTGTTTATAGCAGATGATGAAAAAAGCCAGTTTCTATCATAGTATTTATGTTCCAGTGATTGTCTTCATTTGCAGTTGACTAGAGTTCTATAATTGTCAAATAAGACCTATATTAAAGAAAATAATTATTCTGAATTTTTTTTTTTTTTTTTTTTTTTTTTGAGACGGAGTTTCGCTCTTGTTACCCAGGCTGGAGTGCAATGGCACGATCTCGGCTCACTGCAACCTCCGCCTCCTGGGTTCAAGCAATTCTCCTGCCTCAGCCTCCTGAGTAGCTGGGATTACAGGCATGCGCCACCATGCCCAGCTAATGTTTTGTATTTTTAGTAGAGACGGGGTTTCACCATGTTCACCAGAATGGTCTCGATCTCTCGACCTCGTGATCCACCCACCTCGGCCTCCCAAAGTGCTGGGATTACAGGCTTGAGCCACCGCGCCCGGCCTATTCTGACTTTTAAAAAATAAAATTAATTTAATTTTTGGACTCCAGTTTTTGAATTAAATACAGTAATACTGTCCCATTAATTTGTTTAAAAATCTCAGCCAGGCGCGATGGCTCAAGCCTTTAATCCCAGCACTTTGGGAGGCCAAAGCGGGTGGATCACGAGGTCGAGAGATCGAGACCATCCTGGTCAACATGGTGAAACCCCATCTCTACTAAAAATACAAAAAATTAGCTGGGCATGGTGGCACGTGCCTGTAATCCCAGCTACTGAGGAGGCTGAGGCAGGAGAATTGCCTGAACCCAGAAGGCGGAGGTTGCGGTGAGCCGAGATTGCACCATTGCACTCCAGCCTGGGTAACAAGAGCGAAATTCCATCTCAAAAAAAAAAAAAAAAAAAAAAAAAAACCTCTGATTGGGCTGGGTGTGGTGGCTTACGCCTGTAATCCCAACACTTTGAGAGGCTGAGGCTGGTGGATCACGAGGTCAAGAGATGAGACCATCCTGGCCAACATGATGAACTCCATAGAATTCTATGATAATCTAATGAAGAGATTAATAAAATAATCCAATTTGTAAAGTTGTGATCAAATATCCTTCTATCTGGCCTACCTTTATATGACTGTAGAAACGTGACCATACTTTAATTGTTAAAGAAAATGTTTTAAAGATTTCTCATTATTGAAGTAAGTTATAGAACTCTAGTCACCTGCAAATGAAAAGACAATCACTGGTACATAAATACTATGATAGAAACTGGCTTTTTTCATTATCTGCTATAAACGGGCCAATTTGAAAAGATTAATCCAGTTGTTGCTCAAATAATCTCCGGGAACATAAAATACAGTATTGCTAACTAATATCTGCACTGACTCATCAAAAAAGGCAAAATACAAGTCATTCCTTTTTGCCCCTTTTCCAAATTCGGCTTGTCCATTTATTATCCTGTCTCTACTAAAAATACAAAAAATTAGCTGGCCATGGTGGTGTGCACCTGTAGTCCCAACTACTCAGGAGGCTGATGCAGGAGAACTGTTTGAATTCAGGACTCGGAGATTGCAGTGAGCTGACATCAGGCCACTGCACTACCGCCTGGCGACAGAACGAGGTACTCCGTCTCAAAATAAAGAAAAAAAACCTCATTGGTTGGCTATAGCTGACTACGTAAATATTAATTTATGCTTTTCTTCGGTGAACTTGTGTTACTTCAATAATGAGAAATCTTTTAAAAATTTTTCTTTAACAATTATAGTCAAGTTTTTATAGTCATATAAAGCTAGCCAAGATAGGAGGATATTTGGTCTCAACTTTACAAATTAAATTATTAATCTCTTCATTAGATGATCATAGAATTCTATGGATTTCAATTGGAAACTGTAGATTATTAAATAAACCTCTTTTAACACATAAAATCCCAATGAGAGAGAATAGGAAAGATTGGAAAAACAGAAGGGTTTTTTAAATACAGAAGGCAAAAAAAAACAGAAACAGGTGCCTGAAGAATAAACCCTAAGCTGCAAACAGTCTGCCTTCTTCTACAGTATAACCTATTTTAAAATTCACTGTTTGACAAGACATATACACAAGTTAAGCTGAGTTTCTCCTCTTTTTTTTTTTTTTTTTTTTGCCTTGTTTCTTCCTAGGTGGATTCCCATTATTGTCCCAGTTGCTTAGAAAATATGCCATCGGCTGAAGCCAAACTAAAAAAGAATAGGTAAGACCTGGATTGATTTTTTTTTTTTTTTTTTAACTCCTGTTTTACTCAACTGTTTTCTAAAATATCTGGCTAAAAAGACACAGGGAATTAACTTTTCTAACCAGCTGTTTTTCATTTTTAAGCTTCACTATTGCCAAAGATGAAATGCCCTTTGATTTTTGAAATACATTTTCTACTTTAGAACAGTTTTATACTTTAGAATTATTGTGAAGATAGTAGGGAAAGTTCCCATCTACCTCACATCCAGTCTACCCTGTTGTTAACATTTTACATTAGTGTGGTATATTTGTTACAATTAATGATCCAATATTGATATATTATTATTAAATAAACTACATTTTATTCAGATTTCTTTAGTTTTTCCCTAGTCTCCTTGTTTTCCAGGATTCTTTTCAGGATATCACATTATATTTAGTAATCATGTCTCCCTAGGCTCCTCTTGAGTGTGATAGTTTCTTAAAATTTCCTTGGTTTTGATGACCTCAAAGTACTGCATACTGGAGAGGTATTTTGTAGAATGTCGTTCCATTAGGATTTGCATCATGTTTTTTTCTCATCAGACCAGGGGAATGTATTTTGGGGAGGAGAACCACAGAGGTAAAGTGCCATCTTTCATTATGTCATGTCAAGGGTAAATACCATGAATGTGACCTACCATTGTTGGTGTTAACCTTGATTATCTGGCATGAGCTAGTGTTTGTCAGGTTTCTCCACAGTGAAGTTACTGCTTTTCCTTCTTTTTTGTACTTTACTCTTTGGAAGGAAAATCACTGTCACAGAACATACTTAAAAGACTATAGAATTTTGTCCCCCTGTCCTTGAAGACTATCGGCATAAATTATCTGGATTTGGAATTCTTTTGCATGGAAGATCTGTGTCTTCTCCCCCATTTATTTATTTTTTAAATCACTTACTTATAGGACAGTGGGATGATGAATATTTATTTTACACTTTGGATTATAATCCGATACTACTTGATTTATTTATTTATTTATTTTGCTCAAATTATTTCAGCTTAGGCTATTGGGAGCTCTTTCAGTTGACTCCTAGATCCCTTTGGCATACCCCCATCATTAGGGGCAGGGGAGAGTTCTGTTCATTTTTACTTGTTCATTTTCTTGCCAGTACTACAAGATACTCCAGACTCATCTTGTGTGTATATTGTGTGTGGGCCGGGGGTGGTGTGTGTTTGAGATAGTGTCTGGCTTTGGTGCCTAGGCTGAAGTGCAGTGGTGCAGTCTCGGCTCACTGCAGCCTCAGCCTCCCAGGCTCAAGCAGTCCTTTCACCTCAGCCTCCTGAGTAGCTGAGACTACAGGCACATGCTACCACACCTGTCTAATTTTTGTATTTTTTGTAGAGACAGGGTTTTGCCATGTTGCCTATGCTGGTCTCAAACTCCTGGGCTCAAGCAGTTCACTTTGGCTTCCCAAAGTGCTGGGATTATAAGCCTGAACCGCTGTACCTGGCCTCATCTTGTATATTCTTTGTCTCAGCCTTACAATTGTTTCTCCAAGGAACCTTGGTTCACTTTATTGGAGAATAGTCTTAGAAACCAAGGTGTGGCTGCTGGGCATGCTCATTTCTCCTGCTTGGTGTTTAGTTTTTAGCTTGAAGTGAAAGTCCTTTTGCTATTAGTCATACTCCCTATACCCTGATGGATGTGAACCACTATTATGTGTCTTTCCTGACCTGAGAAGTAACCCCTGATAACCGGATACTGTTTTGTATGCTTTCTACAAATTAATTTTTATCATTTGATCCTCAAAGCTTCCTTTTAAGGTAAGTACTATTATTAACTTCTTTTGATAGCATCTACATGGCAGACTATAACAGATAATGCAAGTTATGTTATAGAACAGAACTTCAAGGCAAGTACAGGACCACAGGAGAAATCTTGATAATCCGTGGTGGTGAGAGAGTTAAAAGCAACAAGACGTAGGGACCTCCTAAAGCAGAAGTTGGCTGAGCACTAGCAAGAGTAGCATTTAAGGAGAGAACAGAAAGCCCTGGAAAAGTACTGCTTCTCAACCATTCCAGTTCGATAGCATTGTTTGGTATCTGTTTCAGCTCTCTGGCACAGCAGTCAGTTATTTTCCAAATCCAGTTTCACAGCTTCTTGTGTTGTTGATTCTGAGTTTTCTGTAGCACAATTGGTCTGTCCTTTCTAAAGGCATAAGCTGTGACTTCAGAATTATTGTGAATTATTTCTCTTTTCCTCAGAAATCTTTATGATCAATACAGACATTAAAAAGAGTCTGGAATAGTGAACTGTATCTGTTAACAATGATTCTCTCTGTGGAGTAAGATTGGGTTGGGCTCAAATTCTTACTTATGCAATAATTGCATATTTTTTAAAAATAATGAGCTTGTAGTACTTTTGAACTGTTAAAACAAAGTTGGTAAGAATGTTGTTTTTTTTTTCTTGAGAGACACTCGTGTTTATATTTGTTCTCTCTTGAATTCCTAACACCTGGAACAATGTCTGGCACATAGTAAATGCTTGACAAATATTTGTTAAATGAATGAATGGTTGCGTTTGCCATGTCACAGATGTGCCAATTGCTTTGACTGTCCTGGCTGCATGCACACCCTCTCTACCCGGGCCACAAGCATCTCCACACAGCTTCCAGACGACCCAGCCAAGACCACCATGAAAAAAGCCTATTACCTGGCATGTGGATTTTGTCGCTGGACGTCTAGAGATGTGGGCATGGCAGACAAATCTGTAGGTGAGTGAGGTGGACTTCAGCATGAAATTTTGTGCAAATGGCAGTGCTGTAATTGCTCATAGGTAATTATTTATGTAACCTGTTGGGGCAGTTAGAGCTAAATTCAGAATATTTTGTCATTGACTCTTCTGTGTTCCCATATTTTCACATTTATAAACCTTAGTGTTTTCTTAGTTTTGTTTTTTTTTTTTTTTTTTTTTTTTTTGAGACAGAGTCTTTCTCTGTCACCCAGGCCGGAATGCAGTGGCGTGATCTTGGCTCACTGCAACCTCCGCCTCCCGGGTTCAGGCGATTCTCCTGCCTTAGCCTCTTGAGTAGCTGGGATTACAGGCATATGCCACCATGCCCGGCTAATTTTTGTATTTTTAGTAGAGACAGGGTTTCACTGTGTTGATTAGGCTGATCTCAAAATCCTGACCTCGTGATCCACCCGCCTCAGCGGTGGATAAATAAATAAAGTGCTAGGATTACAGACATGAGCCACCACGCCCAGCTGACCTTAGGGTTTTATCTGAGATTGGGTAAGATGTAGTTTTCTTAGAGTTGATAAAATAACGTTTATAAATCTGGTACATTCTTGTGATCAGAATATTAATGCTCTTCATGAAAAGCATTCATGTTAAAACACATAGATAAAGTTAAAAGATATAAATGACAGACTAAGAAAAATAGGTATATAACGCGCTTAAGATAAATACTCAAAAATGAGGAACCCTTATAAGTCAATAAGAAAAAGACTTAGGGCCGGGCGCGGTGGCTCAAGCCTGTAATCCCAGCACTTTGGGAGGCCGAGGTGGGTGGATCACGAGGTTGACAGATCAAGACCATCCTTGTCAACATGGTGAAACCCCATCTCTACTAAAAATACAAAAAATTAGCTGGGCATGGTGGCACATGCCTGTAATCTCAGCTACTCAGGAGGCTGAGGCAGGAGAATTGCTTGAACCCAGGAGGCGGAGGTTGCGGTGAGCCGAGATCATGCCATTGCACTCTAGCCTGGGTAACAAGGGTGAAACTCCGTCTCAAAAAAAAAAAAAGAAAAAGACTTAGTAGAAAAACAGACAACGGATAGAAACAGGAGTTCTCATAGTAGAAATAAAAATGGTCAATAAATATGCAAAAAGATACATTCAGCTTCCCTAGTCAACATGTAAATGCATATTAAAACTTCCATTTATTTGGCAGAACATTTTAAATCCGGTTGTGTTAAGCTGGAACATGGGAGAATAGTTCTGTCATACGCTACCATCTTGGACACCAATTTTAAAACATTTATCAAAATTTTAAATTGCTTATATTTTTCTGTGCAGTAATTCCATGTCCAAGTGTCTGTCCTGGAGCATTCAAACGTGTGCTCAAAAACTTTTACATATATATATAAAATGTTTATCAATGAAAGAGAAAAATTGTGTATGATTGGATTTAAGGACCACCTAAGGCATTATATACCTACATCATTTGAATGTTTGAGTGTTTTAGAGTAGAGATTGCATTTAACTTTATCAGGAAACTTTCTTTTTGCAAATTCTGTATTTCATGGTTAACATCAGAAAGTGGAAACATTTTCTGTATAGTCCATAATCTTGAGTTGCTTTTGATTTAAGTGATCCAAAGTTAAAAAAAAATTAATAAAATCTTGAGTTGCTATTAATGCTTTATATAAGCAGCAGCATCACTGACTCCCTATTTTTTTCATTCTGAAGTTTCATTGTTTTAATTTTCTAAAAATATTTTAAACTTGTAAAAATTCTAATTTCGGGATTTTCATAAAAAGTACAGAATATTGACTAATAAATGGGGAAGCTCATAACCAACATTTGGCATAACTAAAATGAAGACAGACTGGCTAAAACCTTTCTATAGATTTACACAATTTGAAAGTAAAATGAATGAAGTTTCTTTAAATTCAGTTATGTTCTTAAAAATTAATCCTCGATGCTATTGAGTTTGCTCTTTGGTTTAGAATGCTTTGAGCTGTTGATGGTTTTTCTTCCTTTGTATATTGAGTTGATAAAATACATACTCTTTGTTTTTTTTTTCTTTTTTTGAAAAATCAGAAATTCTACAATACACTCGTTTCTTTTTTTTTTTTTTTTTTTTTTTTTTTTAATAAAGACGAGGTTTCACTATATTGGTCAGGCTGGTCTTGAACTCCCGACCTCAGGTGATCCGCCCGCCTTGGCCTCCAAAGTGCTTGGATTACAGGCGTGAGCCACCACGCTCAGCTTATACTCTTTTCAAAAACGGGAAGTTAAATAAGTATATCTTAGTTCCTTAAAAATGCTCATTGGTGAATCACTATTTACCTAAAGTGTGACTGAAAATAGAAAAATTCTATAACATCTTTTTAAATTGCCAGTAAATATTTGCGTGTATGTCTTAGTGTCAGTATAGGAGATAAGTTAGTTTATCAAAGAAAGTTAAATGTTAAAAGTAACCTCAGAGTGGGATAATATAGGCCTCAGTGAATTAAAGTATTGTTTTTTCATGTTTGTATTTTGTGTCTTTTTATCAAATAAAAGAAACAGCCCAGAAAACCGAGTAGATTTCTCAGTTTGTTACGCTGTTAGTGAATGTTTATGCTTTTTGGATTATGAGTCATGAAGACTGGAGAATTTATATTTCAGTACTATAAACTTGTTCTGGCTTCTAGAACTCTATCTCCTCTAGGGTATCTTGACAGTGATAATTGAATACCAGGAACTCTTAAAGAGTATGCATAATTTCATTTCTTCCATGGTGTCATTGGCATCTCAGAAGCCCCAAAGCCACTTAAGTTAGAACTGTTTGTTTATTTATAAGTCCTTGTTTATGATGTACAGAGAAAAACTCACAATGAGATCATTTTATATCCCAAATTGCTATTTAGAATAAATTTCCAGTTCAAAAGAAGCAATTAGATAAAATATTCAGATGTTTAAAAAAAATCACAACTGAAACATTTCTTTCACATAATTATTTTTCATGATTGCCTTAAGTGAGGCAACTTCTAAAATATTAATATTATACTAAAATGTTATTTCTGCCATTTCTTGCAAGAGGATGCAATGTCACCTTCAGCAAGGTAATTGAGTCCTTTTTGTTTTCAAAAAAAGTGATTTTATATGAAATATGTATATTCATGTACTTATCACCCAAATTAAGAAATGAAACATAGCCAAAACAATTTAAGCCCTTTCCCCTACTGTATCTGTCTTCCTGTCTGCCCTAGAGATAATAATCACAATCCTGAATTCAGTGTTCATTAGCATCCGTGCATGTCTTTATATTTCTTCACATACGTATGTAGCTACAAATAATATTTTTCACTATTAAGCAAATGGAAACATACTGTATGTTCCTGCTGTATCAGCATTATGTTTCTGATACACAGTTGATTCCTGTATGACTCACCACAGTTTATTTATTCCACCTTCTCTTGATGAACATTTATGTTGTTTTCGTTTTCTTTGCTTTTGAAAAAACAGAGCTGCTGGAGTCAATCTTGTGTGTGTTTCCTAAAGCACAAGGGTAAGGGCTTTCTATATAACTAGAAGTAAAATTGCCAGTCCTAAGTCTTGTACATCCTTAGCACTCCAAAATGGTTTGGCAGTCTTTGCTCCCAGTAGTAACATATGCGTAAACTACCTGTTGCTCCGGTTCCTTGTCAGCTCTTACTCTTTTTGGATTCTAAAGTTTTTCCAGACGATGATTGTGAAGTGGTATCTCATTATACCTTATTTTTTCCCTTTATTTGGTTAGCTTTATCAAGATATAATTTATGTATAATAAAGCTCACCAATTTTAATGTAGAATTCTGTGATGTTTGATAAATGTATAATCACATAGCCACCATCATAATCATGATATACATCATTTCTATCCCCCTGGAGTTTCCTCATGCCCTTTGCAGTCAGTTTCTTCTCCCCGCCCCCTGGCCCCTGACTAGACTGATATGCTTTCTATCACTAGAATTTTGCCTTTTCTAGAAGTATATATAATTGGAGTCTTATATTACGTAGTCTTTTGTGTCTGTCTTCTTCTGTTTAACATAATGCTGTTGAGGTTCATCCGTGTTTCTTCTTTATACTCTCCTTATTGTTGAGTAGTATTCTGTTGTATGGACATACTTCATTTTATTTTTTCATTCTCCACTTGATAGACATTTGGATTGTTTTCGGGTTTTGGCTTATATGAATAAAGGTGCTGTGAACATTTGCTTATAAGTCTTTGTGTGAATGCATGTTTTCATTTTTCTTGAGTAAGTGCCAAGGAGTGAAATTATTAGGTCATAGGATAAGTATGTGTTTAATTTGGCTAGAAGCTGCCAAACTTTTTTTTTTTATTTTTAAAGTAGAGATGGGGTTTCTTCACATTACCTGGGCTGGTCTTCAACTCCTGAACTCTAGTAATTCTGCCTCAACCTCCAAAAGCGCTGGGATTAAAGGCATGAGCCACTGCACCCGGCCAATGCCAAACTGTTTTCCAAAGTGACAGAACAATTTTGGATCCTCACCAGCAAATTAGGAGAGTTCTAATCCCTTGACAACTCGATATTGTCAATCTTCCTCATTTTAGCCATTCTAACACACGAACAGCAGTGCAGTTTTAATTTGCATTGTCTCAGTATGTTTATTTACCATCCATATATCTTTGGTGAAATGTCTGTACAAATCTTTTCCCTACTTTTTAACTGGGTTTTTGCTGTTGTTGTTGGTTTGTTTTAATTTGGTTTTTAAAACTGAGTTGTGAGAGTTCTGTATTCTGCGTACAAGTCCTTTGTTGAATATATGTTTTGCAAATATTTACTCCCGGTCTGTGGCTTGCCTTTTCCTTTTCTCAGCAGTGTCTATTGAAGAACTCAAGTTTATAATTTCAATGAAGTCTAATTTATCATTTTTTAAAAATTTTATAGTTTGTGCTTTTTGTGTCCTGTTAAAGAAACTTTAGCGTAACCCAGTGTAACTAAGATATACCCATGTCTTCTAGAAGCACTGCAGTTTTAGCACTTTATGTTTTGCTCATTTCAAGGGAAATTTTATAAATGTTGTGAAGTAAGGATCCTTTCGTTTTTTGTTTTTTGTGGGGGTTTTTTTGGAGGTGGGTATGTGGATATTTCATTGTTGCAGCACCATTTGTTGAAAGTATTCATTATAGTTTTACTTTCAGTACTTTCAGTTTTCTTTAATAAAGTTTTCCTTTGTGATTTATGCTGTGTGTTTCTTACATAAGAAATTCTTCTCTAAGCCAAGATCATAGAACATAGAAAATGCACAGCGTTACAGATAAGAGCAAAGTCTCTGGAGTCAGACTGAGTGTGAATCCTGGCTTTACCACTTACTGTCCATGTGACTTTGAGCAAGTTATTTAACATCTCTGAGCCTCAGTTTCCTCATATATGAAATGAGACTAATGAGAGTCCTTATCTCAGTGAGTTGTTATTAGAATGAAAGAAAATGTAATACATTTCAAGTGCCTGGCACAGAGGCTGTGCATTAGTGGTGGTGATGGTGGTGATCATTATCACCATTATTCTATGTTTTTTTAAAATTTTGTTCTTACCATTATGGTCTGTAGAACTTAGGTTTTAAGTTTCATTTTATGGCCTATGGAAGACTTGTTTTATAAAAATAAAATTTTCAAATTGTGAAAGTCTTATTTAATATTCTTTTATTTTGTAGCTAGTGGCGGTTGGCAGGAACCTGAAAATCCTCACACCCAACGGGTAAGTAAAGGGTCATCAGAGAGAGAGGATAAAATCAGAAAAGAGTAAAAGACTGAAGATGTTACATTTTATCAGTGGGTATGACCTTTGTTTAGAAGTCCATGAGATGTATTTTTGCATCTGTTGCACATAGAAAGTGCTCCTCGTTGTAAGACATAGAAATACCATGTCACTTTTTTCCAGGTGACTTAAGATAATGGAGAATCCTAGGTGTAGCTTTAGTTCTGTATTTGATTTGTACCTCAGGAAAAGGAACCAAGTTTTTGTTTTTTTCTTCACACACGCACCAGTAAGTTAAGGTTCCATTTGTTCTCAGATACTCTTAGAAATGTCATAAACGGCCGAGTGTGGTGGCTCATGCCTGTAATCCCAGTACTTTGGGAGGCTTTCCTTTGTCTTGACTTTAGATAACCTGGTGACTATGCACCTAGGTGATGATCTTTTTGTGACGAATTTCCCAGGTCTTCTTTGAGCTGCTTGTATTTGGATGTCTAGATCTCTAGCAAGGCCAGGCAAGTTTTCTCTGATCCTTTCCTTAAGTAAGCTTTCCAAACCTTTAGATTTCTCTTCTTCCTCAGGAACACCAATTATTCTTAGTTTTGGTCACTTAATATAATCGCAGACTTCTTGGAAGCTTTATTTTTTATATTATTTTTTCTTTGCCTTTGTCAGATTGGGCTAATTCAAAAGCCTTGTTTAAATGTGTCTTTCATTTCCAAAATTGTGATTATTATTTATGCTATCTGTTTCTCTGGAGATTTTTTTTTTGTCCATAACCTGTATTTTTTTTTAATTTCCTTAAGTTGGTTTTCACCTTTCTCTGATGCTCCTTTGAGTAGCTTTTTGAGTAGCTTAATAATTGACCTTCTGAATTCTTTTTCTTCTAAATTTTTTTCCTTCTAAACAATTCAGAGATTTCTTCTTGGTTTGGATCCATTGCTGGTGAGCTAGTGTGATCTTTTAAGAACCCCGTTTTGTCGTATTCCCAGAATTGTTTTTCTGGTTCCTTCTCATTTGGGTAGACTATGTCAGGAAAGATCTGGGACTTGAGGGCTACCGTTCGGATTCTTTTGTCCCACGGCATGGTTCCTCGAAGGTGCTCTTTCCCTTCCCCTAGGGATGCGGCTTCCTGAGAACTGGACTGCAGTTATTGTTACTGCTGCTCTGGGTCTAGCCACCCAGCACAGCTACCGGTCTTTGAGCTGGTACTGGGGAGTGTCTGCAAAGAGTCCTGTGATGCAATCTGTCTTCAGGTCTCTCAGTTGTGGATACCAGCACCTGCCCTGGTGTAGGTAGCAGGGGAGTGAGGTGGACTCTGTGAGGGTCCTTGGTTGTAGTTTAGTGTGCCAGTTTTCTTGAATGCTGGTTGTGCTAGCAGTGACTTGTCACGTGGACAGACTCAGGGCCTCTGGTTAGCCAGGATGTTACAGGGTGGTGGAATTAGCTGTTGTTTTCTCCTTTTGGGGTTGGGGTGGGGGGCAGGTTTCTTTTATGAGTTGCTGTAATGGCTTGAGTTCGTTAGCCTCCAGCCAGGACGTGATGCTTTCAAGAAAGCAACAGGTGCAGCAGTGTGGTGGGGATACAATCTTGTCCTAAAATTGCATGGATAAATATTTGAGTTTCTGAGGTGATCAGTGGGGCAATAGAGCACCCCAAGAGTTTAGTCTTTTGTCTTGGGCTACTAGGGCAGGTAGTGAAAGGTGGGGACGTGTCTAAGCTCAGACTCTTCTTGGGCAGGGCTTGCTGCGGCCACCACTGTGGAGGTTGAGTGATTCTCAGGCCAATGGAGTTAATGTTCTTAAGGGGATTATGGCTGTCTCTGCTGTGTCATACAGGTGGCCAGGAAGTAGGGGAAATCCAGCAGCGACAGGCCTCACCCAGCTCTCATGCAGCCAGCAAGGCCAGTCTCACTCCCACCGCGCCCCATCTTGCCTCAGGCTGTAAGCCTACCTGCTGAGAAAGCAAGCCAGCCTTTTGGGCTCCGCCCCTTCCCTACTGCGTACATGCTCATATCTGTACTTCCCCTTCACACTGTCCCCATCTCACTTCTGCCGAGGAAAATTTGCTCTCGGTCAAAATTATTACACAATTCACCTGGAAGTTCCGTCTCCCTGCGGTCCTTCCTCAATTCTACTGGCAGCACTCCCCAAGGACCCCTGTAAGATTAAAGTCAGAAACGGCTTCCCTGGGAACCAGGAGTGCCTACAGGGCTCTTCTCTCTGTTGTTTCTTCTACATTTATGTTTCACTCGGCTCCTAAATTTGTTTCAGCACTAGATAAGGTTAAACTTTTCTCCCACGATCTGGATTTTTAGGTTCTCCCATGAGGATGTGTGTTTAGAGGTGGACTTTCCCCCTCTCACACTTTGGGCACCCACCATTTTTCTGCTGTCTCACAGATTTTGCAGTGGCAGGCCACTTCTTTCAAAGGGTCTGTGAACTTTTTCAGTTTTCCTAGTATGTTCCTGCAGTAGTTCTTGGAGTAACAGTTTACAGTGTGAGTCTCCACATGTTGTTCTGTCTGTCTGAGGGGAAGCTGTAGGTTAGTCCAACCTCCTATCTGCCGTTTTTTTCACCACCTCATCCTCTTGAGTAGCTGGGACTATAGGCATACGCCCCCATGCCCAGCCAACTTTTGCATTTTTTTATAGAGACAAGGGCTCACTCTGTTGCCCAGGCTGGTTTTGAACTCAGGCCCCAAGCAGTCGACTCACCTCGGCCTCCCAAAGTGCTGGAATTAGAGGTGTGAGCCACCGTGCCCAGCCTTGTTTGAACTTTTTATGATTAATATATATTGCTTTCATAGTTGACATGTATTTTAAAAATTAAAAAGTGTGATGTAGTTGGGGAATAAAATACAGTATAAAATGTCATGTTCTTAGAGAGAAATGGTCCTGTGGCCGTGCAGAAACAAAATGAGAGCAGTTGTAAGGGAAATAAGTAATGAAGTAAGAGAGGAAGACATTTCCAAGCCTTTTCATTGCCCATTTCTTCCTGTCCTTGAGCTTCAGTTTTCCACCGGTTTAGAAAACAGATCCCATAGCAAAGAAAGTTCTCTGAAGAAAAAGGGCAAACTTGCCCATCTTCATTTGTCTTCTCTATTCATTATGTGTCTAGTCAGTGTAGTGGATTAATTTGGTATGTTTTCTGTTAGTGTTTTTGTGTACTGAGTCTGTGATTTTTTTACAGATGAACAAATTGATTGAATATTACCAGCAACTGGCTCAGAAAGAGAAGGTTGAGCGAGATCGCAAGAAACTAGCACGGCGTAGAAACTATATGCCTCTGGCTTTTTCGGTGAGAATTGGGTACTAAAAGGATTTGTGAGACCTGTAGGGCCTAAGAACAGTGATCCTTTTAGAAAGTGGCCATTGTCTAGATTTCTGAATGGTGGATAGCAGAGAGAGGGATTCTTCAAATTATAGATATTTAAGTCCAATAGTTATGCTTTTGCCATATCATTAGTTCATTTGAGTTCTTTGTGTTTTAAGGACATTTGTGTTTCTTTCTCCGTGACTCCCTTTTATCTTCTGATCATTTCCTCAGAAAAGCTGTTAATTTCGTAGGCACTCCAGAACTCTACGTACAGCTTTTGCATATTACAGAAAGTCTGAGGAGGGATGTGAGCAAATGGTAGATTTTAGTCATGTGACCCATGTAGCCTACCTTTGACATCCTGGCAGTAGTGGTTTCTCAGCGTTAGTTATAATTTTTTTTTAACCTCCTCCCCTGTTTCTCCAAGATGAAAAACACTGACTTTTTACATAGTACATTTGTGTGGTTAATAGTAATATATGCAAGTAGAATTTGTGATAAGAATTATTTATGAGAGTCATTCTCTACCAGTTTATGTACTGCTAGTAAGAAACAAGAAATTAGGATTTGGAATTTTTGTTATTTCCCCCTAAGTTTTATTTGCTCTCATAGTACAGTTTGTTTTCTGTGTGCTTGCTTGGGGCCCAGCAGATTGACATTCAATAAATACCTTTTATTGAATGACAATGACGTGTCAAGCTCTGTGCTAAACACTTTACACATATTACTTTATTTATTCCTCACAAAATCTTGTGAGAGATCATATCCCCTTTTTACACTAGAGGAAATGAGACTTGGTTAAGCAACTTGTCATACTACATTCACATGAAAATTAGTTAAGTCATTGAAACCCTAAGGGTTGGTAAAGTCTATATAAAAATATCTAGATTAAGCTGGGCATGGTGGCTCACGCCTGTAATCCCAGCACTCTGGGAGGCTGAAGTGGGAGGATCACTTGAGGTTCAAGACCAATCTGGCCAATGTCGTGAAACCCTGTCTCTACTAAAAATACAAAAAATTTGCTGGGCATGGTGGCACATGCCTGTAATCCCAGTTACTTGGGAGGCTGGGGCATGAGAATCACTATGCCCAGAAGGTAGAGGTTGCAGCGAGCTGAGATCACACCACTGCACTCCAGCCTGGGTGACGGAGCAAGACTCTGTCTTAAAAAAAAAAAAAAAAAAAATCTAGATTAGAATTTAAAAACATTAACCCTTGCAAAGCACCTACATTTGCAAAAGAAGTGAGTTTTTCTGAATAGTCCAGTGGTACAGTCAGCATATGCAATAATGTATGTTATTTTAGGAGCGGAATTTGAATTAAATGCATTATTCTTCCAATTTTCCCATATAACCTGCCTGCTATATGCATTTGCTTCTATCTTATGCTGCATTTTTTGTCTCTGTTGCAACCTGCTGCTATTTTGGGGCTCTACAGCAACATACTATTCATGTAGTGGTAAGTTCTCCTTTATGATTCTTGCCGACCCTGAAGAAGTTAGCAGGTGACCACTGGTGTTCCAGGAAGACATCCATTGTGTATCTTAGACAATCCACATAGTTTTTGCCTGAGCCATAGCTTAGATATTTTTAGATTAATGCTAGAAGCTCACATTTGGTTCATTTTTACTGTATTAATGTAGTTTCAATCTCTCTGTTTAGTGCTGTTATTATTAAGAATAGAATAATGATGTGGGGCTACAAATTGCTTTCGTTGAAAGAACCCTTTAAATTAGGGTTTTTTTTTTGTTTTTTTTGTTTTGTTTTGTTTTTGCTTATTTCCCTGAGCTTCTCATGCTGTCCTACCCAAAATTTTTTCTTTTGATAAATAGGATGTGTAAATATGGACTTTCTAATAGGAATTTCTGAACTTTGTTTAGGACAAATATGGTCTTGGAACCAGGCTTCAGCGACCACGAGCTGGTGCATCCATCAGTACTCTTGCCGGACTTTCGTAAGTTTAGACATTAAATGTCTTTGAGGAGAACAGCAGGTATCAAAATCAATGTCAAAGGAATGAGATTAAAACACACACACACACACACACAGTTGGCAATGGAAAAGAAGATTCTTATACTTAGAAAAGACCTACGCCGAACAGATATTCTATGACAGAGAAATACTTCAATTATTGATACCATAAACTGAGGATAAGCAGATGGATCTTTGAGAAATTACTGCATTTTTTTTTTTAAAACCTTTTAGCCTTAAAGAAGGAGAAGATCAGAAAGAGATAAAGATTGAGCCAGCTCAGGCTGTAGATGAAGTGGAACCTCTACCTGAAGACTATTATACAAGACCAGTAAATTTGACAGAGGGTAATTTTCTACGTTATTCTACTTTGTTTCTAGTCTGCAACTAATTCTGTTTGTGTTTTTTATATACTTTGTGATTTGAGATTTTTAATGGAATAGTTGTTAGTAGTAAAATGATATGTAGAAAATCAAACAGCTATAATAGATGTAATTGTTTGAAATCTAAAATGTCAGATTTCTTTTCATTTTTATGAACAACACTCTTCATAAAGGCAGTATTGCATCATGTAATTACTGCTACATAAAAGTCCAATATTAAAGTCACTGTAAACTAAACCTAGTTTCTGCCTTTCTTTCTAGTAACCACTCTTCAGCAGCGTCTGTTACAACCTGACTTCCAGCCAGTCTGTGCTTCACAGCTGTATCCTCGCCACAAACATCTTCTGATCAAACGGTCCCTGCGCTGCCGTGTAAGTATTCCATTCTGTAGAACTGCCATTTGTATAAGAGGAAAGCAAAATTAATGTGGCTGGTGTCTGACCGTGGCAAAACCTTTGGAATGTAGTAACTACAGAAAATACTCGTAGAGAGCATACCAGTTGCCCAGGCACTATTTTAAATGCCTTCAGTATGAACAACTCTTATAACTCTGTGAGGTAGGTGCTACTGTGAAACCTGTTTTACAGATGTAGAAAATGAAGTATCTGAAGGTTAAGTACATAGGGTTAATCCCTAAAAGAATACTGAAAGACCTAAAATGCAATAAAATGCAAAAAAAGAAAAAAAAAAGAATTGATAACAAAATCAAATGAATTCTAAATTGACTTCCAATAATATGATTTTAATTATGTTTTCAATTGTATTATCAATGCATATAAATTACATGTTCTAAAAATCTGATATAACATGTCATAGGTTTTTGTTAAGATATAAAATTATAATATTGTTAAGAATAAAATTAAAAAAAAAAAAAAAGAATACTGAAAGAGTGTATAACTTTTAGGCTAGTGCTCAGGCTTAGGGAGGACCAATAAAAAATAATCAATTTAAAAGAAAGCAAGAAAAAAGAAAAATCAGTAAAATCCAGGCTCTGGTAATCTACAGAACACGTGACAGCGTTTCTTCAGTAAATAAATTGTATAAACAAAATGGAAAAAAAAGCTTTTAGATCAGTACTATCCAACAGAACTTTCTATGGTGATGGAAGTATTCTGTGTCTGTGCAGTCCTGCGTGTTAGCCACTAGGCACATGTAGTGGCTGTTGAGCACATGACATGTGATGGTGCAGCTGAGGTACTGAGTCTATCTTTAATTTCATTTAAATAACCACATGTTGCTAGTGGCTAAGGTTACTTAATCATTCTGTAGATTAGAAGATACTTAAAAATTTACCAACCAAACACAATGTGTAGATATTGTATAGATTCTGAGTTCAAACAAAACAGAAAGGGCCCAGGGGAGGAGGGAAGAAGGGAAAGAGGAAAGAAGGAAGGAAAAATTTGTGAAATCTTTGGGAAAATTTGAACACTGGTAGGATTTTTGATGCTATTAAAGAACTATGCAGCAGGGCACAGTGAAATGCACTTGTAGTCTCAGCTACTCTGGAGGCTGAGGCAGCAGAATCCTTGAGCCAGAGGAGTTTGAGACTGTAGTGTGTGATGATCGTGCCTGTGTATAGCCACTGTACTTTAGCCTAGGCAACATAGTAAAACCCTGTCTCGTGGGGAAAAAAAAAAAAAGATGTATTTTTTCCACAAAAAATGGCAAGTGTGTGGCCCACACCTGTAGTCCCAGCAACTCAGGAGACTGAGGCAGGAGAATCACTTGACCCCAGGAGACTGAGGCTGCTGTGAGCCGTAATCACACTACTGTACTCCAGCCTGGGTGACAAAGCCAGAAGATCCTGTTCCTTTAAAAAAAAAAAAAAAAATGGCCGGGCGTGGTGGCTCATGCCTGTAATCCAGGCACTTTGGAGGCCAAGGCGGGCCTATCACCTGAGGTCGGGAGTTCAAGACCAGCCTGACCAACATGGTGAAACCCTGTCTTTAAAAAAAAAAAAAAAAAAAAGAATGTGTGTAGTAAGATAGTAGATTAAAATATAGATGTATCAGTATTTACATTAAATACCAGTGAACTAAATGCTTCTATTAAAAGACATTGTCAGTCTAAATAATAAAGCAAATTACCGTGAGCCATCTATATGCTTATTATAAGAGGCACAAACATGAGAATTCAGAAAGGTTGAAAGTAGAGAGAGATGGGAAAGATATTGCACAAACACTAATTTTTTTAAAAGAGGGATAATTTGTTTAAAAAGAAGATTCAGTTTACAAAGAAGATACAACTGTCTAAAGTCATATGCACCAAATAATAAGACTCCAGATATGCTAACATTTGAGAAAATTGCGTAAGTGGGCAAATCATTTTGGGAAATTTTAACATACTTCTCTCAGTAACTGAGAGAACAAACAGTTGAAAATCAGTTAGAATATAGAACAGTTGGACAATTTAACTAGCAAACTTGACCAAATGGGCATTTATAGATCCTGTACCCAATATCTGCAGAATATATAAATTCTTTTCAAGTACACACAGAACGCTTATAAAGGTTGACTATATACTAGGTTATTATAAAGTAAGTCTGAACATTTTTCAGAAGATGAAATTTTTTTTGTCAGTTGAAAGCTTTTATTAACAAGAAAAGGTTTCCTTAATTCAAGTTAATACTTTAATAATAATAAATAGGTTAAGATGCTCAATAGCAGAAGGGTTTCTCTTTTGAATACTTTATTTCCATTTAGTCCTCTTAAATACATTTGCTTGTTGTGTGTTTATATTATAACAAGTAAAAGTTATGAAATACCAGCTGTTTTGGTATTTAACTGTACTGGAAAATGAAAATTTATAGAATTTTATCATTAGAACAGAGTTTTAAAAATCAAAGGAAAAGGATTTGTTTAAAATCTTTTAATATTAGGACATTATACCTTTTTTTAGAACAAATTTACAGAAATTTTACAAGACAATTTTTTAATCAAATATTAATATTTAATAATGCTTTATTTAGCCAAAACGTTATTTCAGTTGGAAAAACTATCTCCGGTTACAAGAAAAAAAAAAGTCAGAAACCTTACTGGATTTAATCTGCTTTAGAAATGTCCTAAGAAAAGTCTTATTTTAAATATTTTAAGTAGAAAAATGGTAATTTTAAAATAGTTATACTACTATTTCTGTGGTTTATGTACATATATTAAATAGTCTCTTTCATAGGAAACATGACTAGAAGTTTATCACGTTAAGCACTGTAAAATTAAAGGCAAGAGCTAATCACCTTTTAGCAAAAATAGTCTTATGCAACAGTTGCAAATATCAAAGCTATTATTTAGCAGTTGATAATGGTCTGGTACAAAATATAAACAAAGTACATCTACTGGATTGTTTTCAGCTTGTAGCTGCCCTCAAATATCCCAAATAAGGATTTCCCATAAATAAAAGCTGCAGTACAATTCACTTAGTGATTAGTTAGGCCAATCCTCCCCGACCATTATCCTTGTTCTTCTGCACCACCCCCAACCCCTGCAGTGGCACTATATTATTAAAAACGTTAAGTACCTGGGGTTTATGCTTCAGATCAAGACATCATTTGCATAATTTCAAATGATGTACAACTCTTCATGTAAAAAAGGATGTTTTGTGGTCACAATTACTTCAAAAAATAATTGTTTTCAAATAACCTGACATATCATACCTTAGCAATTACAAAATCATGATTTGGACACATGGCAGTTTGTAAGGTAGACAAATGTGAATTGCTAAAAGATGTGAACAGCTGTTTTTCTGCTTATGTTTAGAGTACTGCAAAAGTTGCATAATAACTTTATTTTTTCAATTAACATAACCAGCCCACAGTACAGCATACTAAATCACAAAGTACAAATCCAAGGAAGGTAATGCCTTTGCTAAGTTGTGGAATTTTGCCAAATCAATGCAGTTCTCTTTAATATGATAAAACCATATTTTTGTGGGAGTCACATATTACTTTAGTGATAATTTTCACCCCAAAAATATTTAAGTGCCAAATCATATTATTAAAAACATTATAATGGTTTTTAATGGTGGTTTATAACAGAGCAAGTTATTTTACACAAATTAATGTATTTTAAACTACACAATATCTCTTTTTAAGTGAGCTCCTTTGTGCAAGCTGTTAGAGTATCCAGCAGCAGAGCAATGCATGTCTAGAGGAGGTGGCTCTGCTCAGTTGTGGAGTTGGTCCAAAGCTAGGGAGAGTTGCAGTGTGTTGGAAAGCTTTGAAATTATATTTTAAGGAGATTGTCAATTTCCAAGGACTTGTTTAAAAATTGTTGAATTTTCAGGCGGAGCGTGGTGACTTAAGCCTGTAATCCCAGCACTTTGGGAGGCCGAGGTGGGTGGATCATGAGGTCAAGAGATCGAGACCATCCTGGTCAACATGGTGAAACCCTGTCTCTACTAAAAATACAAAAAATTAGCTGGGCATGGTGGCACGTGCCTGTAGTCCCAGCTACTTGGGAGGCTGAGGCAGGAGAATTGCCTGAACCCAGGAGGCGGAGTTTGCGGCGAGCCGAGATCGCGCCATTGCACTCCAGCCTGGGTAACAAGAGCGAAACTCCGTCTCGGAAAAAAAAAAAAAAAATTGTTGAATTTTCGCACAAATACTGGAACCCTCAAAATTAGACAGTTATTTCAAACAACATGAATTTCAGATGATCCCTTATATTTAGAAGCCCTGTATCTCGTTGTTTTGATCAAAAGCCATGTAGCCTTACACCAACTTATTTTTTTTTTAATTCTACTTAAAATATAGGTTTGTTGGGAGGCTGAGGCAGGAGAATAACTTGAACCCAGGAGGCGGAGGTTGCGGTGAGCTGAGATCGCTCCATTGCACTCCAGCCTGGGCAACAAGAGTGGAACTCCATCTCAAAAAAATAAATAAATAAAATATAATATAGGTTTGTTTTAAAAAACAAAGTAAAAACATGTCTGCTTGGAGAGACCTGGAGCACCCACCCAACACTGTCTACCAACTTTCATAATCGTTTTTTGTACATGCCGCTGCTGCCATTGGAGTCCCTATGCTTTCTCTTACTGAGGCTGTCAGTTGGAAGATGAAATTATAAAAGCATATTATTCTATCACAATGCAGTTAAGTTAGAAATCAGTAATTTCTGCCGAGTGCGGTGGCTCAAGCCTGTAATCCCAGCACTTTGGGAGACAGAGGCGGGTGGATCACGAGGTCAAGAGATCGAGACCATCCTGGTCAACATGGTGAAACCCTGTCTCTACTAAAAATACAAAAAATTAGCTGGGCATGGTGGCACGTGCCTGTAATCCCAGCTACTCAGGAGGCTGAGGCAGGAGAATTGCCAGAACCCAGGAGGCAGAGGTTGCGGTGAGCCGAGATGACGCCATTGCACTCGAGCCTGGGTAACGAGCGAAACTCTGTCTCAAAAAAAAAGAAATCAGTAATTTATTTATAGCAAAACTTACAGGATACAACTAAGACCATGCTTAGCTATACAGTATATATATTAGAAAAGAAGAAATATTAAAAGATTAGTGATGTCAGCATCCATTTCAGGAAGTTAGAAAAAGAGTAGCAAAGTCCAAAGACAGTAGGAGAACAAGTATTAATAAATTAAGAAACCGGGTATAGAGTACAAAAGAGCAACAAAATCAGAAGCTGATTTCTTTTTTTTTTTTTTTTTTTTTTGAGACAGAGTTTTGCTCTTGTTACCCAGGCTGGAGTGCAATGGCGCGATCTCGGCTCACCGCAACCTCCACCTCCTGGGTTCCGGCAATTCTCCTGCCTCAGCCTCCTGAGTAGCTGGGATTACAGGCACGCGCCACCATGCCCAGCTAATTTTTTTTTTGTATTTTTAGTAGAGACGGGGTTTCACCATGTTGACCAAGGATGGTCTCGATCTCTTGACCTCGTGATCCACCCACCTCGGCCTCCCAAAGTGCTGGGATTACAGGCTTGAGCCACCGCGCCCGGCAGAAGCTGATTTCTTAAACAAGTTTAGTAATAGAAATAGTTACATAAATTAAATTGATATAAATTTCTATAAATACGGTTAGTTATATAATACACCATTAATATAGCAATATCTACCAAAAGTAAAGTTACCTTTTGTCTCATCAACTTTTAGGAGTCTACCTTACACCTCCACAAATACAAACCAAAATATGCAGAGATCATGGTTTATCCACACACTGAGTACGATACATTTATTTAAAAGAATGTGCTAATAAGGGATACATTTTTATATGCAAAAAGCAAAGTGCATGGTAGGTATGTAACTTTTTGTATAAAAGAGGGAAAATACAAACGTACATATAAACAAAAAAAAGTGTCTATACATATATATTATATATATATGCAGATATAGGCCAGTGCATATGAGAAAATTTGTTGTATACTAAGTGTAGCATTTTAGATCATTGGGGAAAGAATAGGCTGTTTAAATTTTGCTAGGTGGAGTGATTATATGGAAAAAAATAAAATTGGGTTGTTCATACCCTACACAGAAGTTAATACCAGGAACATTGGAAATTTGAAGAGCAAAACTTCTAGAAGGAAATACAGGAAAATACCTTCATGACTTCTGGGTAGGAGAATGTTTCATAAGTAAGACAAATGAGGACAAACTATAATGTAAAGTTACATATTTTACTTCATTAAAAGTAAAACTTGGCCTGGCACAGTGTTTCACACCTGTAATCCCAGCACTTTGGGAGGCTGAGACAGGCAAATCATGAGGTCCGGAATTTGAGACCAGCCTGACCAACATGGTGATACCCTATCTCTTCTAAAAATACAAAAATTAGTTGGATGTGGTGGCAGGCACCTGTAATCTCGGCTACTCAGGAGGCTGAGGCAGGAGAATCACTTGAACCTAGAAGGCGGAGGTTGCAGTGAGCCGAGATTGCACCACTGCACTCCAGCCTGGTGACAGAGCGAGACTCCATTTAAAAAAAAAAAAAAAAGTAAAACTTGTACCCTCGTGCCAAAGAAAATCCAGAAAGAAATAAAAAGATAAGCCACGACTGAGAAAAGTAGTTTACAAGGTATATTATTAACAATTGATTAATGTCTAGAGTGTGTAAAGAACTTCAGCAAATCAGCAAGTAAATAAAGATAACCAGTATATCCTAACATGCAAGCTATGGCAGAAGAAATCCCAATAGCCAATAAATATGAAAGAAATTCAAATTTATACACTAGTCAGGGAAATGTACATTAAAACTGCAATGAGAAAATGAAAATTTTTTTTAATTTTAACTGCAACAGAATTATCATGTCATAATCATCAGATTAGTCAGCTATATTACAGTATCCATTAAAATAGCAAATACATATACCCTTTGATCTATTCTTAGGAAATTATCTTACAGATACTTAGACATTTGGGAAATGATTCATGTACAAGAACACTCATTGCTGCATTTCTTACCATAGCAAAATGATGGAAACATCCTGAATGTCCATCAATTTCTGTCTTCTGTAAGTTATAGAAATTGTTACAGCGGGACACAGAGACTCCTCTATGTGTACTGAAATGGAACTAATTGCAAATTAGATTAAATGAAAAAAGCAAAGGGCAAAAAAATAAATATAAAATGTTCCCTTTTGTGTTACTGTGAAAAAAGCAAGGTGATGTATGCTTGTACTTTTATGTGCGTTAGGCTATCTGGAGAGAGGAATGGGACAGACAGATAACAGGTAATCTTTATGCTGGACACCTTTTTTGTACTATTAAAAAATATTTTAACCAGGTGTATGTAGTACATATTTTAAAAAGTAGCAAATAGTTGTTACTGGTTTGGTGCAGTGGCTCATGCCTGTAATCCCAGCACTTTGGAAGGCCAAGGCAGGAGGATTGCTTGAGCCCAGGAGTTGGAGGCTGTAGTGAGCTTTGGTTGTGCCACTGGATAACAGAGTGATATCCTATCTCAAAAAAAATTATTGTTACTCTGCCTTAAGCATAGGATCTGGAATTATGCTACCTGGATTTAAATCCCAGCATCCCTGTTTATTGGCTCTATGAAGTTGCACAGGTGGCTTACCATTCCTGTATACAATTTTAATCATCTATAAAATGCCAACCTTAATGTAATGCCTGTACCTACCTCATAAAGTTGATGTGATGTTTAAATCCATTTAAACCAGTGAGCACATTGCTCAGCACATACAGTAAGTACTCAGTATGTGTTATTTTTGTAGTTTTTTAAGTAGCACAGAGGTATCATAATATTGGATAGTGTGGTTGTACATATCAGGAGGTCCAGACATCTTATGTAAACTTTGGTTCGTATAAACTATTTCAAAAACATATGGTCATATAGCAGAATAAAACCAAACAAAATTCTCATAAATGCTTTCCTTCTGAATTTAGCAGCTCTATGGATTAGCAGAATGTGTTGTTGTCTTCTGATACATGTTATGTTTGTTTTCGTTTTAGAAATGTGAACATAATTTGAGCAAGCCAGAATTTAACCCAACATCAATCAAATTCAAAATCCAGCTGGTCGCTGTGTGAGTATTTTGGGATTAGTGTTTTTGATTATTGTTTTGAGTTATTTTGGTTTATTCTTCTTCCCCAGTGTGAAGTGTGTTTAATCCTAGCCTAAAAAAAAAATTTTCTTTTTTTAAATCACATCAAAATAATCTTGACATTCCGTTCCTCTTTAGGTTTTGAATTCAGTTACATGCCATGAAGTTTAAGATAAATCTGTAGACATAGATTCAGATATGTTGGTGTCAGGGATACAGTGACCTAGTATGATCTGGGGCAACGAGGTATGTTATTTGGTGGAGAGTCCCTAGTCTTTCATTACAAATTATAAAGTATCTGAGTTTGGGAATAATCCTTCAAAAAATTAAAAAGTAATAACGTATAGCTGATTGAAGAGTATCCCTGTAACTGTTCATTTTTTTTACCTGTGTTATGGTAACACTTCATTGACTCGGGTGAAAGTGATTAAGTTGTTAACTCTCTGGAACTTGTAAGTAGAAGAGAATTTTGTGTTTAAAAACTACGTATCAGACTATCTGAATAGTCCTCATTAGAGACAAATACAGCCACTTAAAACTTACCCAGTGTTCATCTAATTAAATGTTAACTGTTCACATCTTATCATACTTTACTAATACATTAATTTTTAAAATTACCTGGCAAACAAGAAAAATATTTTCAAAATTAGGAAGGTATTGTCTAGCTTTGGAGTAAGAGAACCCTTCTTTAGCAAGGCAGGAAACCCAGAAGCCACTAAGGACAAGAAACACCTTTGACCTTAGCAAAAAGAAATGGGCATTATAAAAGATGAAATTAAAGCCAGGCTTTTGAACGTTGACTTGATAAGCAATGAAATGAAGGCAGATATAAAGGTGTTCTTCAAAAACCAATGAGAACGAAGACACAACGTACCAGAATCGCTGGGACACATTTAAAGCAGTCTCTAGAGGAAAATTTGTAGCAATCAATGCCCACATCAGAAGCAAGGAAAGATCTAAAATCGACACCCTATTGTCAAAATTGAAAGAATTAGAGAAGCAAGATCAAAAAAACTCAAAAGCTAGCAGAAGACAAGAAATAACTAAGATCAGAGCAGAACTAAAGGAGATAGACACAAAAAACACTTCAAAAAAATCAATAAATATAAATCCAGAAGCTGGTTTTTTTTTTTTTTTTTGAGACAGAGTTTCGCTCTTGTTACCCAGGCTGGAGTGCAATGGCGCGATCTCGGCTCACCACAACCTCCGCCTTCTGCATTCAGGCAATTCTCCTGCCTCAGCCTCCTGAGTAGCTGGGATTACAGGCACGCGCCACCATGCCCAGCTAATTTTTTGCACCTTTAGTAGAGACGGGGTTTCACCATGTTGACCAGGATGGTCTCGATCTCTTGACCTCATGATCCACCCGCCTCAGCCTCCCAAAGTGCTGGGATTACAGGCTTGAGCCACTGCTCCCGGCCCAAGGAGCTGGTTTTTTTGAAAAGATCAACAAAATAGACCACTAGCCAGATTAATAAAAAAGGAAAGAGAGAATAATCAAATAGATGCAATAAAAAACAATATGGGGGATATCACCACAGATTCCACAGAAATACAAAGCACCGTCAGAGATTACTACAAACAACTCTGTGCACATAAACCAGTAAACCTGGAAGAAATGGATAAATTCCTGGACACTTAACACCCTCCCAAGCCTAAAGCAGGAAGAATTTGAAACCCCGAATAGACCAATAACAAGGGCTGAAGTTGAGGCGGCAATTAATAGCTTACCAACACACACAAAAAAAGCCCAGGCCCAGCCCAAATTCTACCAGACATACAAAGAGGAGCTGGTACCACTCCTTCTGAAACTAGTCCAAATGATCCAAATCATTTTATGAGACCAACATCATCCTGATACCAAAACCCAGCAGAGACTCAACAAGGAAAGAAAACTTCAAGCCAATATCCATGATGAACATAAATGCAAAAATCTTCAATAAAATACTGGCAAGCCGACTGCAACAGCACATCAAAAAGCTTATCCATCACTATCAAGAAGGCTTCATCCTGGGGATGTAAGGCTGGTTTAACATACGCAAGTCTGTAAATGTAATCCATCACATAAACAGAACCAAAGACAAAAACCACACGATTATCTCAATAGATGCAGAGAAGGTCTTCGACAAAGTTCAGCAGCCCTTTATGCTAAAAACTCTCAATAAACTAGGTATCGATGGAACATATCTCAAAATAATAAAAGCTATTTATGACAAACCAACAGCCAGTATCATACTGAATGGGCAAAAACTGGAAGCATTCCCTTTGAAATCTGGCACTAGACAAGGACGCTCTTTCTCACCACTCCTATTCAATATAGTACTGGAAGTTCTAGCCAGAGCAGTCAGGCAAGAAAAAGAAATAAAGGGTATTCAAATAGGAAAGGAGGAAGTCAAATTGTCTCTGTTTGCAGATGACATGATTGTATATTTAGAAGATCCTATCGTCTCAGCCCAAAGTCTCCTTAAACTGACAAGCAACTTCAGCAAAGTCTCAGGATTCAAAATCAGTGTGCAAAAGTCACAAGCATTCCTATACACCAATAACAGACTTAAAGAGAGCCAAATCAAGAATGAACTGCCATTCACAATTGCTACAAAGAGAATAAAATACCTAGGAATACCACTAACAAAGGATATAAAGGACCTCTTTGAAGAGAACTACAAACCACTGCTCAATGATATAAGGGAGGACGCAAACAGATGGAGAAACATTCCATGCTGATGGTTAGGAAGAATCAATATTGTAAAAATGGCCATACTGCCCAAAGGAATTTATAGATTCAATGCTCTCCCCATCAAGCTACCAATTACCTTCTTCTCAGAACCGGAAAAAACCACTTTAAACTTCATATGGAACCAAAAGAGAGCCCGCATAGCCAAGTCAGTTCTAAGCAAAAAGAACAAAGCAGGAGGCATCACGCTACCTGACTTCAAACTGTCCTACAAGTCTACAGTAATCAAAACAGCATGGTACTGGTACCAAATCAGAAATATAGACCAATGGAACAGAACAGAGGCCTCAGAAGTAATGTCACACATCTACAACCATCTGATCTTTGACAAACCTGACAAAAACAAGCAATGGGGAAAAGAGTCCCTGTTTAATAAATGGTGTTGGGAAAACTGGCTAGCCATGTGCCGAAAGCTGAAACTGAACTCCTTCCTTACACCGTACACTAAAATTAACTCCAGATGGATTAAAGACTTAAACATAAGACGTAACACCGTAAAAATCTTAGAAGAAAGCCTAGGCAAAACCATTCAGAACACAGGCATAGGCAAGGACTTCATGACTAAAACACCAAAAGCATTGGCAACAAAAGCCAAAATAGACAAACGGGATCTAATTCAACTCCAGAGCTTCTGCACAGCAAAAGAAACAATCATTAGAGTGAACTGGCAACCAACAGAATGAGAAAAAATTTTTGCCATCTACCCATCTGACAAAGGACTTATATCCAAAATCTACAAAGAACTAAAACAGATTTACAAGAAAAAAACAAACCCATTCAAAAGTGGGCAAAGGATATGAACAGACACTTTTCCAAAGAAGACGTATATGAGGCCAACAAACATGAAAAAATGCTCATCATCACTGGTCATTAGAGAAATGCAAATCAAAACTACATTGAGATACCACCTCACACCAGTTAGAATGGTGATCATTAAAAAATATGGAGACAACAGATGCTGGAGAGGATGTGGAGAAATAGGAACACTTTTACACTGTTGGTGGGAGTGTAAATTAGTTCAACCATTGTGGAAGACAGTGTGGCGATTCCTCAAGGACCTAGAAATAGAAATGCCATTTGACCCAGCAATCCCATTACTGAGTATATATCCAAAGGATTGTAAATCATTCTATTATAAGGACGCATGCACATGAATGTTCATTGCAGCACTGTTTACAATAGCAAAGACTTGGAACCAACCCCAATGCCCATCGTTGATAGACTGGACAGGGAAAATGTGGCACATAATACACCATGGAATACTATGCAGCCATAAAAAATGGTGAGTTAGTGTCCTTTGTAGGGACATGGATGAACCTGGAAACTATCATTCTCAGCAAACTGACACAAGAACAGAAAATCAGACACCACATGTTCTCACTCATAGGTGGGTGTTCAACAATGAGAACATATGGACACAGGGAGGGGAGCATCACATACTGAGGTCTGTTTTGGGGGACTAGGGGAGGGACAGCGGGGCATAGGGAGTTAGGAAGGATAACATGGGGAGAAATGCCAGATATAGGTGATGGGGATGAAGGCAGCAAACCACATTGCCATGTGTGTACCTATGCAACAGTCCTGCATGTTCTTCACGTGTACCCCAGAACCCAAAATGCAATAAAATACATATATATGAAATTAAAGCCAGGAACAGTGGCTCACACCTGTAATCCCAGCACTTTGGAAGCCTGAGTCAGGAAGATCTCTTGAGCCCATGAGTTCAAGACCAGCCTGGGCAACATAGTAAGACCCCATCTCTACAAAAAATATTTTAAATTAGCCAGGTGTGGTGGCATATACTTGTAGTCCTAGCTACTTGTGAGGCTGAGGTGAGTTGACCCCTTGAGCCCAGGAAGTCGAGGCCGCAGTGAGCTATGGTTGTGCCATAGCACTCCAGCCTAGATAATGGAGCAGGACTCTAAGGAAAAAAAATGTAAAAAGACAAAATTAGCGTCGAAGTCCTGAGACAAATAGTAAAGCAAGAAAGAATATTTGGCAGTTGTGATAAAGTTTAATATCCCAGATATAGAGAATTCCAGAAATTGAAAAGATAAAAATAGAGGGAGGCAGTAAAGTGGAATGTGGAACAAGGGATTTAAACAGGTAGCTTTTGGAAGAGGAATTTCAAATGGTCAGAAGATAGACTGTATATGGAAAGAAATTAAGACTTGATAGGAAAAGTTTTAAAAAGTAATTAGCATCTAGTGCTCATGAGAATGTGGGTAAACTTTTATATACATATTTGCATGCATTGTTGGTAGGATCTTGAATTGCTAGTCTTTTTGGAGAGTTGTCTGGTAATACCAAAACAAATTACATAGACATTTTAACCCAGCAATATTATCTCAGGAATGTATTCTGTAGAAACAAAAGCACCAATGTATAAAGATACGTTTCCAAGGATGTGTATTAGAATATTTTAATGGCAAAAAGCTGCAAACAGTTTAACCAACAGTTAATCAGTGTCAAACTGATTAACCATTAACAAGGAAGTAGTTGATTAAATTGAGATAAGTTGTACTGTAGAATATTATGCAGCAATTAAAAATAAGTCAGGAAACAAAAAGATTGGGAAGTACATGTCTGGTGAGTCAGAAGGATCTAGGAGGGCCAGGTAGGGGGTCTGTCACTTGCTATCTTTGTCGAAACTTACTTCCCTTCTCTCTGAAATGAGAATAATGCCTTCCTGTTGGGGTTCTTGAAAAGAATCAGATGAGTAATTATGTTTGCAAATGCCTTGTAATTCACCATAAAATATGTTCATTTTTCTTTTTTTTTTTTTTTTTTTGAGATGGAGTTTCGCTCTTGTTACCCAGGCTGGAGTGCAATGGCGCGATCTCAGCTCACCACAGCCTCCGCCTCCTGGGTTCAGGCAATTCTCCTGCCTCAGCCTCCTGAGTAGCTGGGATTACAGGCACGTGCCACCATGTCCAGCTAATTCTTTGTATTTTTAGTAGAGACGGGGTTTCACCGTGTTGACCGGGTGGTCTCAATCTCTTGACCTTGTGATCTACCCGCCTCGGCCTCCCAAAGTGCTGGGATTACAGGCTTGAGCCACCACGCCCGGCCAAAATATGTTCATTTTTCTAACTACTCTTATTTAATACATGATTAATTAGGAATAGAGACCTAGAAATGGTACATGTGAAATCTGGGATTAACTCCTTTCTTACTTAAGAATTACACTCATTACAGAAACACTGAATGGTAGCCTGTGTTTGGCATCAATTTCTTAAGTTTGCTTTGAGAAAAAGTGGTTTTTTTTCTGACATCATTTTAGAATTGCCTGGCTGTCTTAATGATGCTCTGAGACCGGGTGTGTGGCTCACCCCTGTAATCTCAACACTTGGGGAGGCCAAGGCTGGGGGATCGCTTCAGCCTTAGGAGTTCAAGCCCAGCCTGGGCAACATAGTGAAACCTCATTTGTACAAAAAAGCAAAAAATTAGCTGAGTGTGGTGGCACGCACCTGTACTCCCAGCTACTTGGGAGATTGAGGTGGGAATATCACTTCAGCCTGGGAGGTCGAGGCTTCAGTGAGTCATGATTGTGCCATTACACTCCAGCCTGGGCGACAGCAAGACCCTGTCTCAAAAAAAAAAAAAAAAAAAACCACAAAAAACTACAGATTTCCTAGCATCAAACCTCAGACTTACTGAATTGAAATTCTTAGAAGTGGGGTCCTTACATTTCTTTTTATTGTTGTTGCATTTGTATGTGTGTGTATTTGTTTTTTGAGATTAAGAAAGACAAAAGTTCCTTAAATTTCTGTTGTTACTCAGGTAATCCTGGTGGTCACCATGAAAAATAGCTCGTTTAAATTCTAAATGTCTTACTGCCTTGGTTCTAAGATGTACTTTTTTCTCTGACATTTAGTGTTTCTGCAACAGATTTTATATTATGTTAATGTATGCACAGTAGTTAACATTTATGTGAGCTTTGTCGAAGCACTTTTCAAAGCATTTTTGCATGTATTACTTAATTTTTTCTTCACAGTAACCTCAAGTGATAGATATCATTATTTTCCTCATTTTATAATTGGGAAAACCAAGGCACAAGGAGATAAATATTTTGCCTTAGTCATTACTAAGCAATGTCTTGATAAATAAATGCTAGTCTGGAGCCTGGGCAGTTTAAACTAGAAATACATATAAGATTCCAGAAGGAACTCATACCAGTTTGGTCTTAACGTCTTTTCTTAAGTTCTTACTGTGATGATTTGGTTCATTAAAATTATTCTTCTCTGATATGTTCTAATTAACATGAAGAAATTATTTACTGCACTAGATTTTTTAAAAGTAAGAATTTTAAGAGACTCCAATGAACATTAATGCATTTTTTTATTTATGCATAGCAATTATATTCCAGAAGTGAGAATCATGTCAATTCCCAATCTTCGCTACATGAAGGTTAGTACCTTGCTTATTAATAAGAAAAAGGATTGATCAATGATGTGTGCATAAATGTATGTAGATGTCTGTGTGAGTATTTGGCACAGGATCCAGTGAGCAAGAGATAGAAAAGAAGACAGGGATCGAAAAGGGATTAAGACTTTAAATGTATGGACACTGAGGTTCTTGACAACAGCATCTTTTAAAAGTAGGGAGAAGGAGCAGGGTACATATTATATTAAGTTGAAATTATAGGTGGGGAAAATAAAGGAGAGAATGTTGGGTCCCACGGGAATCTTTTGCTCTTCTCCAGCCTAGAGATTCTCCTCGATCTCCTGTATGTTATGTTTCAGGTACTAGGAATCAGTGAGATTTCTCCTATACCACAGCCCTTCTCTTCCTTGGAGTCCTCATCTACTCCCCTTCCTTCCACACACACACCCCCAGTGAATCGTAGAATATTCTGCAGCAACCTCTTTCGCTCTTTTTTTTTTTTTTTCATGCTGCTCCTGATGATATAAATGTTTATTATATGGTCCTTCATTTTTTTTTTTTTTTTTAACTTATCGAGAGAGAGAGTACCAAACAAGGGCAGATTATCACAATTCAAGAAGTCTTAAAAAGTTTCGCGCCGGGCGCGGTGGCTCAAGCCTGTAATCCCAGCACTTTGGGAGGCCAAGGCGGGTGGATCACGAGGTCGAGAGATCGAGACCATCCTGGTCAACATGGTGAAACCCCGTCTCTACTAAAAGTGCAAAAAATTAGCTAGGCATGGTGGCACGTGCCTGTAATCCCAGCTACTCAGGAGGCTGAGGCAGGAGAATTGCCTGAACCCAGGAAGCGGAGGTTGCGGTGAGCCGAGATCGCACCATTGCACTCCAGCCTGGGTAACAAGGGCGAAACTCCGTCTCAAAAAAAAAAAAAAGGTTTTTATAAGGCTGGGCACAGTGGCTCACACCTGTAATCCGAGAACTTTGGGATGCCAAGAAAAGTAGATTGCTTAGGCCCAAGAGGTCAAGACCAGCCTGGGCAACATGGAGAAACCCCATCTCTACTAAAAATAGAAAAAATTTGCCAGGCGTGGTGGCTCACACCTGTGGTCCCAGCTACTCAGGAGGCTGAGATGGGAGGATCACCTGAGCTCAGGAGGTCCAGGCTGCAGTGAGCCATGATCACGCCACTGCACTCCAGCCTGGGTGACAGAGTGAGACCCTGTCTCAAAAATAAAGAAATAATAAAAAATTGTAAAACTTTTTATAGTCTTGATGTGCCATTTTTTCTGTTAATGCATCTGACTGGCCTGTGGCTCCTACATTTTATTTATGAGGGCCTCCTTTTCAGTCCTTAAATGTCAACCTGGGTGGGACAAGAGTTTTAACTTCAAACAATCACTTAGATAATGAACATTCCTTAATTTCTGGATCTAGTTACTGGCCTTTTCAGTGGAATCTGTCCCATTTCCTCAGTGAGACAGCAACTCCAGAAAGAATTTAGTCTAACATATAGATCAGGCGTCCCCAAACTTTTTACACAGGGGGCCAGTTCACTGTCCCTCAGACCGTTGGAGGGCCGCCACATACTGTGCTCCTCTCACTGACCACCAATGAAAGAGGTGCCCCTTCCTGAAGTGTGGGGTGGGGAGGGGTGGCGGGGGATGGCGGATAAATGGCCTCAGGGGGCCGCGTGCGGCCCACAGGCCGTAGTTCGGGGACGCCTGATATAGATAATAGAATAGATAATAACAGTAAGCACGTAGAGAACACAGTGATGTAGAGGTATAGGTAGGGTGTCATTGCTCAGGAGTAATGGGGGGACAGTAATTTTGTGAAATATTTGGTATAGCAGCTAAGAAAGTGGCGAATGTCTGAGAGATGTGTTTCATATTCCCAGGAAAGCCAGGTCCTCCTGACTCTTACGAATCCAGTTGAGAACCTCACCCATGTGACTCTGTTGGAGTGTGAGGAGGGGGACCCCGATGATATCAATAGCACTGCTAAGGTAGGAACATTTTGCCTCAGCCTGACTGACCCTCACTTTGCCTGGAGTGGCTTAAAACACTCCATACTCGGCTGGGTGCATTGGCTCACTCCTGTAATCCTAGCACTTTGGGAGGCAGAGGTGGGCGGATCGCCTGAGGTAGGGAGCTTGAGCCCAACTTGACCAACATGGAGAAACCCTGTCTACTAAAAATACCAAATTAGCCGGGCGTGGTGGCGCATGCCTGTAATCCCAGCTACTTGGGAGACTGAGGCGGGAGAATCACTTGAACCCAGGAGGCGGAGGTTGCGGTGAGCTGAGATTGCGCCATTCCAGCCTGGGCGACAAGAGGAAACTCCGTCTCAAAAAAAACACACTCCACACCCTCCTTTCCACATCTAGTCAGCAAGTTCTTTTGATTCCACCTCCTAAGGTTTTTCACTTTATCCTGAAACGCACTGCCCTGTTTGAAGGTATCATCGTTTCTTACCTGGACTGTGACAGTAACTTCCTAACTAACCTTGCTATTTTTACACCACCACCTCCATTTCAACACATTTCTTCCCTACTGCCACCAGGGCGATCCTTCTCAAATCTAACTCTGTGCATGCTGGTCATTTAGTATCGCTCTTGACTGAGATGAAGTCCAAATTTTTGGCATAGCATAAGAGCTCCTTGATGACATCACTTCTGTCTGTTCCTCCAGTGCGATCTTCCTTCACATCCTCAAATTTAGCACTCTCTGAATTGTATATACTAGTGGTTGTGATTCAGACAGATCCAGTGGGCTATGAACTTTGACACTGGAGAATTGTGTATGCTATTTGTTTTACCTAGAATGCCTCCTTCCTATCCTGACTCCCCTAACATACATGCCCTTTCAGCCTCTTAGTCTCATACATTCATTCTTCAACACTTGTGAAATACTATTTCCTTTTAGAAGTTATATGCTTGAAATCATTTAGAAGCTGGTATGCTTCCTCTAGATTCCTCTACCTTACAAAGAGTATACATACAGCGCTAACTAGGCCAGTGCAATGTTTCACACCTGTAATCCTAGCACTTTGGGAGGCTGAGGCAGGAGGATGACCTAAGGTCAGGAGTTCGAGACCAGCCTGGCCAACGTAGTAAAACCCCATCTCTACTAAAATACAAAAATTAGCCGGGCATGATGGAGGGTACCTGTAATCCCATCTGCTTGGGAGGCTGAGATGGGAGAATCACTTGAACCTGAGAAGGCGGTGGTTGCAGTGAGCTGAGATCGTACCACTACACTCCAGCCTGGGTGGCTGAGTGAGACTCCATCTCAAAAAAAAAGAAAAAACAAAAAGACACAGCATTGAGTAAATATTAAAGTGGTTGATTTTGACCCTCAGTATTAGTTGAATGAATGTACTATGGCCTCTTTATATTTTGCTACTTTGTAATTCATTTAGTACTTGAAATTTTAGAACAAGAGGTTTTCTCTATAGATCATGTATTACTGGTTCATAATTCAGCATAATATTTATAATAAAAATGGTTTAAAAGGATACCTATATCTTTAGCTGTTATTGAAATAATATTATTAGAGAATTTCTGTTCTCTTTCTCTTTTTTCCATGATTTCACTTACTAGCATCACCTCCAAAGACAGATAACACTTATCTGGTCATTGCTGCTTTTTTCTTTATTAACACTAATAAGCAGCTCAGCAGCTTCAGTTAAGACAGAAACAGAAATAAATACCTGATGCATAAGCACAGCTTGTCTTTATCTCTCTCTATACCTCCCCTGCCACATTTGTATTCATAATTAGAAATTTGATTGACATTATTAACTGTTAACCTCTGATGGAGCGAAGCTGAGGCCTAATTATTATGTAAGTCTGAAGAATGCTCATTTTTTTCCATGACCGTAAACACCTACTATCTCATGTGAGTTTATGTATCAGGTACCAGGAATCCACTGATACCATGTCAGAAAACAATGTGATGGAACCAGTATTTCTCTTTTGTGTTGTTCTTAATGATGGACTATTTCACGTGTATCGAAAAATATAAAAAATAATATGGCAAACACCCATTTCCCCCATCCCCTTAAGAAATAAAACATTAAAGACACAATTGAAACCCCTCACGTTCTCCCCAGTTCCTCACTGCAGACCCCATGAAGTAAGTACTCACTTAACTTTATTTTTCTCTTAAAACCTTTGTTCTTATAAACTCCATGTGAGTAGTATATGTTTCCTGAAACTTGCTGTGTGCTTCCATATGTCTAAATCAGTGTCATACTTTGCTATATTCTGTCACACTGGTCCCTTCTCAGACAGGCCTCTCTGTGTTGCTCTCCAGGTGGTGGTACCTCCCAAGGAGCTCGTCTTAGCTGGCAAGGATGCAGCAGCAGAGTACGATGAGTTGGCAGAACCCCAGGACTTTCAGGACGATCCCGAGTAAGTGATCTTTTCGTGGTCCCCATACCACAATTGGCTGATACAGAATGCCCATTTATATATCCAATTTTTTTGTCTGGATTTTTTAAAATAACTTTTTTCTCCCTGTTTCTAAAAATAATTATTGTAGAAAATTGGGGAAATATATGTAAAACAAGGAAGAAGAAAATAAAATTATCCCACCACCAGAGATAAACAGCATTAACATTTTGGGCATTTGTCCTTCCAGATATTTCTCCCCTCACTGGCATCGTTCTGTAAATACAGTTTTTTTGCCTTTGTTTTTCACTTGAATATATTTTCCCATGTTAATAAAAAAAAAATTTAAGTATATGTTTTTAATGGTTGTGGAGAGGATACAGTATTCTATCCCTATAGATTTATCATTGGGTTTGTTCCCACCTCCACCCCCTTAGAGTAATTAATAGATTTTGCTCCCTCATACCCAATAACTGAAAAGTAAGAACCAAACCTTCCACTAACTGGGGACTATGTTCATCAGAGAATTCAGTCTAAAGGTTGAATGTTTCAATAATTTGAACAGACAATTTAATATAAAGAATTGTTCACTTGCGTAACTTAAAAAGTGAAAAAGAACACTAAGCTAGCAATTTTATGCTATTTCATGGGAATAAATTTCAAAGACAGCTATTTTATGAAGCAGCTACCACCCATAGGGTGGTGGTAACAAAGGGACATAGAATTATTAAAATTTCGAAATTAAAGAAGGAGCTCCATGTAGCTGAAACTCAGGTCTCCGGTGAGCTGAAGGGGAACCCTGCTTGCCTGGTCCTGGCATCTTAGGATGGCAGAGGAGGGGTGGCATGATGAAACTGGTTATACAAGAATTGGAAAACTTCAACTGCATACTGCCACTTCCGGGGTCAAGAAGCATTGCTGGGCTGGGCATGGTGGCCCACCCTTGTGTTCTTAACATTTTGGGAGGCCGAGGCAGGAAGATCACTTCAGCCCAGGAGTTTGAGACCAGCCTGGGAATATAGTGAGACCCCGTCTCTACAAAAAAATTTTTAAAATATGGCAGGTGTAGCAGCGCGTGCTTGTAGTCCCTCCCAGCTACTCAAGGGACTGGGATGGCAAGATCACTTGAGCCCTGGAGGCAGAGGTTGCTTTGAGCCTTGATTGTGCCACTGCACTCCAGCCTGAGTAACAGAACTAGACCCTGTCTCAAAAAAAAATAAAAATAAAAAAAGACGTTTTTGGAGTGATGCCCATAGGGAACAGGGACCACAAGCAAACGGGAATCTCTAAAGGAAGAGCAAGACCCTTCCTCCTCCAGACTTCTAGTCTTCCTTTAGAGCTTGCTACTGACAAAACTTCACAAGGAGCCAGCCGACCAAGCAGAAACAGTCCAAGCAGAATCCTGTATCACAAAGCAAAACAGAGAGGTGTACTGGAGCTGAAAAACAGTAGCTTCATAAACGCACAGAGAACATTGACGGTTTTTGTTTTGTTTTTTTTGAGATGGAATCTCACTCTGTCGCCCAGGCTGGAGTAGTGCAGTGGCGCAATCTCCTGCTCACTGCAACCTCCACCTCCCGAGCTCAAGCGTTTCTCCTACCTCAGCCTCCCAAGTAGCTTGGATTACAGGCGAGCACCACCACACCTGGCTAATTTTTGTATTTTTGGTAGAGATGGGGTTTCACCATGTTGCCAAGGCTGGTGTCAAACTCCTGACTTAAAGTGATCTGCCTGCCTTGGCCTCCCAGAGTGCTGGGATTCCAGGCATGACCCACTACGCCTGGTCCATTTATAGTTTTTAACAGAATGATCAAAAGCTTTCTCAACAAGATATCGGAGAGAAGAGATAATATCCGGTAGGTTAGAAAAATAAAGCCAGGCACAGTGGCTCACTTCTGTAATCCCAGCACTTGGGGAAGCTGAGGCGGGCAGACGACTTGAGGTCAGGCATTCGAGACCAGCCTGGCCAACATGGCAAAATCCTGTCTCTGCTAAAAATACAAAAATTAGCCAGGCATGGAGGCACACACCTATAATCCCAGCTGACGCAGGAAAATCACTTGAACCCTGAAGGTTCAAATGTGGGTTAACTTCAGAAAGCACCAGGTCAAGTGTTGTGTTTTGTTTTGTTTATTCTATAACATTCCAGACCCCAACCCCAGAGGATTTTTTTTAGCAGGTCTAGCTAGGGACCAGAAATCCAAATTTATTCAGGAAAAACTTCCCAGGTATCAATGGTTGCCTGGGAAATTAAGGACAAAAAGAAAGACTGACATTTTCCTTTTTACCATTTAAAACTATACGAGTTTTTTTTTTTTTTTTTTTTTTTTTTATGACTCATACAAATCAAATGTTTGGTTAATTACCGTAATACGAAATGTACTGAATTGTACAGTACAGAATGTATTCTCTGAAATCCTTGCTTTATATGAGTCCTTAAATTAATTAGGTACAGAAATGTGTTAAGCCAAGGTATACTTCTGGAAAGATTGTCTGAGATACCAAATTTCAGTCTGATTACATGCTAGAGTAATTAAAAACTGAATTCGTTATATTTCACATTAGATTTAATGGAACTTTTGGATTTCTAGAAACTAACACCGTATAAATACATAAATGTGTAATTCCAGTAACTTTTCTTAGAGTAACTGAATATCATTTGAGTCATTTGGATAGGAGACAGATGTTGTTTATTTCATCACCTTCAGGAACTAAGTTATTAAAGCACAAACTTTATGCACAAATGAGGGGAAATTGAAATGGAAACCCCAATGAAGGGACATTTTTATGCTACAATTCCTAATTACATAGGTTATTTACAAAAACACTCTGATTTATAGTATTCCAAAATTTCCCTTAAAGCATTGAGTTATTAAAACTTCCCACAGCATGGCCAGGCATGGTGGCTCATGCCTCTGTCCCAGCACTTTGGGAGGCTGAGGCAGGAGAATTGTTTGAGCTTAGGAGGTCAAGGCTACCGTGAGCAATGATCGTGCCACTGCTCTCTAGCCTGGGTGACAGAGCAAAACCTTGTCTCTAAAAAATAAAAATAAATAACTTTCCACAGTATGAGTCTATGTTCTGTAGAAATATTACCACATTTGCACAGAGGTAAATATAAAGGGATGTTTACAGCACCATTGTTTATAATAGAGAAAAATTGGCAGCAACCTCAGTATATGCCAATTATGGTAAATACATAATTGAATACTATGCAACCATTAAATAGAATGTAGATGATCTATATATACCAACATAGAAAGGTGTTTGTGATAAACATAGTGAAAAAATCAAGTTATGGAATAGTGTGTACCATCTGTATTGGTTAAAAAAGCAGAAAAGTGTAAGCTCATAGAAAAATATATGGCCAGCGCACTGGGTTATACTGGTAATCCCAGCACTTTCGGAGGCCAGGGTGAGCAGATCACTTGAGCCCTGGTGTTCGAGACCAGCCTGGGCAACATGGTGAAACCCTATCTCTACCAAAATATATATATATATTAATATATAAAGCTAGCCAGGAGTGGTAGTGCACACCTGTAGTCGCAGTTACTCAGAAGGCTGATATGGGAGAATTACTTGAGCCTGCAAAACAGAGGTTGCAGTGAGCCGAGATTGAGCCATTGTACCCCAGCCTGGGTGACAGCGAGACTCCGTCTCAAAAATACAAAACGAAAATACTTGTTAGGTTAAGAACAAAGTGCTTACAGGTTTTCTGTGTGCTGGAGGAAAGAATAAGGTGAAAGACTACTTTTACTGTAAGTCTTCGTGGTTTGGCTGATTTTTTATCTACCTAATACTTGCTTTTTTTTCTTTCCATAGCATTATAGCCTTCAGAAAGGCCAACAAAGTAGGTATTTTCATCAAAGTTACCCCGCAGCGTGAGGAGGGTGAAGTGACCGTGTGCTTCAAGATGAAGCATGATTTTAAAAACCTGGCAGCCCCCATTCGCCCCATTGAAGAAAGCGACCAGGGCACAGAAGTCATCTGGCTCACCCAGCATGTGGAACTTAGCTTGGGCCCGCTGCTTCCTTAAAAGGTTCCATTGGAGGGCAGATCCCAAAGGACAGTGTCACCATAAACCTGCTCTCAAATGTGGAAGCTGCTGCTTCATTAGGCCTTGTTTATAATGATGTACCCATGCACTACAGAACTCTATTGCTAGGAAAGTGGGAGCACAGTGAAGCATGGGGAGCACAGGGTAACTGCTATTCCTCTTGCTCTCACCTCTGTTGACACCAGTAAGTCTGTGTCTCCCTCACTGAGCCCTGCACGTTGAATAACAACAGCATAATTCCATACTAGGAAAGGGGATGGGTATTCCTTGGAGTGACATTGTATTTACCACCTGAGAAACTCTGTACTGTATGGTCTCTTGATCTGATCTCACTAAAAGATCACAATGTCACAGATGAAACTTAAATGATAACCCAAAGGTGGACCTGCTATTAATGATCCAGCCTTGGTGGCAGTGTACCAACTGCTTTCTGCATCCCATTAAGTATAACCTAACAGTCTAAAACATATCCCTTCACTTGCCATCATGGCTGCCGTTTTGCCGTAGATTTCTATGTAACAGAAAAATGGAATTGGCACATCATCTTTAGTATTATGATGATTGGAACAGCCTGTGACGTTGTTAAGGCACTCTCATTTGCCCTCTTTTTCTAAGTGAATACAGGACACTTACTAGTTGTCTTAATTTTTTTCCCAGTAAAATATGGGACCTTTCAAGAAGAATTTGAGAGGCAAGCAATTACATGTCATGTCAAGGGGGTAAGCAAATTCCATTCGATTTAAATATTGCCACAACACCCAGGGATTAATGCTGCCACAGAGGGGCAATTTTTATTTGTCTTACTTCCTACGCCTTCTCTGTTCTGCGTCTGTAACTCAGTAAGTTCTGTTTGGGACCTGGAAAAGAACCCAAAGAAAACCTGAGTGGACAGGTTCACTTCTGGAATGCAGAAAACATTTTAAAGGTTAGAGTTTTAGCGTATTCTCAACTAGCATTCTTTCCATTGATTTGAAGGGGAAATTAACTTTTACAATCTCTTGAATCCAAAACTGTATATTAAGAACTTTGCCCCTTACTAAGTTTAAGACTTTTGTCATATGGTGAGTCAAATAAGACCATTTTGATTGTAAACCATAAAATAGTTAAGCAGGTAACCCACAGCTGTGGCCTAACAGCAGACATGCCGTTTTCACTTGTTATCCTGGAGTTGGGTTGCTAACCTTAATTTCTATGATGTTTTCTAAAATGAAACTTGACAAAGTAGACCACCAGCTGCACCGTGTTTTCTGTAAAGGTATTGTTAGTAAGTGGGCAAGAGACTTGAGGAAAAGATAAATTTTCTGTTTACCTTGGTCTTGTTTTAAGTCTTGAGTTAAAAAACATAATTAAAGATACAATATAATGTAGAATACAGATGGGAGATAGTCCTTGTAAGCTTCCCTTGAGAATGTTTTAAATATTTAGGAAGCTTGTAAAAGATTCTAAATCGTGCTCTTAAGGTCTAGCCAATTTTATGAAATAGTCCCGCAGAGTAATATATGTGATGCAACGTAAGAAAGAAATTACTCAGCCGGGCGCGGTGGCTCACGCCTGTAATCCCAGCACTTTGGGAGGCCGAGGCGGGTGGATCACAAGGTCAAGAGATTGAGACCATCCTGGTCAACAAGGTGAAACCCCGTCTCTACTAAAAATACAAAAAATGAGCTGGGCATGGTGGCGCGTGCCTGTAATCCCAGCTGCTCAGGAGGCTGAGGCAGGAGAATTGCCTGAACCCAGGAGGCAGAGGTTGCGATGAGCCAAGATCGCGCCATTGCACTCCAGCCTGGGTAACAAGAGCGAGCGAAACTCCGTCTCAAAAAAAAAAAAAAAAAAAAAAAAAAAAAAAGAAAGAAAATACTCATCTCTAACATTATGGTAATAATAAGGTTTAGCCTCTTAGGAGTTGGAGCACAGGGATTAGTAATTACAGATTTGTAGACTATAGAAAGAGTTTAGCTTTTGTTCTGACCCCACAGAGTCTTGGATTTTTATTTCACTACCTGCTAGGGCTTACTGTGAAGTCACTGCTCCATATTTGCCAGTGGAGGAAACCGGCATCAAAGTAGAGAATACCTTCCTGTGTTTACACGTTTGCATGACTACACACGTCATACGTTTATGGCCGGTAGCTGGTATTTGTTCCCAGAAGTAATAATGTTGAAGTATGGGTCTTATTCCTGTATAACACAGAAACACAAAATACTTTGATTGCAAACTTTTTTTCTTCAAAAGCCAAACTAATTTTGAAGAATAACAGAGCCATTGGTTTAATGTTTCCTCAAGATAGGTTTTAGTGCAAGATAGTATTCCTCGTGTTTGTAAAATTGATTCAACACCCGCAGCTGGTGAATTAGGAATTGTATTTGTTGCCTTTTTTATATTAGTGAGGTGCAAAAATTGTAATGCTAGTCAGTATGCACCACCGCAGGAAAGTGAGTTCTCCTTAGCATTTGAAACTCGAGTTTTGGAAACTTAGGCTAAGTTAGTTTGGATTCGTTATTTGATTCGCCCAGTAACGTCTTCTTTTGTTGGAAGTGCTTATCAGCATAATGAGCTAAGTGTCATGCATATTTGTGAAGAAACATCCCTTTTGGTCCCTTTTGGGAAGGAGAGGCACTCCTTGATCTTTATGAATCACAGGTTACTGTTTCGCCTTATTGCTTAACTTAATGTAGTGAAATAAAGCAGACAAAGCTCGAGTGTGTCTTTTGTTTGGTTTCATGTAGACACTAAGTAGCGTGGCCTAGAGCCAAAAGATAGGAGTGGAGTTAGAGTTGGTGGGGCCTGCTCCCTTCCATTTCTTTAAATGAAGTAATCTAAACTCTCTTAGCGGGTTGGTTCACCGTAATCTATGAGAGATGTTGCTTTGAGCTTCTTACATACATATTCGCAGAACCATTATATAAATGTTGTTAAACTTCTACCAGTTTTTATCCTGGGTCATTGCTTCTAAAGATATCCTTTGCAGTATACACAGTGGTCTGCCTCCACCAATGGCCACTCATCCACCTTCATCTGTACCTTCATAACTCTTCCTTCCCTCCTGTTACTTAGATGAATTGTTCACACTCTTCCTGTCTGAAGCCAGCCCCACCTCTTAACAGTCAAGCACATCCTCTTACCTATTCTCAGATGGCATCGGCAGCCCTCCCCTTCCTTTTTCCATCAGCATGTGATTTATCTCATCTTAAAAAAGAAATTAGCCTCACTCTCCTCTTCAGCTGCCACCCCGTTTCTCCACTCCCTTCACAGCAAAACTCCTCTAACTTTGGCTGGGCACAATCGCTCACACCTGTAATGCCAGCACTTTGGGAGGCCGAGGCAAGAGGATCACTTGAGCCCGGGAGTTTGAGACAAAACTGGACAATGTAACAAGAGCTTGTCTCTATTTAAGTAAAAGTTTTTCAAAAAACAGAAACCCTAACTCAACCTTCCAGTTCTTCCATTCTCACCTGAACCCATTCCAGTTAGAGTGTCACCCCCACCCCTTGGTCAGAACTGTGCTTGTCAAGGTCACCAACGATCACCACAGTTAACTATGGGGTCAGTTCTCAGTCCTTAACTATGTGATGTTTTCAGTAGATCTGACAGTTTCTCTCTCCCTTCTTGAAAGGTTTTACTTGGTTTCCAGAACATAACGCTCCTGGTTTTGTGGCAGAACAGGGACCCCCTCTTAGGAGGCTTGTGGGCCCCTCCACACATGGAAATAAAGGAAAATCTTGAGTTCCTTCAACGGAATTCTAGGCACCAAGCTAGCTGGGAGAAGTTAGTGAGCAACTTGATAAACAAGAAGGTAATGGTAGCTGAAAACAATAGCCAAGGAAGTCAGAGCAAGATGTGTTGTTCCCTATAGAAACTAAAGATAACATCATATATGTTCCTGGGTTTTCAGAAACCTGGACTCTCACCAAACATTTAAACCTCAGATAAGGGGAAACAGAACTGAACTCTGACCACTGTTCATTGTTCTAAGTTGCTTCCTGAGAGGCCTGGAGGAAGTCATGCCAACCGTCCAGAGCTATCATTCTTTTCTATGGATGCCAAGTTTAGACAGTTTCACCACATTAACTTGGTTAAATAAAAAAATCTCTGAATCCACCAGTGACCTTGAGTCCATCCCCAATCCCAGCTCTGAGATGTCCTACCTTTTTAGGTCAAACTCATGTGTAGCCTCTGTATTGATTTATGACTTTGCCCGTAGCTTTTCCCTGCCTTTAAAAACGTGTACCTGTAAGCCATCTAGGAGTTTGGGTCTTAAGTGTGATCTGTGCACTTCTCCTTGCTTGGTGCCCTCCAATAAAATACCTTACTTTCTCTTCTGCTAGCCTGATGTCAATGACTGCAGCACTGGGTGAGCAGACCCCAGTTTAGTTCAGTAACAGTTTTCTGCCTACCCTACTAGAAACATTTCTTCCAGATTCTTTGCTAGTTCTTTTCCATCTTCCCGACCTTGCAGTATACCAAATCTCATTTCTCACACTTCTTTCCTCTTTACACTCACTCTTTGAATAATCTTGCCCAGTTTTCGGGGGCAAGAATGCTGAGAAAAGATTTATTCCTAAGGCCCACATACAGGGCCTACTGAAGACTGAGGCTGAATTAAATTAGAACCAACAAAGCACCCCTTTGCTTCTCCCCTACTACCAGCGTACCAAGCAGCTAGTAACAAGCGTCCATTTCTAGGGTATGGGCATGGGCCTAGAAAGTTACCCAGTACTGTGCAGGTAGGCAGGACAGCTGTAAGCTGAGGATGAAGCATGAACACAAGTTCTTCAGCCTCATCCTACAGTACAGGATAATGCTAAAGTATATGAAATCTGTGGCACACTGAAAGCAACCACAGCAATAAAACCCAACCCCAGGCCGGTCACGGTGGCTCACACCTGTAATCGCAACACTTTGGGAGGCCAAGGCAGATCAACTGAGATCGGGAGTTTGAGACCAGCCTGACCAACATGGTAAAACCCCCTCTCTACTAAAAATACAAAAAATTAGCCAGGTATGGTGATGGGTGCCTGTAAACCTAGCTACTCAGGAGGCTGAGTCAGGAGAATCGCTTGAACCCAGGAGGTGGAGGTTGCGGTGAGCCAAGATCATGCCATTGCACTCCACCCTGGGTAACAAGAGTGAAACTGTCTCAAAAAATATATGTATGTAATAACCCAAGCCCAGCTCAATTCCTGACCAGATTGACCAAACCCCATGCAGACGTTCTAACAGAAGACACTTGCCCATTTCCAAGCATTAATATGATTTGCCTCATTCTCTTCTGTTACATAATCAACGACGGTCGGGCGCGGTAGTTTACGCCTATACTCCCAGCACTTTAGGAAGCTGAGGCAGGCAGATTGCTTGAGGCCAAGAGTTCAAGACCAGCCTGGCCAACATGGTGAAACCCTGTCTCTACTAAAAGTACAAAAATTGGCCGGGTATAGTGGTGCAGGTCTATAGTCCCAGCTACTCAGGAGAATCACCTGAACCCAGAAGGCAGAGGTTACACTGAGCTGAGACTGCTCCACTGCACTCCAGCCTGGGTGAGACAGCGAGACTCTGTCTCAAAAAGAAAATAAAATAAAAATACGTAAGCAATGACTGGCATTCAATAAAGAATTGGGACACACAAAAAAAGCAAAAAAATTCAACACGTTCCTCACAGATAAAGCAATCTATAGGACTATATTGGAAATAACCCACGTTTTAACTAATGGACAGAGACTTGAGCATGCTCTTGGGGCTCAGAAAATGATACCCCAAATTAAGGCTCTGAAGCAGCCACAGAAGCAAAAGTTTCTCTCCGATCTTCTGCCTTCCTGTCTCTGGAGCTTCATTCTCCCCAAAGCCTCGACACAGATACCGAATCCTTTTTCCTCAAGGTGGGTCATAGAGAGAACCCCTTTTTCTAAAGCCAGCCATAAAACAAAAATACTACTCTAGGCTGGGTGCGGTGGCTCACACCTATAATCCCAGCACTTTGGGAGGCCGAGGCAGGTGGATCATGAGGTCAGGAGTTCGATATCAGGCTGACCAACGTAGTGAAACCCTGTCTCTACTAAAAATACAAAAATTAGCCAGGTGTGGTGGTGGGTGCCTGTAATCCCAGCTACTCAGGAGGCTGAGGCAGGAGATTTGCTTAAACCCGGGAGGCAGAGGTTGCAGTGAGCTGAGATCACGCCATTGCACTCTAGCCTCGGCAACAGATCAAGACTTTGTCTCAGAAAAGAAAAATGCAGGTCATGCTTAATGAGGAAAGCTGTGTTGCAAAACCATATGGCTATACTCACAGCAGCACAAGGGGAGCCCATGCCACCATAAAAACTGAAATGTTGTGTATCTATTCCAGATGAATCCAAGAACATAACCCCACTTATGACTGATACGAAAACCCAGATAACCAACTGTCAGATCCAAAACCCTCACTAATAGATTGCTTGAGTGGTTGGTTTGGATCCTGGGAAATTTAGTGGCAGACGCTATTGCTTATAATAGGAAAAATAACAATAAATTATGTTCTGTCTTGTTTCTGCTTACCGTGTTGTTACAGTATGCGTTGGCAAATAAGTCAGTGCACAAGCAAAGGGCTACGGTAGTGACTGCCCGTAGAATTGCTTTAATTGAGGAGGCAGTACCATGGCCTGACCCAGCTTCCAGGTTTGCTTTTTTTGTTGTCATTGTTGCTGCTTTAAATCTGGCCTAGTCCCTATATCTATTTGTTCTTCTCTTTCTTTTTTCCTTTCTAGGAAAGTAAAATTCCTCGCAGGAATTTCCTTGTGGGCAAAATATGGGAGAGGCGTGTAGTTTCATCCTGCAGCCATCTTATTTGGGACCCAAAAGCAGGAGGCAGGTTTGTGTGGCCCAGTTCCCAGCTTGACTTTTCCCTTTGGCTTAATGAGTTTGGGGTCCAAAGATTTAATATCCTTTCACATTTCCCCCTTTTTTTCTTTAAAATCTTTTGAAGAAAGCATTTTATTTTATTTTATTCATTGCATTTTAGGTTTTGGGGTACATGTGAAGAACATGCAAGATTGTTGCATAGGTACACACGTGGCAGTGTGATTTGCTGCCTTCCTCCCCATCACATTTATCTGTCATTTCTCCCCACGCTATCTCTCCCCAACTCCCCACTCCCCGCTGTCCCTCCCTTATTTCCCCCGACAGACCCCAGTGTGTGATGCTCCCCTCCCTGTGTCCATGTGTTCTCATTGTTCAACACACGCCTATGAGTCAGAACATGTGGTGTTTGATTTTCTGTTCTGTGTCAGTTTGCTGAGAATGATGGTTTCCAGGTTCATCCACGTCCCTACAAAGGACACAAACTCATCGTTTTTGATGGCTGCATAATATTCCATGGTGTATGTGTGCCACATTTTCCCTGTCCAGTCTATCATTGATGGGCATTTGGGTTTTTTTATTTTATTTTTTTTTTAAAGATGGCGTTTCACCACATTGGTCAGGGTGGTCTCAAACTCCTGACCTCAGATGATCCGCCCACCTCAGCCTCCCAAAGTGCTGGGATTACAGGCGTGAGCCATCGCGCCCAGCTGGAGAAAGCATTTTAAAAGGAATACAGATTTCTGGCCTCAGGTTGCTTTTTCCTCCTTTCTTGAGCTAGTTTTTTGTCACTAGGATGGTTTATTCCTATAAGTTCAGGTCCACATTGCTAGTAAGGCTCATTCCTAGGAAGTCATGTCTCATGCTGCTAGGAAGGCTCATTCCTAGAAGTCATATCCCACAAAGAGTTAAAAAAAAAAAGGGGGGGGGAGGAAAGAAGGAAAAAGGAAGGAAAGATTATTTTCAGAGCTCCAAATTTAAAGGAGAAAGGGCTCCTATCCCTCTTAATGTTAAATGGTATTTTTGTTTGCGGAATGTTTATAATATTTATGTGTTGATTAAGTACACTATTATGCATGATTTGCAATATTGATTGACCTGGGGAATGCCTTGAGCCTGTGCATCCAGGGCTCTGTGAGTGGACAGAGTGAGTGGGAAGTGCTAAGGAGAACTGCTTTCTTGGGAGACCCATGTAGTTTGTGACTTTTGTGATTGAAATAGCATCAATAAAAGTCTGACATTGTGGAAAAACACAAATATATGTGGACTTAGTTATTTCTGACCTAGCACTGCTTACAAGACAAGTGAAATTGGAGTCACAGATGTAGAAGAAACCAGGCAGAAGACTATCTGAAGAGATGATACTTGAGACTTCACAAAATGTAATAAAAGACAACAAATCAGATCCAAGAAGTTCAGATACACCCAAGGACTTTCTTATAAAGGAAAAGATATACTTACAATATGATCAAATAATCTCACTCTAAGGTATTTACACAAGCAAAATGAAAACCAATGTCCATACAACAATCTGTATGTGAATGTTTATAATGATTTTATTTATAGTCACTAAAATCTGGGAACAACTCAAATGTCCAGCAACCAGCAAGTGAATTGTATGATATATCCATACAATGGAATTCTCAGTAATACAAAGGAAGAAATTATTGACACATTGACAATATGGATGAATCTCAACTACAAAATACTAAGTGAAAAAAATCAGATCCAAAAGGCTATGTAGGATTCCATTTATAATAACATTCTGGAAAAGGCGAAACTAGAGACAGTACAAATTAGCGATTGCCACGGTTTGAGTATGGGAATAAGTGGATTAACTATAGAAACAAGGGAACGTTGGGGATGATAGGCAATTCCATATTTGACTGTAATGAATGTATATAAAAATTCAAAACTGTGTAACTAAAAAGGATAAAACTTTACCGTATGTAAATTATAATTTAAATCAACCTGATTTTTTTAAATGAGGTGATATAAGTAAATGTGTTAGTTTAATGACACGTTAAGTATGAGAGTGGTACCAGAATGCCTTGAAACTCGTAAAATAGTGGCGGAGTGGTTATGAGTTATTCCAGAAATCAAATAATGCATATGTTGTTGATTCATAAGACCCTTGTCATTTCAGAAAAGGGAAATAAAACAGTACTAACATCCTTGAATTTGTGGCTTCACCACTTTCTAGCTTAGGAGCTAAATCGGGAGATACCAGCTTAATCTGTCTAAACCTTTCCTTTTCTATAAAAGAACGATCATCATACTTGCCTACAGGGTCGAGTTACCAGAAAAAATAGGACGATCGGTTAAATGATGTAGATTTCAGATCAACCAAGAATCCTGCTTTAGTGTAAGTATGTACCAAATATAATTAAAAAACGATTCGCAGTTAATCTGAAATTCGTGTGTGCGTGTGTATGAGAGAGAGAGTGAGAGAGAGAGAGAGAGAGAGAGAGAGAGAGAGAGAGAGATGGCAGCCCTACAGGCAGGTTATGAGAATAAATGAGACCCTGGAATCGCAGCCCTGCAGAGAGGTTATGAGAATTGAGCGTGAGAGATCTGAGACGCTGGAACAAGACGGTCGCGCATAATAAGAGCTCAGCGGTAGCGAACGCTGTTTTAACCCCAGACTCTCATTCATTATGTCTTCCTTTATTCTTTCGCCCAGTTTTTAAATAAATCAACTGTACGTGTGGCCCTTCGTTCCAGGCAGGCACAAACTCGAAGGAAGCATCCAGGAGCAATACACCAGAACTCCAATTGATCAAACCTGGAAACGCCCAGAGCTGGTGACGTCACCACGCAAAGGCCCCGCCCCGGAAGAGGCTCTAGACGCGTAAATTAGACGCCGACCGGCCTGGCGCCAGCCTCAGGGCTTGACGGGATTGTGGCGGTCCTCTTTCCCAACTCAGAAGCTACTGCTGCCTCCGGACGCTCTCAAGATGGCGACCTCTCTGGGTTCCAACACCTACAACAGGCAGAACTGGGAAGATGCGGTGAGTGTGCCTGCCGGAGGAAGACAGAAGGAGGCGACGAAGCCGCGCATCTTGCGAGCTGGCAGGACAGGGCCTGCGGCGCGGTGGAAGGAATCCCGGGGAGGAGCCAGCGCGGCGGCCTGGCTCGACCGGAGCAGGAGGCCTCAGGGCGATCCTTCTGCGGGCTTGGAGGGAGGGGGCTTAGCCAGGGTCCCGGGAGCAGCGCCCTTTCCATCCCTGCCCCCTCCAGCGTATTCGAGCCGGTTTTCTTTTCTCCCGCCGCCTGCCGGAAGTGCAGACAGCGCCCCCTCCCGCGATCGGGCTGTGATGGACTTTGGGTTCCTGCCGTGCCTTGTTGTTCCCCACCCTCGGTTCCCGCCCCCTCGCTGCCCCAAGTGTCACCGAGGTGTCAGGGTCTTCGGAGGGTGGTCCTCAACCAGATTTCCCATTTTCACCAGGACTTCCCCATTCTGTGCCAGACATGTCTTGGAGAAAACCCATATATCCGAATGGTGAGTGATCGCGTGTGAAACGAGTTATTCGTGTCCTCTCAGTGTTGTGGCACTTGCACACTGTGAAGTATTTCTCTTAGACAAGCAGAAAAAAATGATGCCCTTTTACTGACCCAAGTGCTGGACGACTTGCAAAGAACTGTCATGTTTATTCTCTTAAGAATCCTGTGACACTCCTGTAATGTAGGGTAGTAATAACTAATATTTGTTGAGCATTTACCTGGGAAATAGGTCTGTTGACCAGAAGCAGAGAGAGTTTTTGTCTTTTCATACAATAGTAAGGAATGGAGCTAGGATTGAAATTCAGATATTCTGGCGCTAGTAAGAGAACCAGGACTAGAAACTAGGTGTCCTGACTCCTGGTCAAATGCCTTTTGGCCAGCGTACTTTATCTCTTTAAACTAAGGATCCCCGCCTCCCCCTTAAAAAGAAGGGTAAAATTAGCAGTAGTTAGCAATAATTAGGTTAGGGCCATATTATTGTGATTAGATGTTTGAATGGTTCAAGATGTTTGAATAGTTCTGTTTGAACAGAACATTTGATATATTCCGGGCATTGGCACAGGGGAGGTCTACAGTAGGTATCTTCTGACTAAACTTTGTAAAGTGGGTGGGCCATAGCTATCTCCTCTCTGATTTAGGGTTTGTGGAAACGATATTAGTTCTTGGGAGTGAACTTGGGAGCCAGAAATGAACCTAAGAGTTGTGGCTGTGGAAAGACGCTCACTTGCCTGGTATTAGATGCATATACTCCTTTTTTTTTTTTTTTCCCCTGTAGAGATGGCATCTCGCTATGTTACCCAGACTGGAACTCCTGGGCTCAAGCGATCTTCCACATTGGCCTCTCAAAGTGTTGGGATTACAGGCATAAGCCACTACACACAGTCCACATCCATATAATCTTGAGATGTTATAACTCACAATATGTTGTTATAGTATGTACCCTACCCTCTCCCTGAAAAGGTTGGGTTTTGGATTTTGTTGTTGTTGTTTTTTCTCTCTCTAGGATGCCAGGGATTTCCAGACATATTTCTTGGGTTATGTTTAAGGAAAGAATAGACACCTGGCTTTTTTCTTTCTGTAACTCTAGTTCTTTTCTATTTTTTTCTATTATAGACCAAAGAAAAGTACGGGAAGGAATGCAAAGTAAGTATGTCTATTAAAGAGTAATGATTTCAGTATCGTTTTTCTTTTCTCTACCAAATTAGCCTTCAGCTTACTAAGTTTTGAGGTCTTCCAGTAAAAATCAGTACTATACAACTTTTTATGTATTACTGATATATTCATTGGCTGGCAACTATTTATGTGAGAGGGAAGAAAATGAACCCTCTAATGTAGAGATTCTTAGTCATGGTGTCAGAGAATGGCCATTGAAGAAATTTGTATACCAGGTGGTATATGACTGTGCACACAAGCATTTTAGCAGAGGAGGACGATCATCCATGTCAGAAGAGTCTCAGAAAATCATATGACACTCTCTCATGAGATCTGATGGGTAAAAGAAAAAAAAAATAAGAAAACTATATGACACTCCCCACTCCCCTTAAAAAAGATTGGAAGAACTTTGACCTTTTGGTTAATTCATTTCTGTACTCTGAATTTGTGGCGAAGAAGGATGCTGAAAATTATATTGAAACATCAAGTCAACTAGATGATTGCTAAGGTCTCTTCTGAACCCTACATTCAGGGATCCTTTTTTGAAAGCCCCATTGTTATCAGACTTCCAGATTGCCCAGATCAGGACCATTAACATTCTATGACTCTTGCTTTGTGTTTCAGATCTGTGCCAGGCCGTTCACAGTGTTTCGCTGGTGCCCTGGAGTCCGTATGCGTTTCAAGAAGACTGAAGTGTGCCAGACCTGCAGTAAATTGAAGAATGTCTGTCAGACCTGCCTCTTAGACCTAGAGTATGGTATGCTTGACCTGTCCAATAGATCTGAAAGTGTGCAGGTGCCTAAAACTGTAAGCCAGTCTTTTGTCTCCCACTTTGCACCCTATCTCTGGTTCTGATTTTACTTTGGAACGTCTGTTGAGGTCTGCTTTTCCCAGGAAGAGAACCATAATGAGGCCACTCTAGAGTCCTGAGCAATAGTAAGAACTTAAGGAAAAGTTGGGAATTAATCAAAACTGGCCTAAACTTTGATCTCTATAGCCCAAGTGAGGTAAACGGCATTGATCCTATGGTAATTTATTTGCCTTGGGCTTCTTTCTTGATCCAGAGCTTTTTTTACCACCATCCCAACCAGAAGCTCACAGGGTAATTGTGCTTTATTGTATTTTTTGAGTTGGGGTCTCACTCTGTCACCCAGGCTGGAGTACAGTGGTGTGATCACAACTCACTGCAACATTGAACTTCTGGGCTCAAGGGATCCTCTTGCACACCACCACACCCAGCGCACGTGTGTGTGTCTGTGTGTGTGTGTGTGTGTGTGTGTATGTCACCATTTTGCCCAGGCTGGTCTTGAACTCCTGGCCTCAAGCAATCCTCCCACTCTGGCCTCCCAGAGCCACCACAGCCAGCCTAATAGTGCTTTAGACTTTTGTCTCAATTGTGTTGTTAGAACTGTTACATTGCTACGTTTCAGAGTAACTGCCTTTGGGGCGTAATTTTTTTTTAACTGTAGGTGACTGTTTTTCAGAAAAATAATTTTCCAGCAAGAGTTTCTATAATTAAAGGAAAGGGAAAAATATATGCGTTTATGTATGTTAAGTTCATTAGAGTTGCTCTTCTTAGTCAGAGTCCTAGCCATATTTTATGTAATATTATTTATATGTTTGTTAAGGAGGCGTCTGGTCCTGGAATACAGTGACCCTTATATTACTGTGACTCTGCAGAGGATCTGTAGGACCAGCCTAGAAAGAAACCACTTTTACATTTATTTTAAGCAAATCCTATTGTACTAAAAACTAGGTACATTATTAATTTACAGGTTAAATAGGACTATGGGCACAGTTTGTTCATCTAGAAGATTTTCTTTTATAATTTTTTATTTGCCTGTTTTTGAGACAGGGTCTCACCCGGTTTCCCAGATTGGAGTGCAGTGGCATGATCACGGCTCCCAGCAGCCTTACCCTTTCCAAGCTCAGGTGATCTACCTCAGCCTCCTGAGTAGCTGGGACTGCAGGCACACACCACCATACCCAACTAATTTCTGTATTTATTGTAGAAATAGGGTTTCACCATGTTGTCCAGGCTGGTCTTGAACCCCTGGGCTCAGTCTGTCCATTGGCCCCAGCTTTCCAAAGCGCTAGGATTACAGGCATGAGCCACCACACCTAGCCTAAAATTTCTAACCGAGAAGTAAGTCTTCACTGCCATGGTTTAAATGACTTGACTCTCAATATATAGTTGAAATCAAAGTAAGGCCGACTTCTAAAGGGTGTTTATGTTTTGGTTAAGACTGCCAAAACATTTTCCTGACAGCTCAGGAATTTGGACAGTTAGCATGCTGTGTAGCAGTAGTAACCTGATGGAACTAAAGAGTTTGAATAAAAACAGTAAAATTTCTGATACTAAATAGGAAAGAGGAGAATGGAAAGATGATGTATTATTTGTTCATAGTTAATATGGATGTGTTTTAAACTACATCTAAGATATTTTTCCTCCCTTTTTTTGTACCAGGCCTGCCCATCCAGGTTCGTGATGCAGGATTGTCTTTTAAAGACGACATGCCAAAGTCAGATGTCAACAAAGAGTACTACACACAGAATATGGAGAGAGAGGTATGCTGCCACTTTCTGGATAAAAGTTGTAATGAATTGACACAGTCTGTATAATTTATCTTTTGAATTTGTCATCCCCATGTAGATTTCTAACTCTGATGGAACACGGCCAGTTGGCATGCTGGGGAAAGCCACATCTACCAGTGACATGCTGCTCAAACTGGCCCGGACCACACCCTACTACAAAAGGAATCGACCCCACATTTGCTCCTTCTGGGTGAAAGGAGAGTGTAAGAGAGGAGAGGAATGTCCATACAGGCAAGAGCTGAGCCTCATTTTCAGTATTTGCTTTCAGATAATTTCTCATCTAAGAAATGGGAGGTGCTAGCTTAAGTTGTTTCTGCTTTAAAATCTAAAGGTCATACCACTAATGTGGTATATCTTATGTCTTAGAACTATGAAATTTAAAAGAGCTTGATTAAATTGTAGTTTTTACTTAGAATTGTGCCTTGGAAACTAAATTGCTACGCCATGCAATATAGATGTTGACCCTAAACATTTCTAACCGAGAAGTAAGTCTTCACTGCCATGGTTTAAATGACTTGACTCTCAATATATAGTTGAAATCAAAGTAAGGCCAACTTCTAAAGGATATTTATGTTTTGGTTAAGACTGCCAAGCATCTGGATTAGGAGTTCTTAATTTGGGATTGGTTGACCCTGACCCCTAAAAAATAATATAGGTGCTTTTTCTGGGTCTGGGTCCATAGCTTTAATCAGATTCTCAGTGGAATAGAACACCCCAAAAGTGTTAAGAACTATTGACCTAGAGAGGGGTAATCATGTGTCCCTTTTTTGGGGGGCGCAGGAGGGGATGGATCATGTCAAGAGTATGTATTTATAAAAAAAGTTTGGCATCCTAGATGGCCTAATGGCTTTTAGGAGGCTAGGGATTCCTTTTGTGATACAGTAAATCTCTTGGTATTAGGTCTGTTTTGGTAATTATATTTTGGTCGAAACCATAGTTTATAGTTCAAAAGGCACTTCAGAGTATGTATCTAGGACTTTAATCTGTAGCTGTTCTTGGAAGCTACCATTTTTTTCACCTTTATGCATTGTTTTTTTTTTTTTTCTTGAATCATAGACATGAGAAGCCTACAGATCCAGATGACCCCCTTGCTGATCAGAATATTAAAGATCGATACTACGGAATCAATGATCCTGTAGCTGACAAGCTTCTAAAGCGGGCTTCAACAATGCCTCGGCTGGACCCACCAGAGGATAAAACTATCACCACACTATATGTTGGTGGTCTGGGTGATACTATTACTGAGACAGATTTAAGGTTTGTGGGTATAAGTTTAAGAATTAAGAGTTATTTTTGCTTTTAACTGCCCCGGAATAATTTATTTCCAAAATCTGCAAGCATGATCATTCTGTACAAAATACATTTTTCTTCAGTTTCTCTGTTATTAGTATGCTGACTGGAATTTTTGTAAAATTGTCCTTTATGGTGCCACAGTAATAATGTACTTACCTGGCTGGGTACAGTGCCTTATGCCTGTAATCTCAACACTGTGGGAGGATCTCTTGAGCCGAGGAGTTTGAGACCAGCCTGAGCAACATAGTGAGACCCCATCTCTACCAAGAAATTTAAAAAATTAGCCGGGTGTGGTGGCATGTGCCTGTGGTCCCAGCTGTTCGGGAGGCTGAGGCAGGAGGATTGCTTGAGGTTTGAGAGATCGAGGACACAGCGAGCCATGATATCTCCACTTTACTCCAGCCTAAGTGCCAGGATGAGACCCTGTCTCAAAACCAAAACACAAAGAGTGCTTATCCATCCTGGCATATGGTGGTAATGACATGGGATTCTTTTTGACCTAACAGCCAAGTTTTAAAGGATGGCACGCATCCAAGTATGATTAATTATGTAGGGAGGGAGAGCTTTGTGATGATAAAACTCTTATGATTTAAATTGTTGCCTTTTTAAAGAGACTGGCATTTGATAAATGTGTGTTATTTTTGGCTTGTATTATGCTTGGCTAGATGAGACATCTGGGCAGATAGTAATGGAAATTACCTCTTCCAAAGAGATAAAGTGGAGAAGAAACTCCTGTAAGTTTATAACCTGCCCTTGGTAGCCTGTCTCCATTAAACCCTGTCTAAGTGAGCTAGACAACCCCTGGGGGTTGGCAGACTCTCTCTATAAAAGCCTGGATAGTGAATATTGTAGGCATTGTGGGCCACATGCCGTCTCTGTCACATATTCTTGTTTTAAACTTTCTTGGCTCATGGGCCATGAGAGCTGTAGTTTGCCAACCCCTTATCTAGGGTTTAGGGTCTTTAAGGAACCTATTAGAACCCCCTTTCCTCCATGGGAAAAACTTTGAGATGTTTGAGAACCTTTACTCACTTTTCTTTCCTTCTCAATAAGCACCCACAGTAAGACAAGATACTGGGGGGAAGACTTGTGGGTAGTTAGGTAGATAACCTTGGGGCCCACCTGCTTAGTGGTGTGTCAGTGAAAGTTAACAATCCGTTTTCAGTCTCCTGGGAAGATGTTTGTTAACGCCCATTTTCATTTTTCTCTGCCTGTTTCCCTTCAGAAATCATTTCTACCAGTTCGGAGAGATCCGGACGATCACTGTTGTGCAAAGACAGCAGTGTGCTTTCATCCAGTTTGCCACGAGGCAGGCTGCAGAAGTGGCTGCTGAGAAGTCCTTTAATAAGTTGATTGTAAATGGCCGCAGGCTGAATGTGAAATGGGGAAGGTGAGAATTAAACTATTTTTAAATGACATTGTGCTCAGATTTTTAAGAAGCTATTTTATTGCCTGGAGACTAGTAGGCTTTTGGTTCACAGGCTTCAATGAACAGGATCTTTAAAGAGGTCTTTCAAAGATCACTTTCTATCTGATACTTGATTCCTGTGGATGTTGGGAGAACCCTGCTTTGGAAATGTATTCAGGGGTTTGGTGTAATAATCTGCTCCTTTGAAGGTTCATGTTTTTGTGACTATTATTATAGGCCAAGTATAATGCCAGGGCACGAAAGGTGAATTTCAGGGTTTATAAATGAATTAGACCTAGATTCTGCCCTTAGAGGCTGATTATCCAGTGGAGAAGATAAAACAGGGAAGAATAGCTATTTTAAGTTTAAAGTGATGATTGCATAAGAGAGACGCAGGTGAAAGGCCCAGTTCAAAGGGAGAACCTGTCTCCAACTTGGAACCAGGGAAGAGGTGGCTAATAGCAGCATCTCCCTTGGTGGAGAGCTCCCTGTGTGTAAGCACTGGGTTAAACACGTATGTATTGCCTCTTCTAGTCCTTGTAACAGTTCTAGCCGGCTTTGAATCCAGGTCTTTTCTGGTGTTGGTGCTCTTGTTCTCTGTGCACAGTGGCATTTATGGGAAAAGGATGTGTGCTGAGGAGGAGGTGAAGAGTGAAGGCGCTCCATTAGACTGGGGAATGTAAGAAGCAGAGGTGTGAGATAAGGTGGGGCCAAGTGCCAACTGTATGCATGTGTGTTTCCCAGATCCCAAGCAGCCAGAGGAAAAGAAAAAGAGAAAGATGGAACCACAGACTCTGGGATCAAACTGGAACCGGTTCCAGGCTTGCCAGGAGGTGAGTGCAGACTTCCTGCTAACTTCAGAAGCTCTGTCTACCCTGATGTTCCTATTTTGGAAGACGGGATCCAGGTCTGGTTCATGTAGCCACTCTACTCTTCCAGTGGGACCTCTGAGGATGCAAAGGTGGTAGGAACAGTGTTGCACAATTGTTCTCGCCTCTGTGTGTTGACTGTTTTCTCTCCTCCAGCTCTTCCTCCTCCTCCTGCGGCAGAAGAAGAAGCCTCTGCCAACTACTTCAACTTGCCCCCAAGTGGTCCTCCAGCTGTGGTGAACATTGCCCTGCCACCACCCCCTGGTATCGCCCCACCCCCACCACCAGGTAACTTCCACCTTCCTTCTTAGCCCAGAGAAATCCTTTTGAAAGTTCTGTCTCATATGCCTCACCATCGCATTCAACACATCTAAATTCTGTTGAGTGTGCTCTGTAGAAGTCTACAAGTAGAGCTGATCTGTTGGGATTTCTGTTATTTTTTCTCTCCTGGTCTGCCAAGGAGAAGAGGGGCCGGTTTTCTAAAGATCTGAGTATATGTTTCATTAGAGTAAGATTATTAGATTACAAAGATCTATCACCAATTTGTTCCCTTTTCTAAACTAAATGCTAACAGATGCCCTAGAGCGCTATTGCTTAGTGTGGGCTGTGAATGGGTGTCATTTTACAAAGTGTTTATTACCTGTCTGCCACAAGATAGGAGCTTGTGCCAAAATGTACATCAGTGAACCACGTCCTTTATTAAGAAAGTCTTGTTACCAAAAAAAACTGTGAGGTGAACTAAACTGTGCTTGGTTGTATAATTTACATTTTGACTTAAGCTCTTTGTCTTGAGTGGCCAGAAATAGGTAGAGGACTGGCACTTTGTATAGCGCTGCTCTAGACAGTGTCAGGGACAGCGTTAACAGTGGAAGGAAATCACAGGTAGCCAATTCTCCTGTGACAGAGAGCCCATACTCTGAAGAGAATCTAGTTTCTCAACACCCTCCATTCTGGTGTCAACCATTGCGGTTAATGATGACACAGTCTTGCCATCAGCCTGATTTCTTCCTTATCTCTCAAATCCTGACTGAATCCTGTCTGGTAGCATTTGGCATGTTGGACACATAGCAGAGACTCAGATGACACACTAGGAGATACCTTGAGTGCTGTGGAGGTTTTTTTGGACTGCAGGGGAAAGGATTCTAAAACCAAGGAAATAACAGGTGGAAGCAAGTTTTGTGAACTAACATTTGCGTAAGCCCCATGTCAACTCTGATTTATGTGTAGGTGGTTTTAACCTTAGATGGAGAGGTTTGAAAGGTTATCAAGGAAACGCCAAGCCTAACAAATTTGTTCTCTCGTATCTGCAGGTTTTGGCTCACACATGTTCCACCCAATGGGACCACCCCCTCCTTTCATGAGGGCTCCAGGACCAATCCACTATCCTTCTCAGGACCCTCAGCGGATGGGAGCTCATGCTGGAAAACACAGCAGTCCCTAGCACCTTGTCACCACTCTGGGGCTCTGTGGAAGAAAGGGCACTTAAAAATCCCAGTACATCTTGGAATAAATGTATTTTTTCCTTCCCTTGTAATTTCCATGATAGCTGAATGTGCTCAGCTGTGGGCAGTCACAGACTGACAGCCATGCTTTCCGACACATGTTCAGCGGATCAGTGTACCGCAGATAAGCTGCCATTAACACATCTGGTTACTGCTATAACACGACTAATAAAACCTAACGCCTGTTCCCCTTACCCGTGTTGGGGACAAGCAGATGAGTGAATTGGAATGTCCAGTGGAGTTACCACCCCAATTATATGTTCATTTTGTATATTTTTTGGGTGGGGGGAAAAATTGACCTGCGTTAAAAAAACCTTTGACCATTTTTATGTCCATTGGGTGTTTTCCTTTTTATCATCTGAAAAAAAAAGATTACTAGTACTAATCATTGTAGTGGCCTAAGTGTGACACTTCTGTAGTCACACCCTCAGAAAGATGAGTAGAAACCAGCACCAGCACAGTCCAGATTTTTTCTTTCCTTTTCCTCATTTATTCCTAAAGGAATCTGACCATTTTATGTCTCTACGGCCCAAAAAAAGAAAACCAAAAATTCCTTTTTATTCCTGTCAACTGGATGGAAACACAAAATTTCATGGAGCTGTGTACATTGGAGAAACCTGGTGTCTGGCGTGAAGTCCTTGTCAAGAACCTCCTATAAAACATGTACTTTAACAAAATGAAATGAAAAGCATCGGAGTGTTGGAGTGAAAGACTTGTGACCTCCTGCTGGGAATCTGATGGTCCTCAGCATTCACCTTCGTGTGTCTTCAGCGTCTCGTCATCCCTGCTTCTGTTTGGTCTTAGAGTGTTTGGATATAACTGAACTGTAGATGGTAAAGGAAATTTGATGTGTTTTTTGTTTTTAAATAATTAAAACGGGTCAATTTTTCAAATGTCATGAGTTTATTTCTAGATTCCTCTTTATCCTTTGATATCTGAACTTGAGGTCAGTGGTGGTTTAATAGAAATGAGTTATATATTGTGAATTTTTAAAATCCTGCTTTAGACTTTTGATATTTCTATGTTCATTCCTTGATGATTTATTTATCTTATTATTTTTTTTACCTTAGCCTATTCCTGGGTTAGATTCCATGATGATGTAAAAGCCCCAGACCTCTTTAGTACTTCTTCAAAGGCTGATTGTGAGGTTGAAATAAGTTAGCACACAGAAAACACTTAGCACAGATCCTGGTATATGGTGCTTGATAAAGGGTAACTAAGAAGTCACCCAGCTGGGTGCATGTCTATGGTGCCAGCTCCTTAAGAGGCTGATGGAGGATTGCTTGAGGCCAGAAGGTCAAGGCCAGCCTGGGTAACATGGTGAGATCCTGCCTCTAAAAACAAATTTAAAAGGTCACCCTTATTTAAAAGGAAGCATTTATTATCAATCCATGTTTCCTGAAGCCAATTTTTTTTTTTTTTTAGACATTATCTCACTCTGTTGCTAGGTGGGAGTACAGTGGCGTGATGTCATCTCACTGCAACTTCCGCCTCCTGTGTTCAAGCGATTCTCATGCCTCAGCCTCCTGAGTAGCTGGGATTACAGGCGTGAGCCACTGTGCCTGGCCATTTCCTGAAGCCAATTTTGTGCCACTTTTGGATAAAATGTTTACTTCCAAGAAGGACATGCCCCATATGGCACCCTGTTTTAGATCTGCAGAATTTTTGTTTCTCTTTAGAGAACTTAAATTGCCTTTTTTAAGATTTAAAAATCTATACTTAGAAATTTCCATTTTATTGCTAGTAATGTCAAATGTGAAGCAATGTAGGATGCTTCCAAGTATTTTTGCACCCTTTTGGTTATTTTTTGTCTGCTTTTGAGCATGTAAAGGATTTGTAGCCAATTTGTACACGAGATGTGAATCTTATGGATAGCATTTTAATAACTGCTGGATTCAATGATTTATATCTCTACATACATACATATATGCCTATGCAACTGTGTATTCTAACGTTGCTGTCTTGGGGAGGAGGAGATTCTAATTTCGTGCAGTCTGGTTATGGATCTTTAAAACAGTATAAAGTGAGGTGTTGAATAGATACTCAAGTAAATCCGAATTATAAGCAATTAGATCTTGGCAAAAACTCTTGCTTGCCAAATTCCATTGCTTAGGGCACGCAATTGGGGTACACTTGGTGAAAAGCGACTTTTGCCATTCCTAGGCCTGGCCTGTGAAAACCCTCACCCAGTTCTATGTGCTTTTTCTATCTGCTGGCTGAAGGCACAGAATGATCTCTAGAAGACAGCAGAGTTACACAGTGGAGCCTGGGTTCCTCCGTCACCACTTAGAAGACAATATTGCTATTATGAGAAATTTGTGGCCGGGCGCGGTGGCTCATGCCTGCAATCCAAGCACTTTGGAGGCCAAGGCGGGTGGATCACCTGAGGTCGGGAGTTCAAGACCAGCCTGACCAACATGGTGAAACCCCATCTTTAAAAAATAAATAAATAATAAAATAAAATAAATTGTGTTAGGGCATTGAGACTTGGGGATTTATCTGTTACAGCAGCTAGTGTTACTCTAATAAAAATAGAGATGTTGGCTGGGTGCAGTGGCTCACGCCTGTAACCCCAGTACTTTGGGAGGCCAAGGTGGGCGGATCACAAGGTCAGAAGATTGAGAAAATCCTGGCCAACATGATGAAACCCCGTTGCTACTAAAAATACAAAAATTAGCTGGGTGTGATGGCGTGTGCCTGTAATCCCAGCTACTCAGGAGGCTGAGGCAGGAGAATCACTTGAACCTGGGAGGCAGAGGTTGCAGTGAGCTGAGATGGCGCCATTGCTCTCCAGCCTCGTGACAGTGAGACTCCGCAAAAAAAAAAAAAAAAAAAAAAAGTCTTCAAATCTAATAATAAAAAGACACTTGTTTATCTGGTAGGTTTATACTGAGTAGAGATGTTTTCCTTTTTTTAAAAAAATAGGGGTCCCACCACATTGCCCAGGCTGGTCTCAAACTCCTGGGCTCAAGTGATTCTCCCACCCTGGACTTCTCTTTACTGGGATTGCAGGCATGAACCACCGTGTCCAGGCAAGTAATGGTGTTTTAAACAGACTCCAGAGCCAGACTGCTTGAGTTCAAATCCCAACTTTAGCTCCTCCCAGTTGTATAACCTGGAATGTACTTAATCTCTGTCTAATTGTCATAATGCCTCGTCTCTTAATCCTTTTTGCTGCCTGTAATATTTTAAGCTCCTCCCATGGTAAAGGCTCAGAAGGTAAAGGATTATGACAACTGGACTAAGGCAGTGACAGCCCAAGGGGCAAAGAGATGTAACGGATGTTCTGGAAGCCACATCATGGACCATTGTGACCTGAAATAAATGGAGGTGAAAAGAGGGGAGTCTAGGGTAACTCGCAACCTGCCACCTCAGGTCTCTGGCTTGGTCAACTGGGTAGAAGGATGTCTTTTACTGAAATAGAGAATGCTGGAGGAAGAAAGTGAAGTTGGGAAGTAGGGGTAGGAAAATCTGAGTCCCCTGTGGAATCTGGGGAGTTTAAGATACCTGTAAGACAGGCCAATGGAAATTCCCAACCCAAGGGGAATGGAGCTTAAGGGAGATTAAGATTTGGATGGGCAGTGAAGTGGTGGCCGTTGGAGCTCTGGAAGTGGAATGGAATTCTCCAGGGTAGGCAGGTAGAGCAATTTTTAAACTTCAGTGAGTCTTAAGTTCTTGGATGTTTTATATGTTGATGCAGCAAAGATCACCCTTTGAGAAATACTAGTAAAGGATGAGATCACTTCTCTTTTTTGGAGACAGAGTCTCACTCTGTCGCCCAGGCTGGAGTGCAATGGCACGCTCTCAGCTCACCACAACCTCTACCTCCTGGGTTCAAGCAATTCTCATGCCTCAGCCTCCCAAGTAGCTGGGATTACAGGTGTGTGCCACCACGCCCAGCTAATTTTTGTATTTTTAAGTAGAGACAGGGTTTCACCACGTTGGTCAGGCTGGTCTCAAACCCCTGACCTCATGATCCCCCCGCCTCAGCCTCCCAAAGTGCTAGGATTACAGGCGTGAGCCACCGCATCTGGCTGAGATCACTTCTAAGATTAAAAAATATTACCTTTCCCAGAGATTCTGTTGTCTTTTTTTTTCTTTTTTGCCCCTAACATTTTATTGTAAAAATTTTCCAACATACAGAAAAGTTAGAATAATTTTACTGTGAATCATCATATACCCAACAACTGATTCTACAATCGACATTTTGCCATATTGGCTTTATCACATATCTATCCATTTATCTATGCATCCATCAATCTTTTTTTTTTTTTTTTTTTGAGACAGAATCTCACTCTGTCACCCAGACTGGAGTGCAGTGGTGCCATCTTGGCTCACCGCAACCTCTGCCTCCCAGGTTCAAGCGATTCTCCTGCCTCTGCCTCCTGAGTAGCTGGAATTACAGGCATGTGCTACCATACCCAGCTAATTTTTTGTATTTTTTTAGTAGAGATGGGGTTTCACCATATTGACCAGGCTGATCTCCAACCCCTGACCTCAAGTGATCTGCCTACCTCGGCTTCCCAAGGTGCTGGGATTATAGGTGTGAGCCGCCATGCCCAGCCCCAACAGTCTATTTTTATGCACTTCAGAGTAAATTGAGGACATCAGTAAACTTCACCTTTAAACATTTCAGCATTTATATATAGATGCTCCTCAATTTATGGTAGTTACATCCTGATAGGTTGAAAACACCATTAAGTGAAAAATGTACTTAATGCACCTAACCTACTGAGTATCACAGCTTAGCCTATTGGGCAAAACCATCTAACACAAAGACTATTTTATAATAAAGTGTTCAATATCTCATATAATTTATTGACTACTCTCCTGAAAGTGAAAAACAGAATGGTTGTATAATGTTGCTTTCACAACATCATAAAGTTGAAAAATCATAAATTGAGCCTGTAGTCTAACTAATCATGGCCCCCAAAAGTTGGGAACCACATTTAATTAACTAGAGTTCAATTCCTTTTTCCATCTATCCAGATGAAAGAGTTCAATACTGTTTGTGGATTTTTGGGGGGGTTGGGGGACAGAGTCTCACTCTGTTGCCCAGGCTGGAGTGAAGTGGCATGATCTTGGCTCACTGCAACCTCTGCCTCCTGGGTTCAAGAGATCCTCCTGCCTCAGCCTCCCAAGTAGCTGGGATTACAGGCATGCACCACCATGCCCAGCTAATTTTTGTATTTTTAGTAGAGACGGGGTTTCACCACGTTAGTCAGGCTGGTCTCAAACTCCTGACCTTGTGATCCACAAGCCTCGGCCTCCCAAAGTGTTGGGATTACTGGCGTGAGCCACCGCCCAGCCATTTGTGGATTTTTAAGGTGAAAGTTACATAGACTAAAATGCATGAATATGTCATTCAAGAGTTTTGACAAATGTATATATCCATGTGACTCAAACCCCTGTCAAGATTATCACTCCAGGAAATTTCCTCCTGCTCTTCCTAGCCAATACCCACTCCCACCAGTCTCCAGAGGCAGCTACTGTTCTGATTTTTACTACCGTAGACTAGTTTTGCTTGCTTTAGAACTTGATATAAACAGAATCACACAGTATGAACTCTTATATTTGGCTTCCTTCTGGCAGCAGAGAATCATCCATGATATTGTTTATAGTTCTTTTTTATTGCAGATAGAATTCTATTGTATGACATTACCATCACTTATGCACCCTCCTGTTGATGGACACTGGGGCTGTTTCCAGTTTGGTTTTTTGGTGTGTTTTTCTTTGCTACTGAAAATAAAAGCTACTGTGAATATTCTTGTACAAATTGTTTGTGAATATGGTTTCATTTCTCTTGAGTAAATGCTTAGGGCCAGGCGCAGTGGCTTACGCCTGTAATCCCAGCACTTTGGGAGGCTGAGGCAGATGAATCACCTGAGGTTAGGAGGTCGAGACCAGCCTCGCCAACATGGTGAAACCTTATCTCTACTAAAAATTCAAAAATTAGCCAAGCATGGTAGTGGATGCCTGTAATTCCAGCTACTTGAGGAGAATTGCTTGAATCTGGGAGGCGGAGGTTGCAGTGAGCCGAGATGGCACCACTGCACTCCAGCCTGGGCTACAGAGTGAAACGCTATCTCAAAAAAATTTGAAAAATAAAAACCACATAAATATTTAGGAGCAGAATTATTAACCATGTCTGATTTTAAAAAGAACTGTCAGATCTTTCCCCTTTGCATTCCTACCGCAGTGCAGGAGAGTTCCAATTGCTCCACAATGTTGCTACCATTTGGTGTAAATGGTCTTCTGAATTTTAGCCATTCTGGTGGGTGTATAATGGTATTTAATTGTGGTTTAATTTTACATTTCCATTGTGACAAATATGTTGGACACATTTTCAACTACTATGGCCATTTACATATCGTCTTTCTTTTTTTTTTTTTTTTACATTGAGGAACTAAAGGATGAAAAATCTTTTATTTTTATTTTTATTTTTAGAGATGGAGTATTACTTTGTCACCTAGGCTGGAGTGCAGTGGTGTGGTCATAGCTTACTGCAGCCTCGAACTCCTGGCCTCAAGTGATCCTTTCGCCTCAGCTTCCCAAAGTGCTGGGATTACAGGTGTGAGCCCCTGCACCCAGGCTATATATCTTCTTTTGTGAGATATCTGTCCAAATATTTTGGTCATTTCTATTGGGTGTCTTTTTTGTATTAACTAGTTATAGAAGGTATACATCTTAGGTATTACAGTCCTTTGTCAGAGATATGTTTGCAAATACTTTCTCCCAGTCTGTGGCTTGGGCTTGCCTATTCACTTTCTTTTATGAGACGGAGTCTTGCTCTGTCATCCAAGCTGAAGTGCGGCGGTGTGATCTTGGCTCACTGCACCCTCCACCTCCTGGGGTTAAGTGATTCTCCTGCCTCAGCCTCCTGAGTAGCTGGGACTACAGGCACGTGCCACCACGCCTGGCTACTTTTTGTATTTTTAGTAGAGACAGGTCTCACCATGTTGGCCAGGCTGGTCTTGAACTCCTAACCTCAGCCTCCCAAAGTGTTGGGATTACAGGCGTGAGCCACCTCGCCTGGCTTTATTCACTTTCCTAGTAATTTTTTTTTTTTTTTCGATAAGCAGAGGCTTTTTGTTTTAATCAACTCTAACTTAATATCCAATATACCAACTCTGTATTAGTTTGCTAGGGCTGCATAACGAAGTACTAAAAACTGTCTTAAACAACAGGAATTTATTATTTTACAGTTCTGGAGACTAGATCTTCAGGATCAAGGTTTTAGCAGGTTGGTTCCTCCTGAGGCTGTGAGAGAATCTGGTCCACGCCTTTCTCCGAGGTTCTAGCAGTTTGACGGCAATCTTTAGCCTTCCTTGACTTACAGCCACATCACTCTGATCTCTGCCTTCATCTTTTCTTGGGGTTCTCCCAATGTGCATGCCTCTGTGTCCAAATTTCCTCTAGTTATAAGGACACCAGTCATATTGGATTAGGGCCCACCCTAATGATCGAATTTATTGTTTGTTGGAAAGATTTTCCTTCTCTAGGGCCCTTGAATTTCCATATACATTTTTAAAATCAACCTGTCCCTTTCCACAAAATCATAAGCCTATGATTGGGATTGTGTTGAAAATAGGTCAATTTAAGAAAAACTGACATCTTACAAATATTGTGTTTCCCAATCTATGAGCACAATATATGTCTCCATTTAACTATCTTCTTTAATTTCAGCAATGTTTTAAGGTTTTGATGTACAAGTCTTACACAACCTTTGTTACATTTATTACCAAGAATTGTGTGATTTGTTGCTATTTTTAAACAACGAATTTTCCAATTGTTGCAGTTTATGTAGAAATACAGTTGGGTTTTGTGTTTCAACCCTGTATCCTGTGACCTTGCTAAATTCACTCAGTATTTCTGGTAATTATTTTGTAGGTTTCTGTGAGGATCTATGTAAACAACAATTTCACCTTGGAACAGAGACCACTTCATTTATTTATTTCCCATCTTTATGTTTATTTCTTTTTCTTGCTTAACTGAACTGGCTAGGACTATGAATATTAATTAAATAGAAGTGGTGAGAGAAGACATCTTTGTCTTATTCCCAACCTTGTGGGAAATGCATGGGGTATTTCTCCATTAGGTAGGCTATTAGCTGGAGATTTTTGGGAGCTAACTTTTATCAGACTGAGGGAGTTGCCTTCTAAATCTTCAAATAATTTTCACCATAAATTGGTGTTGAATTTCATCACGTTTTTCCCCCACCAGTTTTCTTATTTACTATGTTAAGGTGAATTACATTGATTGATTTTCAAATGTTAACCCCAGATTGCATTCCTGGGGTAAACCTAACTTAGTCATGATGTATCACATATATTTATTTATAAATTATATATACAGATATATTTATAAATATGTGTGTTTGTATGTACGTATATGAACACACATACATATGTTGGGTTTTGTGTCTATATTCATGAGGAATACCAGCCTTTAATTTTCTTTTCTGTAACATTTTTGTCAGGTTTCTTCTGGCATTATAAAATTTGTTTGGAAATGTTATCTGTTCCTCTATACTTTCAAAGCATTTGTGTAACAATGCTTTCTTTTCTTTTTCTGAAATGTTTGATATAAATCTCTGGTGAAGCTATCAGGGCCTGGTGTTTTCTCTGTGGGATTTGTTTTTAGTTTCAAAGCTTGTTATTTTGAAATAAACTTAGATTGACAGAAAAGTTCCAAAGATGGCTCTTCTATACTTTTCACCCAGTTTCCCCTCATGTTAATACCTTGCATAGTCACAGTATGGTCTACTTTTCTTTCTCTTTTTTTTTTTTTTTTTTTTTTTTTTGAGACGGAGTCTTGCTGTGTCACCCAGGCTGGAGTGCAGTGGCACGATCTCGGCTCACTGCAACCTCTACCCCCAGGTTCAAGCAATTCTCCTGCCTCAGCCTCCCAAGTAGCTAGGATTATAGGCACACGCCATCATGGCTGGCGATTTTTTTGTATTTTTTTTAGTTGAGACGGGGTTTCACCATGTTGGCCAGGCTGGTCTTGAACTCCTGACCTCAGGTGATCTGCCTGCCTCTGCCTCCCAAAGTGCTGAGATTATAGGCACGAGATACGGGCCTATTAGGTTTTTCAAAACTAAGAAATTGCCCAGGTGTGGTGGCTCACACCTGTAATCCCAGTACTTTGGGAAGCTGAGGCAGATGGACTGCTTGAGCTCAGGAGTTTGAGACCAGCCTGGGCAACATGGTGAAACCCCAGCTCTACAAAAAATACAAAAATTAGCCAGGTGTGGTGCCATATACCTGTAGTTACAGCAACTCGGGAGGCTGAGGTGGGAGAATCACTCCAGCCTGGGAGCTGGAGATTGCAGTGAACCAAGACTGAGCCATTCACTCCAGCCTGAGTGACAGAGTGAGATCCTGTCTCAAAACAAAAAAATAAAACAAAACAAAACAAAAACTAAGAAATTAACATAGGTACCATACTATTAACTAAGTCTTTATCTGGATTTCACCATTTTTTTTTCCCACTAATGGACTTTTTTCTGTTCGAGAATTCAGTCTAGGCTTCCACATGACACTTAGTTCTAACGCCTCCCAGTCCCCTCCAGTCTGTGAATTTGTTGGTCTTTCCTTGTTTTTCATGCTGTGGTAGGTTTTAAAGGTATCCATCAGGTGTTTTCACAGAACGATGCTCAACTGGGTTTTTCTGATGTTATCACATGATTAGACTGGGGTTAAGGATTTGAAGAAAACTATCGTAAGAGGAAGTGCCCTTCTCATCACTTCATATCAGAAATCTGGATATCACTGATGATGTTAACCTTGATTATGTAGTTTAAGGGGTTGTTCTCCAGGTTTCTTCTTTGTAAAGTTACAGTGTCTCCCTTCCTACGCTCTATTCTTTGGAAGGAAGTTGGTAAGTTCAGCCTGTAATCGATAAAATGGGAATTAAGCTCCACCTCTTACAGGGGCAAGTATCTACATACAATATTTGGAAGTTTTCTACAAGGAAAAGGGAAGTTTTATCCCTTCATCTTCACTCATTTGTTTTTTATTTATTAAATTATTAATGTCTATCCCCACAGTTTTATTGATATTTATTCATTGAGTTATAACCTCCTATTCGGTGGTTTCTCTTTTCACTCTCTTGAGAATGTTCTTCAGTGCACAAAAGGTTTTAATTTTGTGTATTCGGTTTTTTAAAGTGTTTGTATGTGGTTGGAATGAGTATTCTCTAATTTGGCAGTATAGGATGCTACTTTTTCATTTTATTGTTCGTATCTTTTATATGCTTACTAATTATTTGCTGATAACCCATCAGTAATGGAAAGAAATGTGTTAAATCTTCCACTGTGACTATGGATTTATTCTTACATGAAGAACTGCTTTATCACAATAACGCTTTTTGCCATAATGTCTACTTTGTCTGATGTTAATGTGGTCAAAACACATTTCCTTTGGTTAGTATTTCTCTCTCTCTCCCCCCCTCCTTCCCTCCCTCCCTCCTTCTCTCTCTTCCTTTTTTTGAGACAGGGTCTCTATTGTCCAGTCTGGAGTGCAATGGTATGATCATAGCCCACTGCAACCTCGAACTCCTGATCTCAAGTGATCCTCCCACCTCTGGGATTACAGGCGTGAGCCACTGTGCCAGACAATTTCTTTATTTTATTTCTGTGCCATATATTTTAGGGGCGTTGCTTCTGAACAGCACAGAACTGAGTTTTTTTGGACCAATCCGTTAGTTTCTATCTTTAAACCGGTGAGTCTTCCCTAAATGTAAATACTACAGTTATGATGATAACTGATATATTTGGAAGTAATAAGACTGCTTTATTTTATGTGCACGTGTTTCTTCTTCATCCTTCCTGTCATCTATTGGATTGATTGTTCTTTAGGACTCAGTCACATGTTTATCATTTCTCTGCTCACTAGTGCTGCTTCTGTATTTTCTTTCTGGGTCCTTACTGAAGTACATTCTCTGGTCATGTTTTCAGGGGTCAGTAGAAAACTCTCTTAACACTCATTTGTCTGAAAATCAATGTATCGTGCTCTCACTCCTTGAAGACGTTTTCCCATTCTTGCTGGAAAGTGTTGATGTTAGCAGTGCTGGGCGCTGTCATCTTATTCTCCACATCTTTTAACTTCTCTCTCCTATGTCCCATCTCTTTACCGCTCTGAGATGCATTATGGACACTTTCAGTTCACCAATTCTCTCTTCAGGTATGGCTCATGTCCTATTAACCTGTTCAATCCCATTTTAAAAGGAGGGATTATTTTGATAAAATATGTACATGTACAAAAAAGTGCAAAACACACAGATGTACAACTAACTTAAATATTGTTAAGTGAACATCTATGTAACCATCACCCAGCTCTAGAAACAGAATTTTTCCAGCTACCCTAAAAGCATGTGATGGCCCCTTCACATTCACAAAAACCCCTTCCCCCTCCCAAAGATACCACTATTCTGATTTTGTATTACATTTTCTTCCAGCAGGAAACATGTATATATTTGTTTGCTTTCCTTTGCTTACTATTATATTTCTGAGATGCATCCACATCGCTGCCGGAAACTACAGTTCATTGTTGCTATGTCTAATGCCACATTTCTCTGCGTTTTAGTCCTTCTCATTTCCATATTACTGTATGATTTAATTTATAGAAAGAACAAAAACAGGCAGAAATATAGCATTTTATATGAAGGATTTCTCTTCTTTTCTTTCTCCTTCCTTCCTTCCTTTTCTTGAAATGGAGTCCTTCTCTGTCACCCAGGCTAGAGTGCCGTGGTGCCGTCTCAGCTCATTGCGATCTCCACCTCCCCGGTTGAAGTGATTATCATGCCTCAGCCTCCCCGATAGCTGGGACTACAGGCATGTGCCATCAAGCCTGGCTAATTTTTGTATTTTTAATAGAGGTGGAGTTTCACCAAGTTGGCCAGGCTGGTCTCGAACTCCTGACCTCAAGCGATCTGCCCGCCTCAGCCTCTCAGTGCTGAGCCACCATGCCCAGCCAATAAGAAGGATTTTTTTTTTTTTTTTTTTTGAGATGGAGTCTCACTCTCTCACCCAGACTGAAGTGCAATGGTGCTATCTCGGCTCACTGCAACCTCTACCTCCTGGGTTCAAGTGATTCTCCTGCCTCAGCCTCCCAAGTAGCTGGGATTACAGGTGCGCACTGCCATGCCTGGCTAATTTTTTGTATATTCAGTAGAGACAGGATTTCACTGTGTTGCCCAGGCTGGTCTTGAACTCTTGACCTCAGGCAATCCACCTACCTCAGCCTCCCAAAGTGCTAGGATTACAGGCATAAGCCAACGTACCTGGCATGAAGGATTTCTTATAGTTTATTTCACGTAACCTCAAATTACATGAAAGGTGAATGACTTGCTTTCTCAGGATCCACATTTTACTTCTTAAATAAAGCAGTGTGATACAGAACAATCCATATAGCATGATTTCATTAAAACAAAGACATGCCTATGTGGGTATGCGTCTATATACACATGCACATACTCCATTCAAATAATTCTACAATTCCAGAAGGACCAAATTGTCACTAGTGGTTACCTCTGGTGTGTGGGAATGGCAGAGGCAGGAGGGTAGGAAGGTGTGCATATGTGCATGGGAGGGCTATGTGGGCAGACACTTTCACATTTTACTCCTTGCTTATTATTTTTACTTTTACAATAAGCATTCTTTTTTCTGTTTTACAACACCAGCAAAAGTCACATTCTCAGAAGATGAAAGGATTTTCTTTGGGTACGGAGGTCTCCCCCCGAGACTCCTTTTCATACCTGGTGGCTGCAGTTACCTTCCAGAGCACAGCGGAACCAGCCCACGGCAATCGGAGTCCTTCTTTCTACTTTTCAGACCCTTGAATGGTTGGCTTTCACCTCATGAAAACCTGGCTTTAAATGGCAGCCCCCAAACTCAAGAGAAAACACCAATTGCAAACAATTCTAAAAGTCAGGTCATTGGGCCCTTGGGACCCAGAGGGGAGTGAAATTCCAGAGCAAAAGGAAAATGTAATCACTTTCCCATACAGCCTGGGAATGGGCTGGACTCCTGACCTTGCCCATCGCCTCTAGAGACAGAGACAGGGAGATCCCTACAGCAACGAGAGGCTCTCCTTCTGGCTTCAGCTTTACTGACCCCTCAGTGACATCTTGAGCAGCCAGCTTCTCATGCTACCTCCAGTGCAAGAACAACGTTTCCAGCCTGGAACAGCAGTTGCATGAAACCTACCATTGACTGTGCCCTTATTATAAATGCACCCTGCACTGTGTTCACAACAAACCCACAAAGGAGCTTTTATACTTGTCCTCATCTTACAGATGGAGAAACGGAGGATCGGAGATGTGAAAAGACTTGCTCCAGTTCACCCGGCCAGCCGTGGCAGTTAGAACCCATCCCATCCAGTCTGACTCCCAAGCCTGCACTCAGCTTCTAAACTCCAAGGCAGGGCACAACAATCAGATGATTTCAGAGCGAGTGGGCACTGACCACCCAGTGCAGTGCAAAGAGACATCCACTGGAATCAGACAGATTCCCATTTGGTCTCTGCCCCTGGACAAGTCACTTCCTTCCTCCATTTGAGCCTAAATATCCACATCTGTAAAAAGGGGACAACAACATCTTTCTCTCAGGGTTGTGCTGAGGATTAGAAATAAGATATGGGCCGGGCACGGTGGCTCAAGCCTATAATCCCAGCACTTTGGGAGGCCGAGGCGGGTGGATCACGAGGTCAAGAGATCGAGACCATCCTGGTCAACATGGTGAAACCCCGTCTCTACTAAAAATACAAAAAAATAGCTGGGCATGGTGGCACGTGCCTGTAATCCCAGCTACTCAGGAGGCTGAGGCAGGAGAATTGCCTGAACCCAGGAGGCGGAGGTTGCGGTGAGCCGAGATCGCGCCATTGCACTCCAGCCTGGGTAACGAGAGCGAAACTCCGTCTCAAAAAAAAAAAAAAAAAAAAAAAAAAAATAGAAATAAGATATGTAGAGAACCTACTAGCGGCCCTTTCTTTCCATTCCCGTGGCCTCGTCCCTTGCAGGCTTCCTGGCTTCTGGCATTACCCTTCTCCAATCTGCAAAAGAGCCATCCCCAAAACCTTCCCCATTTCCTTAGTAAAGCCTGCCCCACGCTACCCTCACCCGCGCCTCGAGCACAGCCTTATTCCTTCTGCAGAACACCCTGCGCCCATGCTCAGTTCCACATTTTTGGACATGCTGGTCCACTTCCCAGGAATACCCTCCCCCTCACACCCCTTCTTTTCATGGACTCTCACTCCTCCTCCAAGGTCCCACTCATTTCCTCCAGGAAGCTTCTGGAATCCCACCCCACACCCAGGGTTAGGGACTCCTTCCTCTGCCCAACACTTGGTTCCGCAATTGTCAGTAAGCATGCTTTAGAGGAAATGAAGATGATTTCGTGCTCTGTACTTCTGTCTGCGCTACTGTCTTTTCCTCCTCGAGGACTGGGCCTGGCACAGTGTCTAGCACACAGTCAGTGCTTAGGAATTGTTTAGAGCATGAATAGATGAAGACCAACTGCATCTCTGTAAAAGGAACATTTTCTAATTATTTGAGTTATTCACAGGAAGATGGGCTGCCAGGGAGTACCCTGTCACCGGGGAAGTGTACACTGTGGGAGCAGGGGAGAGCAGAGGTGTGGATGTGAATTCCAAATGACACAAACCATTGATAAGGTATGCTGGAATCATCTGGAGGACTGGTTGCTATTTTTTCTTTTTTCAGATGGAGTCTCGCTCTGTTGCCCAGGCTGGAGTGCAGTGGCGCGATCTCAGCTCACTGCAACCTCTGCCTCCTGGGTTCAGGCAGTTCTCCTGTCTCAGCCTCCCCAGTAGCTGGGGTTACAGGCATGCACCACCATGCCCGGCTAATTTGTGTATTTTCAGTAGAGACAGGGTTCCACCATGTTGGTCAAGCTGGTCTCAAACTTCTGACCTTGTGATCTTTGTGCCTTGGCCTCCCAAAGTGCTGGGATTACAGGTATGAGCCACTGTGCCTGGCCCTGGTTGCTATTAATAATACAGATTCTTTGATTCAGGAGACTCTGATGCTGCAAGTCTGTGACCGTTCAGCCATCTGTATTTGGAACAACCCCAGGTAATTTTGAAGCACACCCATGTTTGGGGATTACTGAACTTTGTGATCTCTGAGGCCATTTGCAGCAAGGTTTTGTGTGTGAAGGCCCTTCTTAAATTGTAAAATGCTGTCCACAAGTCTTGGCTCCGGATGTTACCAGGCCCCCAAGACTGGGGAATTGAAGATTCAGGCTGGGGCTACAGCTCCTCGGACTCTGGGAGGTTACGGACCCAGCCCTGGGCCACTCTGTTGAAACTGGGTCTGAGGCGGAGGAGTTCCAAGCCACTGAGGGGCTCCGGGATGAAGGGGGTGCCTGGCCTGGGAAAAGTGCCCCCCAAGAAGGGTCCTCCAAATGGCACCGGGGTCCTGGAGAAAGAGAGCAGCAGAAGAGGTGGGCTGTGTGGGACAGGAACAGCAGGACACTGACATGTGGGTCACCGTGTATGGACCCTTCCCTGCCTCGCTCTGAGCCTCAGTTCTCCCTTCTATACAGCAAGAGTCTGTACATCTTAAGAGGTTTTTCCAACTTCGCCCCTTTCCAAGTTTGCACCTACTTGGGTGGCTCGTTGCTCAGCAATAGAAATGAAGCTGATGGGGTGAGAATTGATTTGTCCCAGGCAAGACTAAGCTCCCCTTCGGTAAGCTTTGCTTGGGACAAAAGACCCAAAAGTAGAGAGAGAAGGGTACTGAAAATCAGGGGGAAAATGCAAATTACCACAGCCACGCCATGTCTCCTCCAGGAGACTGACATAGTGAAATAATCTGATAACAGAGCAAAGCTGGTGAGGTGGCGGGGAGCAAAGTTTCACACGTGCTGCTTGTTAGAGAGTAAGCCAGTGCTGCTACCGCAGAAGACAATCTGGCAGGATCTTTCTAACTCGAAATGTGTGAACTCTGTCACCCCACATCTCCACCTCGGAGCACATGGCTTAGGGAAGCACAGACATGCAGACACTAGGAGGCAGACCTGAGCAGCACATTATTGACAGAGCAGAAACAACCCATATGTTCACCAGCAGAGAAATGGGCAAGACAGATACAGCATGTTCACACGATAGAAAACTATACAGCAGCCTGGGCACAGTGGCTCATGCCTGTAATCCCAATATTTTGGGAGGCTGAGGTAGGCAGATCACCTGAGGTCAGGAGTTTGAGACTAACCTGGCCAACATGGTGAAACCCTGTCTCTACTAAAAATACAAAAATTAGCTGGATGTGGTGGTGGGCGCCTGTAATCCAAGCTACTTGGGAGGCTGAGGCAGGAGAATCACTTGAACTTAAGAGGCTGAGGTTGTAGTGAGCCGAGAATAGACCATTGCACTCCATCCTGAGCGACTAGAGTGAAACTGTGCCAGGAAGAAACGGAAGGAAGGCGGGATAGAAAGAAAGAGAGAGAGAGAACACTACATAGCAGCTTAAAAGGAAGGACCTAGAGCTTTACATATTAGTATGGTAGATTTTGAAAGCATACTATTGAGTAAAAAAATTGCAAGTTAACAAAGTGAAACACAAAGTATTAAAACACACACACACACACACACACACACACACATGCCATTCCCCCTACAGGAATACAGCTGCCCACACAAAATGTTCTGAGCCCATACAGGCCAGCCTGACAACTGTGTCACCTTTGGGAAGGCAACTGTGTTTGGAGGACAGTGAGCAAAGGGGCTCTACACTTATTTGCCTAACATGTTTTAAAAGAGACTTTATGTATGTGATTTTAATAATAATGTTTGTGTTTTGTTTTGTTTTGAGACACAGTCTCGCTCTGTCACCCAGGCTAGAGTGTAACGGAACAATCTCAGCTCACTGCAACCTCCGCCGCCTGGGTTCAAGCGATTCTCCCACCTCAGCCTCCTGAGTAGCTGGGATTACAGGCATGCGCCAGCAAGCTCCGCTAATTTTTGTATTTTGAGTAGAGACGGGGTTTTGTCATGTTGGCCTGGCTGGTCTTGAACTCCTGACCTCAAGTAATCCACCCACCTCAGCCTCCCAACAGGCGTGAGCCACTGCATTTGGCCTTAATCCTGTTAGTTAATTTTAAGAAAAATAAAAATCATTGCTCGTATTGTTTTTCCAGCAGTCTGGGACCAGTGGGAAGAGGAGAGTGCTTGCCTCTGGGGTGGAAAGACAAACCTCGGGCCAGCGCCTGGGTCTCAGCCAGGAAGGCATTTCTGCCTGGACCACCCCAGTTTTGGTGGCAACAGCCAGGCCTCGGAGGAACAGGCTGGGTGGTGTCCAAACCATGCAAGCCTTACAGTCAGGCCCTTGACCGGGAGCCCAGGGCCCTGGATGCCGAGCCCATCTTGGCCACCGAAACTGCTGTTTCTCTTCTCCATGCCTCAGTTGCTCTTTCTCCCTCAGAAGAGATCTGGGTACAGAGCTCCCTAAGGCTCTTTCTGCTGCTGGGAACGTGCCTCGCTGTCATACTTGAGGCATGAGATCAGGGGGAGATGCAACCGGAGTGGCCCAGCCTGGAAGCTGCCTGCCGGGCCTGAATGTCTGCTGAAGGTTTCAAAGGGCTGGGCAGGCAGGGTCTGAGGGCCCGGGAGGAGAATCGGGCCTAGCAGGCTCTGCGGGCAGCCCTGCCTGGTGGGGAACTCCAGAGTATCTGCTGATGGCTTGTGACTCACACAGCCCCTGCCAGGCCCAGTTCTTCCCATCAGGACCCTCTCTGGCTATTCAGATATTTGAGGGCAGTCAGATCCCTCTGGAGCTGTCTCTTCTCAAGGCGGATCACCCCCAGTTTCTTCAGCCCTTCCTCACAAGGTCTGGTTTTCCAGGCCTAGCCAGGCTCCCGCGCCCACCCATCTGTCTTAGACAGACACAGTCTCCATGTGTGGTCTGCAAATGCCAGAAGAGCTGGACTGTGGTGTCCTCTCTGTGGACTCCCCTTTTCCTCACTGAATGCAGCCCAAACCAGAGGAGCATATTCAGAAATAGCATCAGAGCAAGGAGGCCAGTGCAGCTGAAATGCATCCTCGGCTCAAGGCTTCCTCCAATGCCAAGCTCCTGTCTTGATTTCTATGGTTTGTTTTCAGGCCCCCGATGCAGAATGCTAAATGTATCTCTTTCAAGCTCTCCCCTGTCCAAACCTCATCTCAGCTGTAAGTAATAATCGTAATAGCTACTGTTTGTTCTAAGTTTCTTACTTGCCAGAAACTTTACCTATGGCTTCTCGTGTCATCCTCATAGCAACCTTATGAAGTAGGTGCTGCAAACCCCTCATTTTACAGGCGGGGAAATGGAGGCTCAGAGAGGTTAAGTCACTTGCCCAAGGTCCCACGGGCAGGCCTGGGGTCTGCATTTAAGTCCACGTGGAGGTCTCATGCTCTAAACCAGTATGGGCCACTGCCGTGTGGGCCTCCCTCTGGCGTCCAATGTTTCACCGCCACTCTCCACTTTGGGCCAGCTTCAAAGCCACCTTGTTGGTCTCTTCTAGGACATTAGTGAAAGGAAAAGCTGGGCTGGCCTCAAACTGCTGAAGTCTGGGGGTCCCTCAGGGAGGGACACAAACCTAGATGTTCACCAAAGAAGTGGCACACAGCAGTCATGGAGAACAAGACACCGGGCTCTGAAGTCAGGCAAACCCAGACCCGAACCCCAGTCCTGCCGGCGCTCCCTTGTTTTGTGGCTTTGGCCGGGTTGTTCCTATTCCCGAGCCGCAGCCTCTTCATCTGCAGAGTGGGAAAACTCATAGCACCTCTCCACCACGTCCTGGAGAAGACCCGGCAAAATGTGCGGCACCTTCACTCTGCATTCCTCCCACGTGTACCGAGCACCCACCAGGTGCGGAGGCGCTGTTCCAGCCAGAGCTCAGTCAATGAATTAGAAAGCGGTGGCTCACACCTGTAATCCCAGCACTGTGGGAGGCCGAGGTGGGTGGATCACGAGGTCAAGAGATCGAGACCATCCTGGTCAACATGGTGAAACCCCGTCTCTACTAAAAATACAAAAAATTAGCTGGGCATGGTGGCGCGTGCCTGTAATCCCAGCTACTCAGGAGGCTGAGGCAGGAGAATTGCCTGAACCCAGGAGGCGGAGGTTGCGGTGAGCCGAGATCGTGCCATTGCACTCCAGCCTGGGCAACAAGAGCGAAACTCCGTCTCAAAAAAGAAAAAAAAGAAAGCAAGCGCTGGGGACAGAGCCTGGCCTGCAGGAAGTGCTCAGGAAACGCAGGTTCCCTCTGTGACTGCGACTGGCTCCCCGCCCCTCCCGGTTCGTCCCCGGGCTTACTTGTTGAAATTTCGGTAGTCGTTGGGGCTAGGGGTGTGACCTCGGCCATCGCCCTGGTAGTCCTGGTAGCTGACGAACTCCTGCCAGGGGCAGCGGTAGCCCTTGGGGATGGCGGTGTGGTTGAACTTCTCCGGCGGGACCCCCTTCAGCGGCGCCGCATAGCCTAGGGGCGAGGGGATGGGGCGTCTCGGTTCTTCCACCTCAGTCCCCACCTCCATCCCGCGGACGCGGCTGGGGGAGGGACGGTCGGAGTTAGGGGAGGGATGGGATGACACAGTTGCTCCAACATCGGAGACCCTTCCCCATCCCAGGAAACGCGTTGGACTTCAGTGAGGAAGCCGCGAGTTCGCGGCGCGGGCTGCAGTCTTGGCCTTGGCCGAGTCGCTGCGTGACCGACCTGGGCTCGGCACTGCGCTCCTCCGGCGCGTGGTCTGGAGAATGGAGTGCGCGCGTGCGCGTGTGTGTTGGGGAAGGGGGCGGATTAGCTCTCTGAGTGCTCCTCCTGCCCCATGGGGAGCACACCCACGCTCCAGGCGTCCCAGCCCTGGTCCCGGGGACCCGAGGAGGACACTCACCTGGCGCCAGGGCGCTGGGGCTGGGGACCCACCCCGCAGGGGCGGCTGCAGGGTGGGCGTCTTCGGGACCCGCGAGTGAGGCCCCGGGTGAGGCCGGGAAGATGTGGAGCTCCGAGCGGTAGTTCTGCCCCTCGGGACCATTGGCATTGGCAACCTGGGCACAGAGGCGTGCTCTCAGAGGCCACCGACGGCCTCCCGCCCCCAGCCACCCGCCCCTTCCCTCAGCTTCCCTTCCAGGGAGTTCCCCTCCATGCTCACCGTCCCCGGCTCCGCTGTTCCAGTCACCTTCCTCCTGGCGCTTCCGGCCAGCATCTGAGAGCGAGGGGGTGGAATAAACCGGAGAGAGGCTCAGCGGGGCAGGGGACCAGGGAAGGTTCTCCCTCCACCAAAAAACAAAAGGAGGGGGAGGCAAGAATCCTAACGCCCATCATCAGGGAACAAGGATGAGTTACTAGTTTACAGCGCTAAGCCCAGTGCCTGGGACCGAAAAATACTCGATATATGTTAAGAGAAATGCCCGGTATATGTTAATTGCCATTGTAATGCTGACTCTGAGCAAGATACTTAATTTCCCTGAGCCTCAATGTCCATCTCTATAGAATTAGGATGATGGTGATGAAGATCTGCCTCACAGGGGTCTATGAGCATTTTGAGGTGCCTGCAAAGTGCTTAGCTAGCACCTTCTTAGGCACATACAAAGGCGGGCGTTTTGCCATCTTCATTTTTCTGCCACATCACTCCCTCTCAGTTGCCTCCTGTCTAGGCCAGAAATTAAGTGACGAGTGGATGGAATAGCCCTGGCTTCCTTAGAAGTATCTCGAACTGCCTGCTGCCTTTCTTCTCCTTCCTCCAGTGGGAAGAAGAAAAAAGAGTATTCTACATTTTCCGTCTCAGATGAGGCCCAAGACTGAACTAGATCCTGACTGCTGCAAATTCAGCCTCGAGTGCACGCCTGTCTTAGCATTTGTTGTCGTAGGAGCCAGCATGCCTGTCTTCACTTTTTTTTTTTTTTTTTTTTTTTTGAGACGGAGTTTCGCTCTTGTTACCCAGGCTGGAGTGCAATGGCACGATCTCGGCTCACCGCAACCTCCGCCTCCTGGGTTCAAGCAATTCTCCTGCCTCAGCCTCCTGAGTAGCTGGGATTACAGGCACGTGCCACCATGCCCGGCTAATGTTTTGTATTTTTAGTAGAGACGGGGTTTCACCATGTTGACCAGGATGGTCTCGATCTCTCGACCTCGTGATCCACCCGCCTTGGCCTCCCAAAGTGCTGGGATTACAGGCTTGAGCCACCGCGCCCGGCCTCACTTCAAGTCTTATCCTCATCCCCCCAATCCACTTTGTTCTATGTCCAGGGAGACATGCCTAAAAACAACACTTTTCAGCCAGGCGAGGTGGCTCATGCCTGTAATCCCAATACTCTGGGAGGCCGAGGCAGGTGGATCATCTGGGGTCAGGAGATAGGGACCAGCGTAATCAACCTGGTGAAACCCTGTCTCCACTAAAAGTACAAAATTAGCCAGGCGTGGTGGTGCATGCCTGTAATCCCAGCTACTTGGGAAGCTGATGCAGGAGAATCGGCTGAACCGGGGAGGCAGAGGTGGTGGTGAGCCAAGATCACACCATTACACTCTAGCCTAGACAAGAGCGAAACTCTGTCTCAAAAAAACAAAAAAAGATAACACTTTTCAAGGATCACACAGAAAGGCAGGGCCTTAATCTGATGGGTACATCACAGTCCTCTGCCTGGCTTACCATTTGGCTTTAGGTTAACCACTGGCTCTCTATGGGCCTCAGTTTCCCCGAGAGCACAATGGTGGCTTACTCACCGCCCGCTGACTTTCCGCTAACTCAAAAGTGAACTTCTGCACACGGCGCTGCCTCTTCTGGAAGAGGAGGGACCCTCTGTTGTTGCGTAGTGACAGCTCCTCCATCATCAGGTCCTGGGGCACGCTCAGCTTCTTGCCCAGGTCCAGTGTAGGGACTGCCAGGAAAGGCCAGAGTGGGCTCTCACCACCCCATCCCCCAGTGCTCCAGGCCTGGCCTCCCAAGGCACCTCCTCAGCATGGCATGTTGTGTGTAAGAATGCCTGTTTCTCCCCAAGCTTGCCGACACTCACACCAGGTGTCATGATTCTTCGGAATCTTTGCCCACCTGATGGGCAAAAATGACACCTCAGAGTTTAATTTTCATGTGTTTGTTGCTCAGTGAAGTTTAGCACTGTTTCAGAAGTTCTTTGGCCATTTTGTGTTTATCGCACGAACTCCCTGTGCAGGTCTTTGCCCATAATAGTGGAGGTAGTGAGAAATGGTCAGATTCTAGATTTTTTCTGGGAGTCTTGGTCTGTTGCCCAGGCTGGAGGGCAGTGGTGCGATCTCGGCTCACTGCAACCTCTGCCTCCCGGCTTCAAGCAATTCTCCTGCCTCAGCCTCCTGAGTAGCTGGGACTACAGGTGCGTGCCATCACACCCAACTAATTTTTGTATTTTTAATGGAGATGGGTTTTCACCATGTTGGCCAGAATGTTCTCAATCTCTTGACTTCATGATCTGCCTGCCTCAGCCTCCCAAAGTGCTGGGGTTATAGGCGGGAGCCACCACACCTGGCCCAGATTCTAAAAATTGATATTTTTAAAGGTAAGCCATGGGTATGGACAATGAGAGAGGAGTTGAGGACGACCATGAGGTTTCTGGCCTGAGCCTGGGGAAGGATGGAGCAGCAGCTCACTGAGATGGGGAAGGCAAAGGGAGGAGAAGATTCAGCTTTAGACACGTGTCCTTTTAACTTTAAAATAGTCTTTTATTATTATAAAAAAGCATGTAGCTGGGCGCGGTGGCTCAAGCCTGTAATCCCAGCACTTTGGGAGGCCGAGGCAGGTGGATCACAAGGTCAAGAGATCGAGACCATCCCGGTCAACAAGGTGAAACCCCATCTCTACCAAAAATACAAAAAATTAGCTGGGCATGGTGGCGCGTGCCTGTAATCCCAGCTATTCAGGAGGCTGAGACAGGAGAATTGCCTGAACCCAGGAGGCGGAGGTTGTGGTGAGCCGAGATCGCGCCATTATGCTCCAGCCTGGGTAACAAGAGCGGAACTCCGTCTCAAAAAAAAAAAAAAAAAAAAAAAAAAGCATGTATGGGCCGGGCATGGTGGCTCATGCCTGTAATCCTAGCACTTTGGGAGGTCAAGGCGGGCGATCACCTGAGGTCAGAGGTACAAGACCAGCCTGGTCAACATGGCCAAACCCCGTCTCAACTAAAAATAGAAAAATTAGCTAGGTGCGGTGGTACATGCCTGTAATCCCAGCCACTCCAGAGGCTGAGGCAGGAGAATCACTTGAACCCAGGAGGTGGAGGTTGCAGTGAGCTGAGATTGCACTGCTGCACTCCAGCCTAGGCAACAAAGTAAGACTGTCTCAAAAAAAAAAAAAAAAATCATATAGAAGCACTGAAGGTTAGAAAATACACATATCAGACAAAAAAGAGAAAAATACCATTATCTATTAACCAGAGATTGTCACTCTTAACATCTTAGTGTATGATCTTTCATGTCTTTTTCAATGACTATATTCATATGAGGTTTTAACCAAAATAAAATCATGGCACACATGTTCTGTAACTTGTTTTTATCACCTAAAGATCTCCACCTTTCCACGGACCTAATATCTAGTCCCTATGCAAACTGTGCTAATTGTCTCCAAAACTGGGCACATTAAGTTTGAGGAGACTTGCAGGCATCTAAGCGGCGGTGCTGAGGAGGGAGACAGATGTGGGAATCGGGTTCACCGGAGAAAACCGACCTGGAGGTGAAAACGTGGGCACCGTGAACTTTTACTGTATTTGTTATGGTTCTTTTTCAATGAAGAACATGACATTTATTTCTTTTCTCATCGTGCGAACTAGTCTTCATAGCATTTAGAGGATTTTCAGGGTGATGACTGTTCTCACTCGTTTGGGACCCATCCCTATCCTTTGTGCTTTTCCAACCAGCAAAATCCAAACTTTCACGTTTGGCCAACAAAGGAAGCCTTTTGCAGGACAGCGAGGACAGAATGGTGCGGACCTTGTCAGGCAAGAGCCCCGTGTGGGCAGCACGGCCTGCCTGGGTCATCTCTAAAATCGGATGCACATACGTTCATATTCCAGCGCCATAAATGGCATGTTAAGCTGAGAGGCTGAATGAGATCACAAACAAATGAGAATAGATAAAGACGATCAGAGATGGAGCCTGGAGCCTCCAACATTGACAATAAGGCAGTGAAGAGGAGCCAAGCCAGGAGCCTGGGCAGAAGCAACCCACAGGGTCGGAGGAAACCAAAGAGGATGGCGTCCTGGAAACAAATGATGAAAGCGTTTCAGGTACGATAGAGAGAGACTAACAGAGTCACAGGCTTGCTGATGTGTCAAGAAAGATGACGGCTGAAAATTATTATGTTTAGTAACACAAGGTCATTGGTAATCTTCACTAAAGCAGTTTCTACGGAGTGTTTGGGTGTAAAAGCCTGACTGGAGACGGTTCAAGAGAAAATGGACAGAGGAACAAGTTTAACCACACCACGAGGAAGCAATAAGCCAAATCCAGGACGCAGCATATTCTACAGGACAACTGGCCTGGTTTTTCAAACAAGTGAGTGACATGGAAAAAAGGGGGCAAAGGGGTTGTTTTAGATTAAAGGAGATTTAGGAGCCATAGTAACCAAATAAAAACCGTGGCCCGTGTTTGGATCCCGATGAAAACAAACTAGGAAACTCAAGAAGGTTGAGTACAGACTGCTTGTTAACTGGTATTAAATCATTAGTGCTAATTTTGTTCAGTGTGCTAATATCTTTGTGGCATGTAAGGAAACGCCCTTTTATTATTTTCATGCATTCTGAAGAATTTGCGGGGCAAAATGACGTGCTTTTTGGTATTTGCTTTGAAATTTAGGAATGAGGGAGGGACCATGTACTCTGTGTGTGTGTGTGTGTGTGTGTGTGCGTGTGTGTGTGTGTAAATTGACTAATAAAATGTCAGAGAGAAAGAGAGGATTGGTAAGAAAAATGCAGACAACTGCTTGGAGGAGTTGAGCTCTAAAGGATTCTGGCTATAGACAGCAATGGGATCAAGAGGGGTTTGTCTGTTTGTAAAGATGAAGAAATTACAGCATGTGCGTTAACTGATGGGAACATTTGACAATGCAATAGAGAGAGTTGAGAATTGCTGAAGGAACGTCCTTGAGCAGGAGTGATAGGAGAGCTGGGTGTCCAGAGCCCAACCAGAGGCGCAGGCACCAGGCAGGTGTGAGGCGAGTCCATCCACCACCACAAACACGGACACAGACGCAAGCAAGTCAGCTGTGGCAGAGGATGCTTGTAGATGCCCTCTCCTGGTTACTTTGTTTCTCAGTAGAATAAGAAGCAAGGTCTTTAGCTGAGAACGAAGTTGTGCAAGGAGGTATTGGAGGTTTGAGGAGAGGGGTTGCCAAAGTCATGAAGAGAGTAGCATGGGAGAGTGAATGAACCAGGGAGATAGACATGGCCACTGGGCAGCATTGCGGGTCATTCGGGTGCTGTGATTCATGCCAGTCAATGGACACTGATTTTTTTCATTCTTTCAACAAATACAGAAAGCAAACTTTATACGTGCTAAGAACAGAAAGAAATCCACTATAGGCCAGGTGCAGTGGCTTATACCTGTAATCCAGCACTTTGGGAGACAAAGGTGGGCAGATCACTTGTGGTCAGGAGTTCAAGACTAACCTGGCCAACGTGGCGAAACCCTGTCTCTACTAAAAACACAAAAATTAGCTGGGCATAGTGGCACATGCCTGCAATTCAGCTACTTGGGAGGCTGAGGCACAAGAATCGCTTAAAGCCAGAGGTGGAGGTTGCAGTGAGCCAAGATTGTGCCACTGCACTCCAGCATGGGCAACAGAGACTCTGTCTCAAAAAGCAAAAAGAAAAAGAAGAAAAAAAAATCCAGTATAAATAATTGGAGGGGAAAGTAAGATTCAGAAGAATACATATTCTAAAATTCCATTTACATTATACTTATATATATTATATAAGATATATATGATATATATATGATATATATATATATATATTTGGAGCGAGAAAGAGACAGAGTCTTGCTCTGTTGCCCTGGCTGGAGTGCAGTGTGTGATCTCAGTTCACTGCAACCTCTGCCTCCTGGGTTCAAGTGATTCTCCTGCCTCAGTTTCCCAAGTAACTGGGATTACAGGCATGGGCCACCATGCCTGGCTAATTTTTGTATTTTTAGTAGAGATGGGATTTCATCATGTTGCACAGGCTGGTCTTGAACTTCTGACCTCAAGTGATCTGCCCGTCTCGACCTCCCAAAGTGTTGGGATTACAGGTATGAGCCACTTCCCCTGGCTTCCATTTACATATTAAAGAATAGGTATGTGTTTGTGCATGCACTGAAAAATCTGCAAGGAGACATGCCAAGGAGACATGTCACCTTAGCAAAGGGAGACCTGCCCCCATAGCAGTGACCATGGGACATATAAAGGAGGAGGGCTGGAAATTGTTTACACTGTTTTGTTGTTACTGTTTTTAACAAGACAGTGTACTGCCTACTTAAAAATATGAAAGAATAGTTATAACTAAATACATAATAAACTGCCCTCAGCATCATATTCTCAAATACTATACAGATGAGCTGAACTAAATATACATATATATATTTGAGATGGAGTTTCTTTCTTATTGCCCAGGAGGAGTGCAATGGCACCATCTTGGCTCACCGCAACCTCTGCCTCCCAGGTTCAAGTGATCCTCCTGCCTCAGCCTCCCAGGTAACTGGGACTACAAGCACACACCACCAAGCCCAGCTAATTTTTGTATTTTTAGTAGAGACAGGGTTCCACCATGTTGGCCAGGCTGGTCTGGAACTCCCGACCTCAAGTGATCTGCCCACCTTGGCCTCCCAAAGTGCTGGGATTACAGATGTGAGCCACGGTGCCCAGCCAAGCTCAATATTAAAATAAAAATAAAAATGGGCAGCCATAGTGACTCACAACTATAATCCCAGCACTTGTGGAGGCCAAGGTGGGTGGATTGCTTGGGTGGAGGAGTTCTAAACCAGCCTAGGCAATATAGCAAGATGCTGTCTCTATTAAAAAAATAAAAAAAGATAAAACCTATCTGACCAAGTAATTCTATTTCTAGGAATTTATTCTCAGGGAAAAAGTTGAATAAATATGTCTAAAGATATATGTACAAGAATGTTTATTGCAGTGAGGTTTACAGTTGTGAAAACTGGGACCCAGTCTTGTGGTGGATGCTGCCCAGATGCCCCTTTATTAGCAGTTAATAGTTCACACCACCACCTTCTACAGAGAACTGCCAGTGGAATGGACGCTGCCGCAGCATCCATTCATCAGGTGGGATGAAGTCTGTGTAGAAATTCATGCTCGAGAGCTCCCCACAGGATCACACTGAATGTGGACAGTCACTGAGCCCACATCCTTGCTCAGCAATACCCCACCCTAGGCTGCATTCCTCCTTTCCTTCCGAGAGCACTCTCTCAATAAGTCACTTGCAGAAGGCTCCTCTGGTTCTGCCCCGCAGGATCTCACCTGAGACAAGCCCCATGACCACCGTTAGGCATTGATGAAATACACATAACGTGTCCAAACAGCAGAATGCTGGCAAGCACGGGGAATGAAGGCATGAGAGAAATCATACTAGGATGAAATGCTGCTACATGAAAAAAAAAAAAAGCCAAAAAACACAGCATATAGTATTTAGCCCATGTGTATGTATGTTTATATAAAGACATTCATATATGAACAGAAGAAGAATTTACATAAATATGCTAACAGTGGTTATCTCCAGATAGTTCCATTATGACCAACTTTCACTTTCAAAGCCATTCATGTCTGTTTTGTCTGATTAGAAATTTTTTTTTTTAATGTACGCCAAGTCAATGGCAAATGAATTTTTTAAGTGATTATTATGTATTATATTACCATGTAACCATATAATAAAGAAACAGGGGCCAGGCGCAGTGGCTCACGCCTGTAATTCTTGCACTTTGGGAGGCCGAGGTGGGTGGATCACGAGGTCAGGTGTTCAAGACCAGCCTGGCCAACATGATGAAACCCCATCTCTACTAAAAATACAAAAATTAGCTGGGCATGGTGGTGGGCGCCTATAATTCCAACTACTCAGGAGGCTGAGGCAAGAGAATCGCTTGAACCCAGGAAGTGGAGGTTGCAGTGAATCGAGAGTGGGCCACTCCAGCCTGGGAGATAGAGTGAGACTCTGTCTCAAAATTATAACAACAACAGCAACAATAATATATTAAAGAAAGAGCTCTGGAGACAGACACCTGGAGTCAAATTGCAGCTCTGCCACCTACCAGATGTGACCACCGGCTCCTCTGACCCTCAATATTTTCATTTCCAAAATGAGAATAATATCAAACTTACCGAATTGTTGTGGAGGTGAAATGACACAAAGCGTAAAGAATACTTTTCTCTTAGCAAAGTATCTGCCGCATAGTAAGCATGCCATGATGGTAAACATTTTTATGGTTTTTACATTACAGTGGCTGTCTTTAGGTTGTAAGATTATGAGATTTATTTTTTCTTCCTACTTTTGTTTCAAAATTGTCTTTAGTTAGGACCTTTCCAATAATCAACAAGTTATATATTTCAAGTCTTGCATGAATGATGTGTCTCCGTATTTGGGGGCCTGTAATTAATTAACTCCCCAAGAAAAAAGAGGATGTATTGCCTGACCCTTCTAGTTAGAGTGTCAATACTCATAGAATGTGCATATTTTAGCTACAAAATCAGGGCGGGGGAAGAAACTGGATATCAACAAAAGGAGGCAAGAACACACAAAATAGGTGAAAAGGATGCCACGCATAAAGTCAGAAAATAGGATTGACTCCTTAGAACACAGAAGGCAAATGTACCAGGGCTACTTTAGGTCCCCTGCGATGGAATCCCTGGGAGTAGATGCTGGGAGTCTGTATGCTGAACCAATATCAAGTCACTATGATTCACACTAAAGCTCGAGAGCTCTGACTTAGTTGAAATTTGCCCAGGCTGGACCATAGCTCACTATAAGCCCCCAAATCCTAGCCTCAAACAATCCTCCTGCTTCAGCCTCCTGAGTAGCTGGGGCTACATGCATGTGCCACCATACCTTGCTAATTTTTTTTTTTTTTTTTGGTAGAGATGGAGTCTCACCATGTTGCCCAGGCTGGTCCCAATCTCCTGGGCTCAAGCAGTCCTTCCACCTCAGCTTCCCAAAGTGCTGGGATTACAGACATCAGCCACTGTTACCACCCCCTGAATTAATCTTTTAAAATTCCTGAAATGCAGCCGGGTGCAGTGGCTCACACCTGTAATCCAGCACTTTGGGAGTCCAACGTGGGTGGATCACGAGGTCAGGAGTTCAAGACCAGCCTGGCCAACATAGTGAAATCCCATTGCTACTAAAAATACAAAAATTAGCTGGGCGTGGTGGTGCACACCTATAGTCCCAGCTACTTGGGAGGCTGAGGCAGGAGAATAGCTTGAATCCTGAAGGGGGAGGTTGCGGTGAGCCAAGACCGCCATTGCACTCTAGCTTGGGTGACAGAGTGAGACTGTCTCAAATAATAATAATAATAAAATAAATAAATTTAAAAAATACCTGAAATGCTGTAAAGTAGACCAAATAAACAGATTCCAAAGTTATATCAAGAGTTCCTGAATAGGTCTTATAAAATTGATAAAAAGGAATTTAAACTTTATAAATGAAATGATAAAAATGATTCACTCATTCGATGAGTTATCTTTTAAGTACAAAGTTTTGTATCCAAATGGGCAGCCTTCTCTTCCCACCCTGCTCTACTCTCTCCAATCCCCTGTTAGCCATGGGGCCCGGCTGTCCTGGGCCATCCAGAGGTCTCAGTGAGACCCACAGGAGCAACAGGCAAGGGCAAGTGTGTGCAGAGCTTGCAGCCACAGGTAGGGCTGAAACTGGGACCGGAATCTCCAGAGCTTAATTTGCGGCTGAGATGGGGCCTTAGATGAAGCCAGGGTCATTTTAGTCTCAGCTCCTGGGTCTGTGGACAGAGGGGCAAGACCCCTCCCGATACTTCACAAAGCTTCCCAGCCTAGGCGGCAGGTTCCACAGGCACTCCTTCAGGCTGGTCAGGAGCTCACACTCGTCTGCCCAGGCCTGGGGCCAGCAAGCCAGAGTGAGCGCAGCCTGGGAGCGAGGAAAAGGTGGAGTCTGAGGAAAGCATGAGGCTAGATCCACCTTACCTGGTTCAGTGAGGTCCCCCATGGCAGCCATCACTGGCCCCTTCTGCTCCTTGGGGATCATCCTGTGGAGGAGAGACCCCATCAATGGACCAGGCTGCCTCCATTTCTCCCCAGACCTCCTTCAAGTCCCTGGCTCACCCTGCCCCAGTCTGAACAGCTTCAACCCACCCCAAAATCACAAGCAAGGGATGTCTGAACTGGAAGGGCCTACAAGGTCATTGTGCAGAGAAGACTGAGGCCCAAGGGAGGAAGAGGGAGGTGCCCAAGTTTGCACAAATCTGTTTTCATGTTGCTAAGGAAGCACTGTCTCTTCAGCACTGTCTCTTCTAGGGCCTTTTCCCAGCTCTGGCATCCTGATGAGAAGGAGTGTAGGTGCCTGGGGCATCTGGGTGGGGCAGGCAAGGGTCTCAAGCACACTATCATATGTTGAGACTTGAGAGCCCTATTTCAAGGCTGAAAGAGGTTGGAGGCTTAAGTTAGCGGAGGGAGAGCATGGGCTAGGCTGGGGTTACACTGGGGTCCACAAGGCTGGTTGCCCCTCTCATCCCTGGCACCTGTTGGGAAGCTGAGAGCTGCATGATGTCCCTGTAGGCAGTCAGCAGTCTGGTCCAACCAAGCAGAGAGAACCATCCCCCTTCCTCCCCATCTCCCCATTACTGGCTAACTTCCATGGTGTTCTCTTCTCCCCCATCCCTTCTCTTCCTTCTCCTCCTCCATCCTCCCATTTGTATCTCATGGCACTTTTCAGAAATCTTGGAAGAGATTTACAAATAAAATGAGATCCAGAGCCCTTAACTTGCCCAGGTTCCTTAACTTGCCCTCTGGAGAAGCGGCAGAGCCTTTGAGTCCCTTGGCTGCCCACGCACCCCGGTACCCTTCTCCTTTGCTTCCAGGTTTTTCTGTACTCCTTCCTTTAGAAAACAATCTGCCTTCACCTGTACCCCCAACACCCACACGGGGCCCTGGGCCAGTGGGCACTGTGCTGTGCAACTGAAGTCTAGTGGGTGTCCCTGACTTCCTCTGTAACTGTGAACAAGTAGCTCTCCAGCTGTGCACCTCAGTTCCCCGGTCTGTAACACGAGGGGGCTGGGCTAAATCATGGAGATCCATGGATAGGCTTTAGGGCATTCATAAGCCTGCTAAAACAGCATGCAAACATGAGCATGTCTACATGCACTTGGGGCGAGGGTTATGGGATGATTGAGAATGCCCCGATCGTGACTGCTTAGGATTCCACAGTCCACAGATCTGTTTCTTGATAAACACTCCCTTTATAGAAGTTCACGGACACTGGGAAGAGTCTCTCATTTTACAGACAGAGAAGCTGCTTCCCTCTACTGCCTAAAAATCCCAAAGTCTTGAGCAAAGCCATTATCTATTCCCCACCTTTAATCCTAGGCGCATCCTCGCCATTTAATGCAGAGTTAACCAGCGCTTAGAGTTCCTCTCCTCCTAAACCAGGATCTAGGCTTCCAGGGGGGCCCACAGTCCCCAGATCCACTGCAGGGCCCTTCCTCTCCTGGTGACGGAGCTCTAGGGATTGCCTCATCTCCTCTGCCCACTACCCCGAGTTCCCCAAGCTCCCCTAGGATGCTGGTACCTGAGAGGATGGGACCACAGTGGGCAGGAGGGAATCTTAGACCCTCAAGATTAACACCTCTGTTGGGAAGCTGAGAGTTGCGTGGTGTCCCTGTAGGCAGTCAGCGGTCAGCAGTCAGTCGTCAGCGAGCAGGGTGTGCCCTGTAGCCAGCTCTGATGAGAATCATTTAGCTGATGAGAATCATTCCTGCCTTGCCGTGGGTCACTGCCTTATTTTGGGCTGCAATAGGAACAGGAGTCAGATGCTAAAAGCATCAGACCCTAGGGAAGACAGGTGCCCTGGCAACAGGCCTTTGCAGACAGAGGGCTTGCACCCACATGTACACACATGCTCACATATGCACACACCAAAGTCACCTGGAAATGCTGAGGGTCAGCTGCTAGTAGCTTCCTCTTAACTGTTATATCCTTAGTGCCAAGAACGGTGCCTGATAGAACTCAGGAGGTATTTGTCAAATCAATGAATCGATCGATCGACAGATGGATGGATCAATTGTTCCCCAATATCTTTGTTTGACTTGTTCTTTTCTTCCTTCCTTTCTTCTCTCCTGCCTTTCTTCTTCTGTCTCCTTCCTGCCTGCCTCTTTTCTCCCTTCCTCCCTCCCACTTTCCCTCCCTCCCTCTACCTTCTCACATTTCCTGAGCCTCTCTTTAAGGACTGAAAATAAATAAGGCAGGGCTCTGTCTTCAAGGAGCTCAGCCAGGTCAGATTCAGATGGGTAAACAAGCTTTGGGAAAGGCTCTGGGAGAGCCCAGGGGAGGGAGTTACCAGCTCAGCCTGGGGTGGGGGGTGAGAAGGCTTCCCGGAGGAGGACACACTGGAGTTGAGCCTTGAAGGAGGAGTGGGAGTTCACTGGGCAGAGAAGGGGCATGGCATGCAGTGGACATGTCACCTATGAAGATGGTAGGGGGGTGACAAGTAGAGCCAGAGCTGGAGGCAGTTCTAAGAGATCAGCTCAGACAGTGGGGGTAGGGGCCAGATCCTAGTAGGCTTTTTAAAGGAAACTGTTGATAAAGAGTTGCTGATGAGATTAAACTAGGGAAATGGAGTGATCGGATTGACATTTTCCAAAGATATCTTTGCTGCCAGGTGGAAATGGGTTGGAGGGGGCCAGACTGGAGGCAGGAGGACCAACTGTCACCAGGTGAGAGATTGGGTGGCTGCATCAGGGCAGTGACAAGGGGATGGAGAGGAGAGGGAGTTAACGGGTATTTTGAAGAACCCCGGGGTCTTGGTGAGGAAACTGGACATGGAAGGTGAGGAAAGGGAGTCCCGCTCCCCTGTTTCATGCTTGGGTGACTGAAGGGGGAGGAGTAGGTGGAGTGGGGGCAGACACCGAGGTCAGTTTGGGATGAACTTGGCTTGAGGTTCTGGGGGACTGGGATGAGATCACCAGCAGGCAGTGGGACACTGTGCTGTGGTGAGGCCCCAGTCGAAGATAAAGATTGGGACCAGGGCACACACAGCACTCCGGGGGAAGGCTGGGCCCAGTGAGGATGGCTGGGTGCAGGCGGGGGAGCACCTGTGTGTGCATGCTGGCAGGCTGGGGCTGGGGCGGATTTCTGACACCTTCTCAGGACAGAAATCTGGATTCTGGTGTCCACTGCCCTGAGCTTACCTTCCTGGCCCTCGGTGGGCCCAAGCTTCTAGAGAGAAAGAGTGAGGTGTGTTCCCAGGGCAAGCTCAGCTTCCCCTGGGAGCAGGACCACAATCCCCTTCTCTGGCCAAAGGACGCGACGTCAGGAGACCTGATGTCTTCACCTCCTGGGGTTGCCTGGTCTGAATCCTCACCTCACTGGGGTTGCCCGGCTCAGACGAGGCCCTCTCACAGTGACTCCTTTCCTGCCCTGGCACCCCTGCCTGCCTTGAGAAAACAGCCCCAGAGCACAGACCCCTGACCCAGCTTGGCCCTGCCCACTCTGGTAACAGTACTCTGTGGTCAGGGCCCTGACAATACCACCCTGAGACATTATCTAGAACAACTGTCCCCATCACATGGATGGGAAAGCTGAGGCCTGGAGGAGTGGACTCACTCAGGGTCACCTAGCCAGGGACTTCTATAGCCTCAAGTTGTCCATTGTTCCCATCTCTCATGGATGCTTGAGAGATCTTCCCACACTTCCATCCCATGTGTCTCAAATATTCCCTGCCACCCAGAGTCCCATGGACTTGGGGAGAAGGGCATCAAACCAACTGAAAATGACACAGGAGGCAGAAGAATGCATGAAGCATTTATTGAGGGCCAGAGCTGAATTCTACAAGAGGCAGGACATGGGCTCTAGCAGGTTAGAGGAGAGAACGGGGAGAAAGCAGTGACAATGGGGGACAGCCAGGGGCTGCCTCCTGCCAGCCCTTTGGGAAACACAGGTAGAGGTGGATCCTCTATGCTGCTGCCTCAGCCAGAGGCCTGATGGTGTCACTTCTCTGGGAGGGGCCTTTAGTCCCAGTCTCCTGTGCTATGAGGGACCCTGCAGCAGGTGGGGGCTTTGGGAAATGCAGTCACTCATCATTAACTGAGTAAGAACACCTTCTCATCTTCGCACCATCAGGAGCGGTGTCCTCATTCCTGAGGCCCAAGGAGCCCTCTAAGATCTCTCCTTTATTCTAAAGCACCCCTTCCCCACCCAATCTTCCATACTGACCCTAACTCTCTCCAGCCTCACTTGGGGGTTCTAGATCTAACATCACACTGATGGGTGGGTAAGTCCCAAAACCACACTGTCCCACACCTTATGCAACATCCTAGTATCCTTTCACCTACATGCTTTTGATCCTCAGCCAATTCCTGCCCCACAGTTGATCCCGAAGCTAATATTCTGAACCTCTAGAAGGCTCTACCAGCTAACTCTGGAAACTACAGAACTCAGCCATATTCCTCCCTGACTCCCTCCTGGGGACTGGAATCAGAGCCACCAAGATTTAAGGAACCACTGAAGGTCTGCAGCCAGGCTCCCCAAGGTCACTGGGCACCAGGCAATAGCTAGGTCAGGGTGCACTGGGGAAGGGATGGGGCAGGACAATGTCTACTTTTCTGGACACTGGAGTTGAGGTCTGACACTGAAGAAGGGGACATTTCCCAAGGGGGCAGAAATAACAGGTAGACCCTAACCTAACATTCCGTTCACCTACCCAAGCTCATTGGCCCCTGAATTCAAGCCCACCTAGCCCACCACCACTTCCTAATACCCCTGACTTCCTAATACCATGGAATGCATTTCAAGACTGGAAGAGCCCTCAGAAGTCATCTGAGCCAATCCTGTCCCCTGCTAGAATCTCCTCCTATGCATCCCGGCCATGACTTTCAGATTTCCCATAACAAGTAACTCTATGTCTCTCTCTTTCCAAATAAGCAACCCCAAACTGAGGGCAATCAGGTAAAGCCGCATGGTAGCTCTGTATCTCTTCTCTCCCCAGCTCAGCTTTGAGCCCAGAATCTGCCGTGAATGGGCTCAGAAGGAACAGATGAGCTGTAGGCTCAAGTCCTGGGCCTAAGGAAAATCACTGCCTTAGAGCTCTCTTATGGCTGCAGATAAGATGTCCCGGGCAGGCTGAAGTGAAGAAAAGTAGCGTGACAGGGACCCGGAGAGAATTTTCCTGCCTCTTCTCTCCAGAGGGGACAGTGGGACACCTTGAGCTGGCCTCGGAGACCTCTCTAAAGGTCATTGTGACAAAAATAGAGCTTGTCTGGGAAGGGATGGAAAACAGCTGCTCCCGCCTGGGACTTGGTGCCAGGAAGCCGGATGGTCAGGCCAGTGCCTGGACATGGGACATAGGCCTAGGATCTTCTGAACGCACCCCACTTGCCAGACTCCAGAGAGCAGAGCCAGGAGGGGAAGGAGGAGTATGGAACTCTGAAGGTGGCAAGTCCAGGAGTCAGTATACACACTGTCCTGCCTCATTCAAGGCACTAACTAGTGTGTAAGAGAGTGTGTGTGCGCGCGCGCGTGTGTATTGATGGGAAGGGGAATTTTGACATTCGTGGACTGCCTTGGCCAAAGCCACCATTAAACAGATGGGACAGCGGAAGGTCAAACCAGGAAGGGTCTTACCCGGGGTCACACAACAACGGAATGAGAGCAGGGGCTAGAACTCAAGCTTGCGTCCCCGACCCATCCCCGAGCCCAGAGCTCTCCTCGGCTGACCCCTCGTCTCTGGGGCTGCCCAGAGGCAAGACCATTTGGATTCCCCAGGTTGGATGAGCCTTCTTCTGGCTCTGCGCTCCTGGGGTGGGGTCGGGGGGTGGGGCTCTAGGTGGTGCAGGAGGCCTCGGCGGGGAGGCTGCCACGCTTGAGCCGCAGGCTGCCGTTCCACCCGCGGGGGCAGATATTGTAGCCGAGGATGCCGGGAGACTTAGCCCCGGAGTCCTCGGAGTCGAGGGACACGTCGGAGTCCGTGGGCGAGCGGCGGTAGAGGAAGGGCCTGGGAGGCGCGGGCAGCGGGCTCCGGGGACTGGTGCAGGAGGAAGGCCCTGGGGGCAGCGGGCTCCGCAGGATGGGCGCAAACGCTGCCCCCGGCACAGCAGGCGGGCCGGGGCGAGCGGGCTGCGGCGAGCGCATGCGCGGCGGCGGCGGCGGCGGCGGCGGCGGCGCCCTCGGCGGGGAGAAGGGCCGCAGGCTCTCGGCGCCCGCCGGCCGCGGGGAGGCGCTCTTGCGCCGGGCCGCGTTGATGATGTTTCGCGCCAGAAGCGCTTGCAGCTGGCGGCTGGGGGGCCGCGCCTCGGTCTCGGGTCGCAGCGGGGACACTGAGCGCTCGCTCCACGAGGGAGACATGGGCGGCGGCAGCGGCGGGGGGCTGCTCATGCTGCTCCCGCGGCCTGGCTCCCACGGCCCCGGGCTCACCCAGCCGTCCAGGCTGCTGGGGGGCCGGGACGCGCCCGGCGTCCGGGGAGGGGAGGTGGGCAGGCTCTCCCGGCGGTCCTGGGGAGAGAGCAGAGGGGGTGGGGCAGGCATTAGTGCTGGGGTCCTCCACATCGGGCTTTAGGAAGGGGCCGAGTCCGATTTGTCCATGACACCGAGAAGGGAAGCCACCGACCAAAGTCAGGTAGTGCCTACGGTAAAATGCAGGTGCCCAAACTCTCAGCCCAGAACTCCTGATGAGTTCCCGCTGTCTTGTGTCTGTCCCCGTGTTAAGAAGGCTCGCTTTGGAGACAAGCTCCTTAACTTATTGACTTGAGCCTGGGCAAGTTATTTCACCCCTTTGGGCTTCAGTTTCTGCTTCTGTAAAATGGGGTGTGATAACAGTACTTACCTTATAGTGTAGTTGTGAGGGTTAAATGAGATAACTGATGGAAAAGAACATGCCATATATCGGCACATTCCTAAGTGCTCAATAGATGTTGATCACCATAAAGAAATACCAGAAGGACTGGTTGCGGTGGCTCATGCCTGTAATCCCAGCACTTTGGGAGGCCGAGGTGAGTGGATCACCTGAGGTCAGGAGTTAGAGACCAGCCTGGCCAACATGGCAAAACCCTGTCTCTACTACAAATACAAATATTAGCTGGGCATGGTGGTGCATGCCTGTAATCTCAGCAACTGGTGGGGGTTGGGGGCTGAGGCAGGAGGATGGCTCAAACATGAGAGACCGAGGTTGCAGTGGGCTGAGATTGTGCCACTGCACTCCAGCCTAGGCAACAGCAAGACTCCGTCCAAGAAAGAGAAAACGAGAAAGAAAGAAAAGAAAGACTAGAAGGGTACACATGAGAGTAACGAAAGTGGTCACCTGTTAGGAAAAGGGGTGAGAACAGGAACAGAGCGGGTGCAGCCTGAGGCACTGGGAGCTGCTCTGTCTGTGGCACATCCTGGGAAGCTTTCAATCAGGCTAGCCGAGGGAGGCTTTGGTTTCCCCATGATTTAGGGAGAGGAGCTGGGAGGGAGGTCCTGGACCAAGGGCCACATGGGAAGAACTAGTGTCTCAGGGCCAAATGCCAAGTCAGGGTGGGCTCTGGATGTCCTCCCTCCCATCTGACCACAGTGCCACCCTGGTCAGGAAGGCAGGGGCTAGAGCTCATGACCCAAGCCAGTCAACAAACCACTGAGGCAGAGGAAGCCGGCTCCTCAGCCGGGAGAGTAGGCTAGAGCAGGGAGATGGGACTAAGGCTTTTTAATACGTTACCTGTTATATAAATTTAGATTTCTGAACCATATGGATATATTATCTAATCAAAATTAAAATGTAAAAATATTGACTATTATTATTAAAGTTGGACTTAGGGAAAGCCCCTCTCAGCCCCAAACCCCTTGCCATGTTGCCATGTCATCTCATCTTTCCTTGGATGCCTGAGCAGGGAGGAAGATCCCCCTGACAGACAGAAATACAAAAGGAAGTTGGGTCATTCCTCCCTAGGCAGCACACGCCCCTCACTGAGCTTTCTCACAGCATGGGAAGGGGAGTGTGGATTTAGAGAAGCCAAGACGGTAAACAGCTTTGAGGCTACGAAACACTGCTCTGCTATGCCCGGCCGTATCTGTTTCCTATCTACTTAAGGACTTTTCAGTCTACAAATTTCCTTCTCATCCTTTATCTCATTAGGTTTTCACAACAGATAGTGAGGTAGCTGGCATTACCACACCCATTTAACAAATGGTGTGTAAATAGTGTGTCCTGCCCCACCGGGAAGTGTGTGTGTGTGTGTGTGTGTGTGTTTGCACGCACATGCACGCTGCTCAAAGGCTACATGTGTAAGCAGTTTGAACTGGTTTGAAAGTGGAGGGCCTGGGAATCCCTGCCTAACATGTATCTCCTGAACCTTCTTCCAACTGTTCACGCAATAAGATTCCAGCAATAACCAGTCCGCCTTGCCATTCAATCCAATCCACTAGGAGTCATCCAGCAGAGTTCAGAGCAAGCCAGTCCATTCTGTGCTTCCTACCCAATCAAAATCTAGTACCATCCAAAGATGCATTCTTTCATCCAATCGGTGATCAGCCATAACCAAGCCAGTCATCCTCTCATCCGACTGAGTCTTCTAATTCCTCCCAATCGGAAGGAAATAGACACCAATTGTGTGTTTTATCCAAACAGAATGTAGCAGCTGCTAGATGAGCCCAGACTCAGAACTGGCACCCTTTAACCTAAAGAGGAATGTTAGACAACAGCCTGAATGGGACATTTTTCATGGGATGCTAATGCCGGAGTGACCCATAGAAACTCCCTGGGGACATCCAAGTTCCCAGTCAAGTGGAAAGTTAGGGCTCAGCCTGGAATCCCACTCTTTTCCTCCCAGGGTCAGAATTGGGGTCAGAATTGTGTATGCATGAGCCAGAGACACTGCGAGCTTCTCTGTGTCTGTGGCACATCCCAGTCAGGCTGGCCCCGGAAGGCAGACCCCACGATTTAAGGAGAGGAGCTGGGAGGGAGGTCCGGGCTCCACAGCCAGATGTGCAGGACCAGAGCCAAATGCCAAATCAGGGTGGGCTCTGGCATAACCCAACACCTGGCCACAGTGCCACCCTAAGTAGGGGGTTGGGGCCCAGAGTTCATGATCCAAGCCAGTCAACAACCACTGAGGCAGAGGAAACAAGGGGTCTTCAGCCAGGAGAGCGGGCTGCACAGGAGAGCCATGATAACTACCTAAAAATCTCTAAAGCATTGTTTCTGCCTTTGGTGGCCACAGGGGGAATGCTGGGGCCAAGAAGTGGAAGGAATAATAATTCAGCCAAGACTGTAAAACAGAATGGCTCAAACAGGGGTTGAATGTTGAGGGCAGTGGTAAGCAACTCCTCATCATCTGGAGATGGGCCAGAGCCTGACCTCATCCTGACAGCCATGCCTGGGCACTGACCCTGTGTGTACGTTTGGAACGGGGGGTGTGCACAATATGAAAAGGCTTCAGGAAATCAGAACTGTTCACTTTCTGACAGAGAGCTCAATGCACCCTGCACACCAGAGCTCCCTGGGAATGCAAGGGGTGAAAATTCAAAAAGTAGCAGCCGCTCAACCCAGACCCAGACCCAAAGCAGGGCACGTGTGTGGGGTGAAGGCATGAATAGAACACAATCAACCCTGGACGGTCAGAGACCAGACAGAGCTCCCACACCACCTTCTGCAATCCTTTCACTGCACAGAAGGGGAAACTGAGGCCCAGAGATTGGAAGAGGTTGTCTGAGGTCACACAGGAATCAGATTCAGACCTGGGGCTAGAACCCAGCTCTCCTGACCCTTGATGGCAGTTATTTCCTCTCCCCCAGAAACTCCATGCTTTCAGGAGCCAGGCAGTGAAAACCACGGCAAATGTGGGAAATGGCCAGATTTAGATAATCGGGAGCAGGGAGGGGGCCTGAGAGAACTGGAGAGCGAATGCCGCTAGAGGCATTTCTATTCTACTGTGTAAAGAACCCAAACAAACCTGAACTAGAAGAGGTAGTGCATTTCTTCCCAAAATCCTCTACAGTATTTTTGGCCAAACTCTGAGGGAAGGAAAGCACAAAAGGCTGTGATTTGCACAGGGTTCTGAATCCCTGCGTGCTGTGGAGAGGAAGCCCTCGCTTCCAAGCCAGCATACATCTGTCCCCGTGCAGAACCAGACACACGGCAGATGCAGGCAGCACGCAGGACACAGCCACACTTTCACACTCAGTCATTGAGCAGACCCACTCCACTTCCCAGGCTGGAATCAGGGAGGAGGAAGGCAGCCCTGACCCCTAGCAGCACGGAAGAAAGAAAGAAGCAAGACGGATTTGAGGCAGAGTGTATTGAGAACAGGAGAGAAAACAAAGTTGGGAGCAGAGCTCAGCCTGGCCGCAGGAGCTGCAGAAGGAAGGGTGGGCTCTTCCATTGCTGGCCCTCAAGGGTGGAAGGGAGCAGGGGTCCAGGGCAGGGGCTTCACTCTGTTCTGGGAGAGCCCAGGCCTGAAGGAGCTGAGCTCACTCACAACTCCCCCACACATACCCTCTCGATCTATGGGAAATGAGCTCACTAAGAAGGCACCCTTGTTCCCATGGAGACAAGCCCAGAGCTCACAAAAACTGCAGGCTCAGCCCAGCATGGGCACCGCCTCCACCACCCCTTGCCCCACTGGGGAGCCCAGAAATAGGGCTGAGAAAAAGAAGTGGGTGGTCCTCGGCCCCCAGCCTTGCGAAGCTTCCATCTGAATCCTGCCACTTGAGTCTGTATTCTCTCACCCCCGCCCCCCACAAAGCCTTGTTTGGCAGGGGGCTGTATCATATCACCTCTAAAAGTGTCAGAGGCGGGGGGAGTCTCCAGCTACCTGACTCAACACCCTCACTGTATCAATGGGGAAACTGAGACTTAAGGACATACATGCAGTCGGTCGGTTAGAATCCAGATCCCAGATTTTCCTCAAAACTCTAAGATCTCCTCTGTGCCCTCCCCCTGCACTGCTGTGCACCTGCCGCAGCTCCTGCCATGCTCTCACTGTCCTCAGGCAATCCTGAGCCTGAGCCAGCCCAGCCCGGGCTTCTCATCTTCGACTTCCTGCAGCGGCTCATTCCAACCATTCCCTCACCAGGTCACCCTCACAGCCATCTAACTCTACCTGTCCTATGACAACAGCCCATTTCCTTTCTCTTTCTTCGCAAGGGACTGTCTTGTCACTTACAAGCCTTTCTCCAAAGCACCAGCCTATGTTCTCACCCCTCACAGACTGTCATCGCTAGAAGGGCCCTCCTTATATAAATAAAACTGAGGCCCAGAGAGAATGTGAGTGGGCCAAACTCACACAGCAAATGGGAGGCTGATATGGGACTGGTACTCTCCTCTCCTGCCTCCCTTTGGGCCCCGTGCCACTGCACTGGGGAGGCTTCTTCTAGTCAGGTAGATCTTGGTTGAATTTGAAGCCAAAACAGCCAATGGATACATGGCTAGGGGCCACCCTCCCTGTGGCACACCCACATCTGCACAGGCTCCTACAGAGCTCTCCTTCTCTCGGGGATCCTCTGGGACATCCTCCACCCCTAAAGCAGTGAGAACAAGCCAGGTAGAACCGGGGCTGAGGCCTGGGCCCACTGGTCTCCCTAAAACAGAGCCAGGTCTCAGAGAGGGCGGGAAGAAAAGCGTCAGACAGCAGCGGTGGGCTGAGTCCGCAGCCAGCAGAAGGACTCCGGAGAGGAGCGCAGGCGGAGGTGAGGCAAAGCTCTCTGAAGCAGCGGAGAGGAAACGGTGTCCAAAAGGCAGAGGTGGCAGAGACAGGCCCGTGGAGGTGAGAATCCAGCGACAGGAAGGAAGACGCCAGGAGCCTGGGCCTCGGGAGGGAGGCCTCCTGGGCAGCTGAGGAGGCAGACCCTTGGCTGGCTGACTCCACAGGCACCGGCGGGCTCTGTCTGCTCCAGAAGTTCCCGTTAGGATCCCCTTCTAGGCCACTCCCCCAGCAAGACGCTGGCATCAGACCGCATCCCTACAGCTCACAAAGGCCAGAGGACGCCCCTCTGCCGCATCAGGGCTGCCACGACAGTTCTCTCCAGGACCCTCCTCCCCACTCAGACATGGAGTCTGACCCCAGCTGTAGTAGGGGAGGGGCAGCTGCAGCTCGGAGAGGGGAGGCGACTCGCCCAAGGTCACAAAGCCAGCTGGTGGCCGCATCTGACCTTGAACCATGGACTCCCCATTCTCCTCACTCAGCTCTGTGCCATTTCCTGCCATTTCCTGCTCTCCAGCTGGCCCTCAAGGAGGGGACTTGATCGGCAGTGGAACCCCCATGGGGTCCGTTACTTGAAGCAGAAGGAAGGCTTCCACACCTGAGCCTCGATCCCGGCGTTCCGGGTGGAGAAGGAGGGCCTGGGGGCCTGCTTGGCTCGGGGAGACCATGCCCTGGAGGGAGACACAGGGGAGATGTCTCCGCCGTAGGGAGGGCTCACGGCAGTGGGCTGCAGGCTGTCCTGGCCGGGGGAGGTGTAGAGGCCCGGCGAGGAGCGGGAGGCCCGAGGCAGGCCAGGAGACGGAGGAAGACACCCCTTGGGCAGGTTGGGCACCAGGTCCAAGGAGGTGGGCTTGACGGGCGAGGCAGCTCTTGGGGAGACCTTGGCAGGCTCCTTGATCGGTGAGAGGACAAAGAGCGAGGGCCGCAGCTGGTACGGCGGCTGCTTGGTGGGCTCCGGGCGCAGGACCCCGTTCTCAGGCAGATAGCCATGATAGAGGGAGGCAGGTGGGGTCCGGGCTGGGCTTCGGGATGCCACTCGGAAGGCCCCGGGGGCGTTAGTGGGGTATTTCCAGGAAGAAGGCAGGGACATGGTGGGTGATGGGCAGCGGGCCACCTCTGGCGTGTGGCTTGAAGACTCGATGACGTATTTCTCCATCCGTGACTGGCGGCGTGCGTAGAGCTCAGCCCCCTTCCCAGAGGCCTCGGAGAGGTTCTGGTTGGGTTTGGGCTTCGGCTTGGCCTGGATGCGGGGTGACTTGAGGCAGGAGGCCCACTCTGGGAGTGCCTCCTCCGCCGCCGGGCTGGCTCTGTCACGAGGGGCTGGCTCCTGCTGGAAGTTGGAGGCCTCGGCCCCCAGGGCAAAGGGCTCCTCGTCCACGCCCACCTCCCCTTGGTCCCTCTGCCGCCGCTTCTCATCCGCTGTCTGTACCAGATCCAGCAGGTCTGGATTCGGGGTCACCTTGGGCTTCTCCACAAAGGTGAACATGGATTTGCGGCTGCCCCGGCGGGCCATCGACTCCTCCAGGATGCCCGTCTTGCTGGCGGGAACCGCCTGGCCCTTCAGGTGAGAAGACCTGGGGTCGGAGCTGGGGTACAGGGCAGAATAAGAGGGAGGAGACCTCACCCAGGAAGCCAGAGGGGCTGTGGACAAGGTCTCAGTGTAGGTGGGGGGTGGAGTGAAGTTCCCCAAGGGGCGTCTCTCTGAGACCGGGCTTCGCTGCCCCATCAGCCTCCTTTCCACCATGGGGCTGCAGGACATGATATGTCTCTGTGGCCGGGGGCTCCTGTCTGGCATACTTGGGGGCTGGGGAGCCGGGGCCTTCTCCCCAAAATGTCGTCTCTCTAGCATGGGGCTCCTCTCCATCTGGCTGGTGCCCCCTGGCGCCTGGATCCCAAAAGGCCTGGCCGTCCTGTTGACCACTGATGGGGGCTTGGCCAGTGTGAAGTGGACCTCACTGTATACCTTGGTGGGTGTGGTGGCAGCTGCTCGCCCAGACATCTCTTGATCTGCTGACACCACTAGGGTGTTGGGCTGGATGTCGATGAGCAGGGAGCTGGACATGAAATCTGAGGCTGGGGGCCTGGAGCTGGGGATGAGCGTAGCTTCTCTGGAGAAGGTGCTCGTGGCAGGAGCTGGAGTCGACACCTTGTCAATTAGGAGCGTGCTGCATCTCACCTCCTCGGCCGGTGCCTGGGGTTGCCCGTCAGCACACAAGGTGCTGGGTTTGGAAGCAGGCACCGTGCCATTGGATGGGAGCTGGGCCTCTGAGGAATTCTGCTGGATGCCAGAAAGTGGCAGGCTCTGTGGGACGGCAGTTGCCGGGGGGTTCTGATTGACATCGGTGGCTGGCGGGTTGTGGCTGCTGTTAGAAGCGGCTGTGGTTAGCGTGGCACTGGGCGAGGCGAGGTTTTGGTTGACATCTGCAGCCGGGCTGTGGGCCTCCGCTGGAGGTGGGGCCGGTGAGGACTGCTGGGCCTCTCGGTTTTGGGACAGGTGGAGCCCATTGGCCGTCAGCAGTGCCGCATTCTCCTTTAGATAAACCACCAGTGGCACTTCTTCCTCCTCACTGGCCACCTTCTCCAGGTGCCGGAGCAAGCTATCCTCCTCTGAGTAGCCCTCCATGCTGTGGCCAGGTACCCCTCTGTCGGGGCTCTGGGGACTGGGGTGCTGTGGAGGGCCTGGCTCCGGCAGCGAGGTGGAACTCAGGCTGAGCCCTGGGGCATGACCTGGGGGGCTTGCAGGGAGCACCCTGAGGGACTTCTGGCTGGGCTTCTGTCCCCTCTGGCCGTGGCTCTCCAAAGTGAACTCGTTCACCCTCTGCCGGCGCCTGTTGAAGAGCTGGACACCGCGGGAATTGGAGCTGGGGCGGGTGGTCAGCTGGGCTGCGATCTGCTGGCTCCGCACCTTGGCCTCTTTCAGATCCTTCTCCGTGAGGCTAGTGCTCCGGCCCAACGCTGCGGGAAGGAACAGAAGCCCAGTTAGCAAACAGGCATGCAGTGACACAGGGGTGAGACCCCAACCCAGGTGGCGCTGAAGGAATTAAGAAGCAGACACAAAGATAGAGTGCAAAATGGGACTATCAGGGGGCCAGCAGCCTTCTGAGCTGAGAGCCTCAGGGCTGACAGCATTCTGGGCTGAGACAGACAGGCGTACAGAGATGGGTCGCCTCGGCCCTTCCTACACAGGATCTCTTCCTCTGGAATTTGATCCTCACTCACCGTTTCTTAGAATTAGCTCACTTCGTCATCAGCCCGGATCTACCTTTCATGGCCCCACTCAAATGCCACCACCTCTACACCGCCCTGATTATCCTCTCAGGATTAACTGGTCCTTGATTTGGATGCCCCCTGACAGTTGCTGATACGGCGTTGTACCAGACTGAGAGTGAATACCTCACCCTAGAAGTCCCACTGTGTCCCTGGCTCCTCTCCCACCAGCCTTCTCTTCTCTCACTAGGCTCTGCCACCCCGGCTTGCTTTCTCTTCCATGAAAATGCCAAGGATGTTCCTGCCCCAGGGCCTTTGGACTCGCTGCTCCCTCTGCTTGGAATCATCTTTTCCTCGGCAGCAGTCCCTGCTGGTTCCTTCTTGCTGCTCAAATCTCAGCTGGAATGTCCTCTCTCTGGAGGCGCCTTTCCTTCTCCTACCCCACCTGTTTTATTTTCTCCGTAGCATTCACCAAGTCGAAATGGTCTTTACGTTACCCTGTCTATTACCCGTCTCCTCACCCAGCGCAGAGCTCCAAGGGGCGATGGCCCTGCCTGTCTTGTTTTTCTGTCTGTCTTGAGAAGGAGTTTTGCTGTTGTGGCCCAGGCTGAGGCGTTCACACTCAGTTTGGTAAAATGTCGTATCAGCAACAGTCAGGGGGAATCCAAATCAAGGATGGCTAATAGTTCCCCTTTTTAGAGCAGGTAATGCATGAACATGGGCTAAAAATTTATTTATTCATTCGATTTTATTTTATTTTTACTTTTCTGAGATAGGCTCTTGCTCTGTTGCCCTGGCTGGAGTGCAGTGGTACTATCATAGCTCACTGCAGCCTCAACCTCCTGGGCTCAAACCATCCTCCCACCTCAGCCTCCCAAGTAGCTGGGAGTATCAGTGTGTGCCACCGTTCTTAGCCTTTTTTTTTTTTTTTTTTTTTTGTATTTTTTGTAGAGAAGGGGTCTCACTGTGTTGCCCAAGCTAGTCTCAAACTCCTGGGCCTAAGTGATCCTCTGGCCTTGGCTTCCTAAAATGCTGAGATTACAGGCATAAGCCACCATACCTGGCCCTAAAAATTAAAACATAAAAAAGTATACAGTAAAAAGTGTAGCCCCATCCCTGATGACTCCACATCACAATTAGGTAATCACCCTTGTCAGTTTCTTCTATATCCTCCCAGGATTTCTTCCCACTTTTACTTAAATGATCATTTTAAAATTCACATCTTTTAACACCAGAAATGTAACAAATTGAGCTAGTTTCACCAATGACTGCACTGGAACATTGCATTCTTTAGTTTTATCTGCACAAGACCACAATGAGACAAGCATTGCTTGCCTGTGTTTTACAGAAGAAACGGAGGTTCAGAGATATATAAGTAACTGCCCCAGGTTGCAAAGCCAAGGGTGACAAAGCTGGAGTCAGAAATGTTCTCTCTCGGGTCTCCAGCCCATGCTCAAGCTGTCTGCTCATCCCAAAAGGTCTCTTTGGGACACAGGGGACAGGAACAAGGTCATCAAGAGTCAGGGATCAGTCTGGGACTTGAGGTCCTGAGATCAGGCTAAGATCAGTCCCCTATTAAACTATAAGATCACTGTAGGCAACCATTTCTCTTTCTATCTCCAGTGCTCAGCTGGCACAGAGTTGGTGCTCAATTTATAGTTGTTGAATAATAGATGAACAAATGATGCATGAACAAATGCATTGCAGACAGGTGGATGGACCAGCCTGAGACCAGGGTCAGAAGCAACATCCGCGGCTGAGAAAATTCCCGTCTCCATCAGCCCTCTCCTCCCGACTGTGGGAAGCTAATTAGTTCTTGAGGAATCTGACCCTGCCCTCCTCTCCCTTGCCCTCATTAGCACTGGCTATGGCATGCTGAGTCCGTCTCCAGGGACAGTCTTTCTAGGCATCTTGCCAGCAAGGCTCTAAATTCATGGACTCAGAGCTGGAAGCGCTCTTACAGAGGAGGTGTTTCATCACCACTCTGTTTTATAGGTGGGAAACAGAAGTCCAGAGAGTAGCCCAGGGTAGAGCCTGCTAACCCCCACAAGGGAGCCACAGGGAGGCCCACAGAGAGCAGAGAAGCTGCAGCCACAGGCCTTCTGGCTCCAACCTCTTCCTTCCCTCCTCCATCAAACCTGGCATCCCCCTCACCTATTAGAAACAGTGAGAGCACATCAGGTAACCACTGTTGTCAGTTTCTTCTATATCCTCCCAGGATTTCTTTCTGTCCCACCCACCCATGATACTGCTGCCCCCGGTAGGACTCCTCTCCTGCCTGGATTGCCCCACCTATTAAAGGTGTCTGTTAGCCATCTATTAGCCAGGCTGCTCCCCTGGGGGGAGCCTAAGCAAAGGGGTGCCAGCCACACAGGAGGGCTCTGAGAGGTTGCTCAGCTCATGTAGCATCCATCTCTGCTCCGCTTAGAAACCAGGCCTCCTGGCCTGAAGACAAGCTCTGCCATTTGCTAGCCATGTGACCACAGCAAGTTACTGTACCTCTTAGAGCCACAGTCTCCTTAACTTGACATGAGAGTTGGGAGGCCACAGTGAGATCATGAATGCCAAGGCCTGACTGCCATGAAGCCCAGGTAGACAGACAGAGGGCTCATGCTATCCTGGCATAAGCTGGCTGTTGGTCACCCCATTCCACTCCCTGGAAAAGGTCAGATAATCTTCTAGCACAGGAGAGTCACTGAAGGTCGAACAGCAGGGGATCCCAGACTGACGGGGAGGCAGAGCTCACCGCCCCAAAACACAGAACCTCAGGATCTCAGAGGTGGCTGTCACCAAGTCCAATCCCCACACAATTCTTGCATCTTCAAAACCACACTCTTGAGTGTACAAGTCTCTGCTTACATACCCAGGTGACATGAGCTCACTACCCCCGGAAGTGCCTTCCACTAATTAACATTCCTCAGCTAGAAAGTTCCTACTTTAACTTACATCCCCTTTTTTTTTTTTTTTTTTCTGAGACAGGGTTTTACTGTGTTGCTTTGGCTGGAGTGCAGTGGCGCCATCATGGTTCACTGCAGCCTCAACCTCCCAGGATCAAGCGATCCTCCCACCTCAGCCTCCTGAGTAACTAGGACTACAGACATGCGCCACCATGCCTGGCTAATTTTTGTATTTTTTGTAGAGACAGGATTTCACAATGTTGCCCAGGCTGATCTTGAACTCCTGAGCTCAAGTGATCCACTCACCTCAGCCTCCCAAAGTGCTGGGATTACAGGCATGAGCCACCACGCCCGGCCTTCATCCACTTTCTTTTTCTTTTCTTTTCTTTCTTTTTTTTTGAGATAGAGTCTTGCTCTGTCACAAGGCTGGATTGCAGTGGCGCGATCTTGGCTCACTGCAATCTCCGCCTCCTGGGTTCAAGCAATTCCCCTGCCCCAGCCTCCCAAGTAGCTGGGACTACAGGCACTCACCACCACGCCTGGCTAATTTTTTTGTGTTTTCGTAGAGATGGTGTTTCACCAGGTTGGCCAGGATGGTCTCTGCCTGACCTTGTGATCTGCCCGCCTCAGCCTCCCAAAGTGCTGGGATTACAGGAGTGAACCATTTCACCCAGTCCTTATCCAATTTCTTGATGTGGTTCTGCCTCTCTGGGGCTGCACAGATAAAAAGTTTTCTCATTCATTCCAGCCTGACAGCTCTGCAGAGATTTACAGATACATCACATCCCCTTGGGACAGAGTCAGGATAAACACTCTAGTCTGGCCAGTGCTTCTTATGACATAGTTGCAGCAATAGTAGCTAACATTGGTTGGTCACTGACTATATATCTATACATGCACTTTGCTCATTTAATTTCCAAAGCAACCCTAAAAGGCACAAACTATTATTATGCACACTTGTTGATGAAAAAACTAAGGCTCAGAGAGGTAAAGTGAGCTGCCCAAGATCACAGGACCAGAAAGAAGTAGAGCTGTGTTCACACCTGGCTGTACGTGACTGCAGAGAGCACCAGGCTCCTGGCTGGCCGGTTCCCACCGTGCGAGGCTCATAGAAAGCACTTCAGTGTTTGATTAATCCAGACCTCTCAACGCCCCTGCATTTTTCTGCTTTTTTCCTTACTGGCTCTAGAAGGCCATGGGTTTAGAAAATCTTCAAATGTCAGAGTGTAAAGGGCCTTTAGAGATAAGCTGGCTTGGGAGGCCCAGTGAGGGAAGGGGCCAAGAGAGGAGAATATGAGCCCAGGACTGGGTCAGCTGACTCCCACTGAGGCTCCATTCACAGCCAGGGCTGCTGCTAAGATCCCATCGCCACCACTTCTCTGAGCTTAGAACTGCCCCCAAGCTACCGTTCTGTAACAAGAAGAATGACGAAAAAGGTCGAGAGGTAAGTGAGCCCTGCCCCCCAAGGCGAGCTCCTGCAGCCCGAACTCTAGCCCACAGTGACTCCACGGAAAAGGAATTCAGCAGGAGGTTTGGAATAGATCCAGCCAGCCATCCAGATGACTTTTGCCACCCTTCACAAACAAAGCTGGTGGGGGCACCCCAGAGTCCCTTGTAGCAGAGCACCATGGGCAAGTCCATCTAAAATTCCTCAGACTAGGGAGCTGCCCCCTCTGGCAATATCCCAGGCAGCTGCTCCAAGGCGGTGCTCCTGGTGTCAAAGGGGTGGGAGGTAGCCAAATCCTGCAGGGGACAGGTACCCCACTGAACCCTCAGTCAACCCGGCTGTGGCCTGTTTTTGTGCAGGTCACGATGCCCCTACCGCCTCCCCACCTCAACTTCTACAGGGCCAGGTTGGGGTGCTAACCCTTTAAACACCCACCCTGGACATTGGATCAGGAGCCCTGAAGACAGCCCTTCAAGAGAGGAAAGGGTGGAGGGCAGGCACAATGAAAAGCTGCCTGAGGTCAGGAGACTTGGGTCCAACCGGGTAAACCCTGAAGCGGGGGTAGGCGAGAAGCCCCAGCACAGCCATTAGAAGGGGGTTTGCACCGCCCGCTCTCACGACTGAGCACCCTGCAGCCCGGGCGCAGTGCTGGGCACCTGACTCTCGCCACCTTGTTCAGTTCTCACAAAAGCTCCAAGAGATAAGTCCTGGGTTCTTCCCATTCTGCAGGTGAAACTGGGGCTCGGAGAGACCTGCCCAGTGTCGCACAACCTATGAGTGGCAGAGCTGGACTCAAAACTCAGAAAGTCTGGCTCTGAGTCTAATCTCTTAACTACTCTCCTTCCAGACTAGGCCTCTGGAAAGAGGAAAAGCAAGAGAGGCTCTGGTGCTCTTGGATGATGGTCTGCGGAGCCCTCTGCTTCCTGATCAATGCCCTCAGCAGTGGCTTCTACCCTGAAAACCCAGCTGCCTAGAACTCCTTTCTCCCACTTCTCCCTCGCAGGAGAAGAGTCGATAAACTCATTCTTACTAGGGTAGAAATGGCTGATAGGGCATGAAAGATCAGTAGAGTGGGGAGGTCACAATGTTGGGAGTCAGGAGACCTCAGTTCTCAGTTGGCGCAGGCAGGGACAAAGCCTTTCCCCACCCCTACCACCCTCTGTGGGCAGCTGCCTGTTCTGCCCACCACTGGGGCCCGTGTGGATGGAGGAGCCACAGGAGGGAGGTGGGGCCGGGGAAGGGAGGCCAGAGCAGAAGGTCAGGACACGGAGAATTCTAGGAAATGCTTCTTCACACGATGCCGTCAATGGGAGTGTCGAGCCAGGGTCGGGTGGGTGGGGTGAGACCGAGCGCGGGGTTGGGGGGGTGGTGGTAGGAATAGAGACTGGCTCAAGGCAGCCCATTGTGGTTGTCCGGGGGTCTTGGCAACAGGAAGGGTAAACAGGCTGGGTAAACCACCCCCCTGGTGAGGTCAGGAAGGAGCTAATGACTGGCCACTGCACAAGCTCTGGCTCAGCTGGGGGCAGGAAAATGGAGAGGCCTGAGTAATGGCCTGGCTACCTTGCCAGCCCCTTCCCCATTCCTCCCACTGAAAGGAGGAAATGACACAGGCTCCATGCCCTGGGGAGCTCTCCATCCCCAGAGTCGTGGTGAGTGCAACCTGACTGGGGTCGGCAGACTGCCAGACCTCCTCTCGGGAGGAGAATAATCTAGGCTTCAGTGGGAATGACTGCCGGGCATGGGAAAAAAAACACATAAATGGGGTGGGAGCCCCAGGCCCAGCCCCTGCCTCACCACTCACAGGCTGGCAGAAATCACCATCTACCTCTCCCTTGATGCCCAGAGGAGAGACTAAGATCAGAGGGGGGCTGCCACACGCCCTAAGCCATATCCCCCAAGCCACAAAGGCACCTCCCGGTGCTCATCTTACTCACTCTGCTAGGTCCTCCCTGAAGCCCAGCTTCCTCCTGGATGCTCCCGCCGGCCTGCGGGCCTGGGTTCTCAAAGCCTCCGGCAAAGGCAGCCAATCGCCTAGCTAACTAAGCCAGGAAAATCCCACATCGACAGCAACACGAAGGAGCTGGATATGACTTTTCTCCTCCACAGATGACTCAGCCCAGCCCTTTATCAGGAAAACCGATTTTGCAACAGCCTTTTAAATGGCCTCTCCACCCCCAGTCTCTCCCCCGCCAATCTACCCGCCCCACGCTGCCAGATTCATCTTCCTCCCTCTGGGCTCCACTCATGTCTCTCTCCTGCTCAAAACCCTCTGCTGCCTCCCCAGGACACGGAGGATCAAGAGGAGAGTCCTCATCCCGGCATTCAAAGCCCCTGCCGTCCAGGCCTGCCCGAGAGCTCACTCACCTTCTCTCTGCGCCCTCAGCAGCAGTGGAGGGAGTTCAGTGGCTTGCAGCTCCCGCAACTGCACGGTCAATGCCTGCCTGCCTGCCTGCCGAGCAGCGTTTGCACAGACCCTGCTCCCGGGAACCCTCCTCTGTCTCACATCCTTTCTACATGCCCTAATCCCTCAGATTTCCGGCCTACCTAGAAGGCCACCACCTCCTCCAAAAAGCCTTCCCTGATGCACTGATGTTCTATCTGTACCACTTAATAACTGCAGTGTAACATTCGTTCTAGCCAAAGTGATCTTTCGGGGTGTGCTCACCACACGCCAGGTACCAGGACAGGGCCTTACTTCACTTACTTCCACAGCAACCCTGAGGCCAGCACTGCCCTCCTCTCCTCGTCAGAGAAGACACTGGCTCAGAGGGGTGCAGTGACTTGCTCAAGGTCGCACAGCCAGCCAGAGCAAGAGCAGGGATTCAAGCCCGGGGTGCCCAATGTCCAGTCCAAGGCCGGTCACGTGGGCCATGCTGCCCCCTCCCAGTGTTTTGCTTTGTAGCAGTCAGGGTCTGGGCCTTATTTTTCCCCAGAGATTGCAGTGGCCTTGAGGGCAGGGGCCTCCGCTGCTTCACTTCTGTGTTCCTGCCTTGTCCCCGCCACGTCTTCTACTGGCACTTGCAGAATAAACAGGAAATCTATGAGGATGACGAGAGCCAGCATTCTGGGGGCATCAGATACTGCCAAGCCAAGGGTTTCACATGTCCTTTCTCATTTCATCCTCACAGCAACCCACAGGGAGGTTCCCTTAGCCCCATTTCGTAGATGAGGAAGACGAGGCACATAGAAGCAGCTAACTCGTACCAGGTTTCACAGCTCAGCAAGGGGCCCCGCGATCTGACTGATCTGAAGCCTGGGCGCCTTCCTTCTGAAGAGGTCCCCACAAGCACACTCACCTTCCCTGCTCACCCACCCAGGCCCAGCCCAAAGGCCACTTCTTCTAGCAAGCCCTCATCAATCCATTCAGATTCCTAGATCAGTGCTCCTCCCTTGTTCAATCTGGCCCAGAGGCCTCAGATCAGGAACAGGGCTCAGAGGAAATAGCAGGTTGAGAAAACTCAGAAACCCAAGGGAAGGAGGCTGGGCCTGGCCAAACTTCTGGTTTCTCTCTGTTGGCAGTGGGTTGGGATCAGGGAGGGCAGAGAGGGAGGGGTAGGGGGAAGCCAAGATGAGGGCTCCTCAGTCAGCGCAGGCCTGACCTGACTTCTATCCTTGCAGACCACAAGCCCTGCTCCCTGCTGGCTGACCACGGCCCTGCCAAAGGCCAGGAGCCACGGCCTCTCTCTTGCCCACTTTACTGGGGTAATCACTAATCTATAATCGGTAAGTTTTTAGAAACTTTGGAATGGTAAGTCAGAGAGAGGCAGGCTGAGCCCCAGGTATACAGCAACCTGCAAAGGGAGGGCTCACAGAGAGGATCACAGGGTCACAGCCCAGGCTCCCTCCTCTCCAGGCCAGCCCTGGTGAGCTAGGCCTCTGCTCACGGAGCCCCCTCCTGCCGTTTCACCCTCCCACCCCCCGCTCCCTGGAAGCCTTGGGAGTACAGTAAGGACTGTCACACCCTGCCTCCCCACATCTAAAAGACAGAAAGGTGGCAAGCCAGGGCAGGGGAAAGAGGTGGTTTTCCCTAGACCGTGCCTCTGCCAGGGTCAGGGCAGGGCCTGGGTCATCTGTGGGTCCCTTCCACTCTTCCCAGGGCCTGGCCCACCGCAAAGATGTGGTCCTTCCCCTTAGTCCTGTGTTAGTCTAGGGCCAGGACTGGTCTCTGTCCTCTCTCAATGCCCCCAGACTCAGCAGAAACCATCACCCCGGAGGGGTTGAAGCCATCACCGTGTTGACTAAATAAACTACTGAAGGACAATCACTTCCACAATCTAAAGCCTCCCCCTTCACATTTTGCTCCACCATTCATCCTTGGAGACGACTTTTAGATGTGTCTAAATCCAAGAGTCATCTAGATTCTAGATCAGAGATCTAGAGGGTGGTTCCTGGGAGTGGTAGGAGAAGGAAGGAGAGAGCAACATGTTTGTGAGAGAAGAAGGAGATGAAATCTCAAATCACTGTGTTAGACCTAAGAGGAAGAATGTTTCATGAAGTGAGGGGAAAACATAGAGCCTAAGAGTAAGATGAATTAGGATGAAGCAATCCAGGAAGGCTTCCTGGAGGAGATGACATATGCCCTAGATCTTGAAAGATGGAGAGAAGGAGGCATTCCAAGCAATGAGGATAGCTCAGTAGAGGCTAGGAGGTTCAAGGTAACCCTCACCCCACTCCCTTCCCTACCCCCATACCCCAAATTAAGACCAGCTGAATAGAAAAGAAGCTTTGATAGAGTAATACACTTACTGGGTTTGCCCAGAAGCCAGGCGTGAATGGGGAGAGCCAGATACAGTTCCATGGGAGCCATGTACATTACCAGAGACCAGAACCTGGGCCTCTGGGTGGGTTACACAAATGTCCCCGCTCCTTGGGCCATAAGGCCAGCTGGGACCCTCCATGTCCGCCTCTCTAGCCATCTGTCTCAGTAGCTTCCTTCTTATAGGAGAGGACGCCGTGCAGCCCAGCCGAAAGTGAAGGCCAGAGCCCGTGGTAAATTCCCTACATTCCTTCCTCACAGAAAAATAAATAACTTGGGAGGAAAAACGCAGGAGGAATGATAATGACAAAGTCACCACACATGGGGTAAACAGTGGAGTGATGAGGTTTATCCCTAGGCGGTGTCAACACCAGCCCGGGGTTCTGGGACAGACAAACCTGCCCCCAACCCATGCGGGTCCCCCAGACAGGGTCTCAGGCTCACTCACAGCTGCCAAAGAAGGCGCTGGGAATCCCTCAGTCATGGCAAGTGGCCACCGTGGGCAAACTCATTGGGGTCCGGGTACACTCACGTTCATTACTGAGCACTTCTAATGTGCAAGGTGTTCCGTTTCAGTTTTATCATTTTTCATCATGTTTTATTTTATCCTCACAAGCTGTGAGTTGGGGAGTACCATTATTCCCTTTTTTTTTTTTTTTTTTTTTTTTTTTTTTTTTTTTTTCTGAGGTGGAGTCTTGCTCTGTTGCCCAGGCTGGAGTGCAATGATGCCATCTCAGCTCACTACAACCTCTGCCTCCTGGGTTTGAGCAGTTCTTCTGCCTCGGCCTCCCAAGTAGCTAGATTACAGGTGCACACCACCATGCCCAGCTAATTTTTGTATTTTTCTTTAGTAGAGACGGGGTTTCACCATGTTAGCCAGGCTGGATCAAACTGGACCACTGACCTTGTGATGTGCCTGCCTTGGTCTCCCAAAGTGCTGGAATTACAGGGATGAGCCACTGCACCCGGCCCATTATTCCCATTTTACAGATGAGGAAACTGAGCCTCAAAAAGAAAAGTTTTGTGATTTGTCAAGGTTATTTGGCGAGTGAATGGACTGTGGTTTTCCAGCCCATCTCTCTCTCCCCTATCCATTCAGCCTGCCTACTCCTCCCACAGACAGCCCTCCTTTACCAAATCCAATGAGAGGGGCAGCCAGTTCTTCTCCCATCTAAGGCTCAGCAAGACATACTGGGCTACCTTCAGTAAATCACTTCACCTCTCTGAGTCTCAACTTCGTCATCAATAAAACAGGGAAGATAATATCTGCTTTGTAGAGTAGCTGCTGGGTAAATGAGATGCAGCAATGATTTCTAAAATATAAAGCACTAGGCACACCTTTGCGGGGCAGTTAACTGTAGGCTTTTGCACAGACTCACCTCTGCGTAACTCGACCAGGCTGGGGCTGTATCTGTCTCTCTCCCTTTACCACCTGTCTTGGGGTCTGGTCTCACTCTTCTGCTCACAATCAGGCACGACCCAACCCTAATCCCTTCCCAACACCCCCCAGCATCCTCTCTGCACAGGGGATCCCTGTGTCACTTCTAGCCAGTGTACTATAGGAGCAAGAACCAGTTCTGAACCTCAGGCCCCCTCAGAGGGGGGCACATGGTTCTGGGGTGCTGGCGGCCGCTGACCCTGCCATGCTCCTCTCCTCCGCTGCCATTCACCAATTACCAGGCGGGCCTGGCCCTGCTCCAGCAAGAGTCTCCTGCCAGGGAGAGGCTGAATCATGCAGTCCCGCCCTCCATGTTTCCCTCAAACTACAAAAGAAAAGAAGACTGGAAGCCAGGAGATTTGGTTCCAAGGTCTGTCTTATCACAATTTGGGTGAGACACCGAGCTGATCCCTGATTCTCTTGGGGCCTCAGTGTATCCAATTTGTCCAAAGGGGGGACTGGACTGTCTGGTGGTTCCTACAGTGTGGTGCCCCCATCACTAACGGAAGCGAGAGGGATTTTAGGTGGTGCCCTGATATTTAAAATCTCAACAGTTACGTAAATTTCAAATGTGAATGGGAAAAGAGGTATAATGAACACACCCAAACTGTGATCTCAGGTATATTACTGCTTAAGGGGAGGCTAAAGTGGGCATTTCACTAACAAAAAAAAATTTTTTTTTTTGAGACAGAGTTTTGCGTTTGTTATCCAGGCTGGAGTGCACAATCTCGGCTCACTGCAACCTCCACCTCCCAGCTTCAAGTGATTCTCCTGCCTCAGCTTCCTGAGTAGCTGGGATTAGAGGCATGCAGCACCATGCCTGGCTAATTTTGTATTTTAGTACAGATGGGGTTTCTCCATGTTGGTCAGGCTGGTCTCAAACTCCTGACCTCAGGTAATCCACCCACCTCGGCCTCCCAAAGTGCTGGGATTACGGGTTTAATCCTGCCACCGCACCCGGCCTTCACTAACAAAATTTAAAGAAAGTATGTGTACGTGGTGCATGGATTCATTCATTTAACCAGTATTGATTGTACAACAACTAAGGTCCAGGCACTGTTCACAGCCAAGAAGGGAAACAGATTAAAATTTCTGCTTGCATTCGAGTAAGGAAACAAGATAATAAATACACAAGTAAGTCAGATGGTAAATGCTGTAGAAAAAAATTAAGCAGGACTTGGAGGTGTATGGACTTTAAGGGGTGAGAAGTGATTTGCAATGGTAGACATGCTAACCAAAGCCACCCTCACTGAGAAGGCACATCTGAGCAAAGAACAGAAGAAGGTGAGAGAGTGAAGCGTATGCTTGTCTAGGGCAATACATAGTGCAGGCAGAGGGAACAGCAGTGCTAAGGTCCTGAGGCAGGCTCATACCTGGGAGGTCTAAGGATGATACATATGATACGGAGGTAGGACACGAATAAGCAAAGGAGAGGCTGGGCGTGGTGGCTCATGCCCACCCAGCACTTTGGGAGGCCAAGCTGGGCAGATCACTTGAGGTCAGGAGTTCGAGACCAGCCTGACCAACATGGGGAAACCCTGTGTGTACTAAAAATATTAGCCAGGCATGGTGGCGAATGCATGTAATGCCAGCTACTCGGGAGGCTGAGGCAGGAGAATCACTTCAACCCAGGAGGCAGAGGTCTCAGTGAGCTAAGATTGTACCACTGCACTCCAGCCTGGGCAACAGGGTGAGACTCCCACCTCAAAAAAAAGAAAAAAAAGTTGTTTTCTTTAATGGTCCTTCTCCTTTTGAGCTTCGGGATCTCAGGGATCCCCCTGCATTGTGACCATTTCTATACATGCACACATACACCCGCAACATACACGCATTCTCAGTAGCCTCTTAAAGCTGGAGAGCCTCCAGCCGGCAGCAGCACATCCTCCCCTGCACGGATGCCCACACACAGAGGTGCTGCTTGCTTCAAGCCTGTACTACACACAGCAGAGCGTGCCCAGGCACGCATGCACACCCACAGAGGGGGCAGGACATACACACGAATATGTGCACACTGAGCACCTACAGGTACACGGGACTCATGTGGAAGGCTGGCATGGATGGACATGCATCAGTTACACACCTTGTGGGACATACGTGTCTCCTTCCTGCCAGCCTGCCCTGTCTTCAGGTACCCGGATTAGCAGATGACTCTTGCCTTGAGGGCACATGCTACCAGAGGATGGAAAACGCACCGATGGTCTCGTTTCAAATGCACTTCTCCAGTATCTCTGCACCTCAGTCATAGTCTCGCTTTTCCAGGGGTACATTAAAATCTGCCACGTGATGCTCAAATGCGTCAGGGGATCATGTGGCTGTGGAGAGTGTCCCCTTTGTGTGTGTGTGTGTGTGTGTGTGTGTGTGTGTGTGTGTTTTAAGACAGGGTCTCACTTTGTCACCCTGGCTGGCAGGCTGGAATATAGTGGCATGATTACAGCTCATGGCAGCAACCTTCAGGGTCAAGCTATTCTTCTGCCTCAGCCTCCTAAGTAGCTGGAACTACAGGCATGCACCACCACGCTTGGCTAATTTTTAAAAAAGTTTTTTGGGCCGGGCGCGGTGGCTCAAGCCTGTAATCCCAGCACTTTGGGAGGCCGAGGCGGGTGGATCACGAGGTCGAGAGATAGAGACCAACCTGGTCAACATGGTGAAACCCCGTCTCTACTAAAAATACAAAAAATTAGCTGGGCATGGTGGTGCGTGCCTATAATCCCAGCTACTCAGGAGGCTGAGGCAGGAGAATTGCCTGAACCCAGGAGGCGGAGGTTGCGGTGAGCCGAGATCGCGCCATTGCACTCCAGCCTGGGCAACGAGAGCGAGACTCCGTCTCAAAAAAAAAAAAAAAAAAGTTTTTTGTAGGGATGAGGTTTCACTTTGTTGCCCAGGCTGTTCTCAAATTCCTGGGCTCAAGCGATCCTCCCGCCTTGGTCTCCCAAAGTGTTGGGATTATAGCATCAGCCACTGTGCCCAGCCAAATGTCACCCTTTCTATCCTGATTGCAATTAAACGGGGTAAGCCATGTGAAGTGCCTAGCACAGCACCGTACACCTTAGCACCACCGCCAGTATCCTCACTCGTAGCAAAGTCCTCTCCACCTTCATTCCTCTAGGGTACTTGGGGGCAGCTGAAAAGCAGAGGGAAAGGACCAGGCCAGGAGCTGGAGATCTGGGTTTTAGCCTCGACCTGGTCTCCAATTCAATGTGAGGCCTCTGGCAATTCGTTTCCCATCTCTGGAACAGATAAAAAACTTGTAGGTACTTCAGAATCCCTCAGGGAATGTGGTCAAGATGCAGATTCCTGGGCTCTACCCTAGACCCGTGAGACCACAGAATATGCACCTTAACAGGCTCCTGTGAGCGGTCTGTGCACTGCCACACTGGGGACCTACTGGGCTCTAGAACTCATGATCTTATAAATAAGTGCATAAGTTAGTTACCACAAGAAAACGTCTGGAACACAGACTTGCACCCAGTAAGACTCCATCATGATAATAAAAAATGCATGTATTAAAATATATTTCTATAATTGTCTTTATTTTTAAATTTTTTTATTTTAATAGAGGTGAGTTTTCACTATATTTCCCAGACTGGTCTTGAACTCCTGAGCTCAGGCAGTCCTCCTACCTTGGCCTCCCAAAGTGCTGGGATTATAGGCATGAGCCGCCACACACAGCCTATAATAATTATATATGGTAATGTTTTAGCATTCCTTGAATATGCACAACACTTTGACAGTTTTCCTAGCAGTTTTCATGCATCAGAGATAGAGACAGAGCAAGGATTGTTATGCCATTTTACAGACTAGAAAACTGAGGCAGAGAAAGGCCAAGGGACCTGCCCAAGATCTCTGCACATGTGCCATTGGCTCCCAGCCAGGACCATTGGCACAGCCCCATAAGATGCCCCACCTCAGGCCTTATCCTCTCATCCCATATGGTTTTGACTCCCAGCCCCCAGTGTAACTGTCCTTCTACTCCAGGTTTATGAAAACTCTGAGCACATATGACTTCTCTGTGACTCTGCAGAACAGGACCTCAACCAGTTACTTTCTTTCCAGCCACAAGATCCCTCTCACCGGCAGCCCAGGGAGTTCCCAGAGCCCTAACTCTACACGCTGCCATCTGATCTAAAATAGTTGTTTTGTTTTAACTAATCTGAGTTCAACCTGATCACTAGCTATGGTGACCTTTAGCAAGCCTTATATGTGCTAAGCCTTAGTTCCCTCTAAAAGTGTCTTAATTCCTACTCTGCTGTGTCATTGCTCGGATCAGCTCTCACATAGGCACAGGCCTAAAACCTACGCTACTGCACATGAACTCTCTGGCTAAAGTGTGAGCTCCTGGATGGCAGGAACCCTGTTTCACCCACCCATGCACCCCCATCTACTTCATGTGATATGTGCTCAATGAATACATGCTGAATGTGTGATGAAAGGAAAGGATATGGCCAAAGCAACTCTTTCCTAGTCCTAACTGACCATGGTGTTTCATGAGTCATTTCCCAGGTCGAGGGGTAGGGACTCTAAGCAGGGCTGATCAGGGCCAGAAGGGATGGTTTCTGGGTCCTGGGAAGCTGCCCTCCCATCTGCATGCTGTGGACCGCCTGCCATGGCTGTGACGAAGGCCACACTGGGAGGGCCGTGTTCTGGGAGCCCTGAATGTAATCCTGTTGACTCAGACATAAATAATGCACTAGTGCGTTCTCTCCTCACCACCCTGTCACACTAAGAATAGCATCGGCTATTCTTTCAGGGATTCCAAGGGGAAGAGGGCAGGACAGCAAGATAGGGACAAGCAGGGAAAGATGTCACCGGGCTAGGGACCATCAAGCACCCCCCTATCCAAACCCATAAAACAGAGGATCCTGGAGGGCAGAGCCAAAAGGGCCCTTAGAGGCCAACTGTCAGGACTTCTCAAGGGGCGAGCAGATGGCACCCGCCCCTCTCCCAGCCTGTTCTCTTTTCCTCCTCCTTTCTGACGCCCGTCCTAATAAAGCCTGTGCCTCTAACTTACCCCTCCACACTCCTCCCGCTCCTTGTTCATAGGATGAATAAATATAGAGTGGGTGAGTGCCCTCTTAGGTGTTTATATGTAAAGCTTTAGAGAGGGGAAAAGACGCTATAGATTTTCATGTATCTTAAGTTTAAAAATAACTGACCTAGAACAGTGCTTCTCATAATTTAAAGTACATGGGAATTACTCAGGAATGTTGTCAAAATGCAGATGATAATTCAGGAAGTCTGGGATGGGGCCTGGGATTCTGCAGTTCTAAAAAGCTTCCGGGTGATGCTGATACTGCATGTATGGGCCATACGTTGAGGGCAGAAAAATTAGAGTATTTTCCTATGACAGAGTTAAGGAAACTGACGCCCAGGGAGGAAAAGGGGTGTGCCCTAGAGCGTACAGCAGAGCTGGGCGCAGAGCAAAAGCCTCCCGACTGCCATCCCAGGGCTCTGGCTTCGGGGTTGGTGGCGGAGGAGGGGGTTGGCGTCTGGAGTGGAACAAGGGACAGGCAGCTGTTACAGGCAGTGGGAGTAGGTCCGGGGGAGGCATTCATTCAGACACAAGCTGACCCTCCTTTGTCCACAGACTCCCACAGGGAACAAAAGGAAGTAAGAACTCACCTGAACAGGGGCGCTCGGCTGGAGTGACCACCGCCTCCTGCCCAGGAATGCACTCTCACCAGCTTGCATCTGAGGCCTGCTGGGCCTCCGTAACCTTCCTTAGAGCAGGGAGGGATGGTCCCAGACTCTGCATTCAGCCACCTCATGAAGTGGCTGGGGGGAAATGAATGGGATCTGTTGATAGCACTATCAGGGTGGACAACCAAGGGGAAAGAGAAAAGGAAAGGAGGAAAGTCCTGCCTCCCAGATCAGGACCAGCATGCTCCTCATCCTATGATCTGCCTCAAGCCCCTTCGCAGGCTCCAGGCTCTGTACCACCAGCCCCACTGCCGCGACCCCTGCACTGCAGCTCCCAAGGTGATGCTTTACCTCCCAGGCTCCAGCCAGGCTGGGCTTCTTCCCAGTGCTCAGCCAGCCAGCCCGGCCCCTTCTCCCCTCTAGGCCTCTGCACTGGCTGCTCCTTTTCCTAGAGCCCTTTCTTCCCTTGCCCCTTCGGCGGCACCTCTCTGACCATACCTCTCATCTTTCAGGTCTGTTCACAGGTCCCAAGGCCCCTCAGAGGTCACATTCTCCTGCCACAACACCCTCTGCCTCTCCCCCAAACGCGCATCAGCTTTGTAATTTCCATCAGAATTTGTTTTCACGTCCTTCTGCCTATCCCCACAGGGCAGGGACCTTGGCTATGTCCATGCCCCTGTGCCTTGGCCACCGCTGGGGCTCAGTAAACATCTGCTGTAAAAGAACAAATGCTTGAAATACTGCTCACATCACAAGTGCAAAGCCTCCTGCCTCCATGCGTCCATGTGACCTCACTCACCCAGACTTGTACAGGATTGGGGTTTGCACTATTATCTGGGTACAGGCCTCTGCTCTGCTGCGGCCTGACCGCTATTTTAACAGAGATCAAAACATGACAATACTTAAGTGGTAGCTCTTTTTTTTTTTTTTTTTTAGCGTCAGTGGCCTCTGCAGGTTGCATCGGCCTCCCTGCGTGTGGTCTTCTGCACTGTCTGTCAGGTCTAAATGGGAGAAGAAATCTGGGAAGAACTTGGATTGACAGCATTACTCTGTCAATGGTTGAGGCCCAGAAAGGGAAAGGGCTCATTCAAGGCCACACGGCCAGTGTGTGGGGATGCCAGCCGCCCCTGGCACAGCTTAAAGTCCACAGCTGAGCTTCAGGCCCACCCAAGCTCAGTGAGAGCACCATCTGCCTGGAGGCTGGGCAGGGATGGAGGAGGAGAGGAGAGGGTGGATGGGAGCATTCAGCCTCAGGCCCAGAGCCAGGGTGTGGTGGGCGGGGCCCCCAGCAGGAGACCTGAGTGAGGCCTGGCAGCCAGCACGGGGGAGCCAACTGGCTCGGGCTGGGTGGTGGCATGCTTGGTCTCCATGCGTGTGACACTCTATTTTTTAATCAGTACTCTCCCCATCCCCCAACTCCATGTGCCCTCCCAAAGGACCCCATATTGGGAATAATGTCCTGACTGAGGCCAGGGCCACCCTAGGGATCCTCGGGAGGGTCCCCAACATCTCATCTTCTTAGGGAGCCCATAAGAACTAAGTGGCCCAGAAGGCAGAGCAGGAGGCTCAGGGATGAAGTGTGTCCTCTGCCTGTGTGACCTTGGGCTGGTCCCTACACACTCTAACCTCAGTTTCCCCTACCTGTACAATGGTGGCGGTATGCCAGACTGTGTGGGAGTTTATTACATCTCGAGCACTTAGAAGCCACTCAAGCTCCAAGGCACTAACAATGCCCACTCATCAGGCCCTGGCAGAGCCTTCCATGCCCACCGTGACTGCAGGGCACCCTTGATCCTCTCTGACATAGTCTCAGGGGAATGGAGAGGTTGAGCTGGTTCAAGGGCCAATCTCAGAGCCCTGGACCCTAGACCCAGTGAGGCTCCTCCTTCCAGGACCTAAGCTTCAGGGATGATGAGGATCAAAGACGAATGCTGTCTGTTCTGGGACAGGTGGCTTGCTTCTTCTGAGCCCCTGGCATTCCATCTTATGTGGGAGAGACCATGTTGTGCAAGAGTTAAGCACACAGTTTTTGGGGCCAGACTGCCTGGGTTTGAATCTAGCCACTTATCAGGTGTGTGACCTTGGAGGCTCACTTAAACAATCTGTGCCTCAGTTTCCCATCTGCAAAATGCTAATAATAACAGTACTTATCTCATGGAGTCGTTGATGTGCAAAGAACTTAAAGCACCCATGGCACATAGTAAGTAACAGTGAATAACCATTTTTAAGAACTGTGGCTTTCATCTCTCAAGCACTCTTAGACTCCAAGAGATTTCATTCTGGAGGATTACGTGCAAGGGTCTCAGGTTAGCCCATTCTCTTGTCCCAGGGGCTCATCCAACCTGCTCCTTCCTCGACCCTTGACGCCATGGTGTCAGCCCCTCCTGCTATCCCCATGTTTTTGGTGACAAGCCAGTAAGGAGCTTTGTCACACCCATGATCCCCTCAGATCCTTACTAGCTCATATCTCAGCAGTCAGAAGTGAAGCCTGAGGCCCAGAGGAAGCAAATGATTTGCCCAAGACCACCAGCCAGTCAGCTAAGAGCAGAGGTTCAAGTATCCATTCCTGAAACTCAGACCAGGCATTTTCCACTTGTGCCGATTCTCCCAACATCAAAGCCTGTTTCTAGGCCAGTCATGGTGACTCACGCTTGTAAGGCTGAGCAGGTGGATCACTTGAGCCCAGGAGTTTAAGTTCAGCCTGGGCAACATAGTGAGACACTGTCTCTACTAAAAATACAAAAATTATCCAGGCATGGTGGCACCTTCCTGTAGTCTCAACTACTTAGGAGGTGGGAGGATCACTTGAGCCCAGGAGGTTGAGGCTGCAGTGAGCCATAATCCTGCCACCACAACCCAGCCTGGGCAGCAGAGCAAGATTGTCTCAAACAAACAAAGAAACAAAAAACCCAACGAAACAAACAGAAAAATCCTTTTCCTGGCCAAACATCAAAAAGTAACTTAAACTGAGATACAACTGGTCTTGAGCAAGAGCCCATCTCCTTAAGAACCTGCTATTTTTATTATTTTTTTGAGATGGAGTCTCGCTCTGTTTCCCAGGCTGGAGTGTAATGGCACAATCTCGGCTCACTGTAACCTCCACCTCCTGGGTTCAGGTGATTCTCCTGCCTCAGCCTCCCGAGGAGCTGGGATTACAGGTGTGCTCCACCAAGCCTGGTTAATAATGTAATTTTAGTAGAGATGAGTTTTCACCACGTTGGCCAGGCTGGTCTCAAACTCCTGACCTCAGTTGATGCACCTGCCTTGGCCTCCCAAAGTGCTCGGATTTTAGGCGTGAGCCACCACACCTGACTGCTATTTTCACAGAGAACAAAACATGGCAATACTTAAGTGGTAGCTCTTTTTTTTTTTTGGCATTTCTTATCATCTCATTTAATTTTCAGAACAACAGTATACAATAGGGTCTATTATTGTTTCTATTTTATAGATGAGGAAACAAAAGTCCAGACAGGTCACAAAATATAGTTAAGATCTCCCAGCTAGCCAGGAAGGGAGCCCAGAGGTCTAATCACAGAATCCGTGGATTAACCACACAAGAGGCATTCCTGCAAGAATTCAGGAGTAAACTGAATTTTGTCCCGCCTGCAGTAACCCTGGGAGGCTGGGCAGGGTAGGGTAAGGGCAGGGTCTGCACAGTACTGTACGATCCTGCCTCGCCAAGTGGAAAAGCTGAAGCTAGGCTGGTGGAATTTCAGGCAGCAGCAGTCAGTTGGTAGACTTCATTCCAAACAGAAGGCTTGTGTAAGCCTCTGGAATTACAGGGCCTGGAGGCTGCTTCCATGTTGACTCCTCCTCTAGCCACACTGGGTAGCAATTGAGCCCCAACGTGCATGGACAGTTTACAAAAGACTCTGACCACACACACACACACACACACACACACACACACACACAGAGGCCTAACTCAGCAGATACACACACAGGGGCCTAATTCAGCAGATACACACACACACACACACACACACACACACACACACAGGGGCCTAATTCAGCAGACACACACACACACACACACACACAGGGGCCTAATTCAGCAGACACACACACACACACACACGGGCCTAATTCAGCAGACACACACACACACAAACACACACACACACACACACACGGGACTAATTCATCAGATACATACACACATACACACACACACACACACACGGGTCTAACTCAGCAGATACACAAACACACGCACACACGGGCTTAACTCAGCACACACACACACAGACACACACACACGGGTCTAACTCAGCAGACCCACACACAGACACACACACACAGACACGCACACACAGACACGCACACACGCGTACACACAGGCCTAACTCAGCAGAGCCTCTTTGCAGGCAGGCCCAGCCGCCCCTCTGACCAGATCTCAGGCAGAGCTCCTTTGGATCTGCAGTCCGAAGCCCCTGGGGATGCAACCAACGCCCACCCTCCAGTCCCAGCCCCTAGCCCCTAGTTTAGACCACGACCATTTTCTTCCGGGAAACCTTTCCTCCCAACCAAATCACTCCCAACCCCCTGCCCCGTCCTTCCAGAATCCAGTTCCAGATACGCCCCCTCCAGGATGCCTTGAGCATTGCTTCAAATAAGGTTCAGGTCTGCTCTGAAGTCACCTCTGAGAGAGGCCTTTCCTAACCACCAGCCCCGTGGTAGCTCCCTAACTGCTCTCCGTCTTAACAGCACGCCTTATTTTTTTATGCCACTTTTACCTATCTGAAATTATCTTGATGATTTATTTGCTTCCTGTTTTCTTTTCTATTTCCCCAATTAAAATGCAAGTGCCTTGAGGGCAGGGGCCTGTCTTATTCACTACTGCAACCCCAGGATCTAAGCACCCATGCCACCCCCTTCCTAGCCCGGGGACAGGGAGGCCCATAGAGAGAAAGGAATTCACCCAAGGTCACACAGCAAGTGAGTGGGTGGCAGAGACTGGCCTCGAGCTGTAGCCCAGGGCATTTGGCCTGTCTCTACTCCGCCCCAGTTGACCCTTCAAGCAAATCTATCCTGCTGCAGCCTCTTCTCTGTGATGGGGACCAGAGCCTGCAGGGCCTTACCAGTGGCATCCCCCTGTACTTCCCCGGGCCCATGGTGCCCTGATCTGGGCAGCCCTGCCTGCTTTCCCTCTGTCCCTCCCTTCCTGGCACCAGCAGCTCTGATGAGCTCATGTCTGGAAGCCCGGGAGCTGCCCTGAAGGAAAAGCTGCCTCCCCGGCCAGCCCGGGGGTCTGGAGGTGTGCTCAGCCTTGTGGCAGGTGGAAGGAGTGTGCTGGCCGCTGCCCTGCCCACCTCCCAGAGCTGTGACATGGGCTCAGGGAGACACATGTCAACCCTAGAAATAGGCTATGACTAGGGGTGGAGCAGAGCTGGAAGAAGCCTCCTCCCCTGCTTCTCCCCTCTCTCCAGGTGCTCCATGGACACTCAGGTCCCCACCCACTTATCAAGGAAGTGCTCTTTCCCAAGGAGAGGGAGCTCTGTTGCCTTCTACCCACAGAATCACTCTGTGCAAACCTCTTCCCCTCCTTGGCCCTAGTCTCCCCAGTTTAAAATTGGAGACTGAATTACATGCCAATGGAAGGACCCAGGGATGCACCAGGAACCAGGCGCCTGAATGCCACAGGTTTGGTTGGGTTGGATATTTTCCTGCCTTAAAGGATGGGAAGTAGGTAAGGGTAACAGCTGACTAGGGAGGAAAGGAGTTAAAGGCCCGATTTAACCATGTAAATGCTGGTTCCAACCACAGCTTCGCTTAGGTGTCAGTTGCAGGGTTGAGGGGAGCTGGCCCAGGGCTTGCAAGGCTGCAAGCCAGAGCGGTAAACAACGTTCCTGGGGGAAGTTCGAATACCAAGCTAGAGAGATCCTAGTCTATCCCCCTCGTGCTGATGGAAAAACTGAGGACCAGAGAAGGGGAGGAACCAGCCCAAGATCTCCTAAGGAAACAGAGGAAAGGGATGCCACATCTAGCAAACAGGGCTTTTCAACTCCCCGGAGGGATTTTCAATTCCCCTGAGGGATCTCATCTGACTGCCTGAGGCAATATGGCAAGTAGTTGGGGAGCACATCATCAGTTTCATTGTGGCTGTGCCCCCACCCCAACGTGGAATGGGCCAGGCCTGGGGTTGGTGACAAGGCAGGCTGGCACCAGCAAGGCTTCCAACCCTTTGTCCCAGTGTACCCTAGACCCCCATCAGCATCCAGTTTCACTTCCATTTGCCACTGGACAGGCGGTAGGGCACCCTCTGACTAGCCCTACAGCCACCACCACTACTGCTGTCCACAATGCAATTTCTCCCCTCAGGGGCCACCCTACCACCCCTCTCACTGGAGGCCGAGAGAGCAAGGGTCTTGCTCCAAGATCACATAACAAGTTGGTTTATTCCAGTGCCACCTGCCATTCAGGACAGGGTGGGGGGTGGGGGATGGGGCACATGCTGCTTCTTACTCAGCTCTTGTCCCTTCCAGACAACCTGGACCCCCAGGATGGAGTTCCCTGTCCCCTTCTGGAATAGGCCCATAACTTGGGGTGATGGAGGAGGAAAGGAGACCCCCCCCCGCGACAAGTCCTCAAAGAGGTCTTTCCAGGGCTCTGGATGGAGTCCCTGATGCCACAGCTCAGTGGTTAGAAAGAAGCCAGGCCCTCCACTCACTTCACCTCTGGGGTCTCTCTCTCATCTTGGCAAGGAGGGCAATATCAGGGGTGTCGTCCGGCGGGCAGCGCGGGACAGTTTCCCCTCTCCCTGAAGGCGCTGGGGAAAGGCCTCGATTTCCCCAGGTAGGGCTTGGGCTGGGTGGTCCCCACGGTGTGATTGCCCTGGCATCCTGTGTGCCCCACCCGCACAGCCAGACCCCAGAACCGGGTCCGGCGCCCCGCCGGCCGGGAGGAGTGAGGAGGCCCAGCACTGGCGGTTCCTGCTGCCCCCACGGCGCCCGTGTTGGTCAACCCTGGGCAGAGGCCAACCCGCCGTTGTCCTGGGTCAAGTCGGTCCGACCTTTCCCAAAACGGGCTTGGGGTCACAGACTCCAGACTGTTGCCCACCTGTGAGCCTGAGGCTGCCTCACCCCGATCCGCCTGCGGGGCTGGAGCCCCCACGCAGCCCCAGAGGGCAGCTTCCCGGCGTCAGGGCGTCCTCCCGCTCCTGAGCTGCTCAAAAGCCACGAGATCCCTCCAGCCCCCACCTTCAGATGGGGAAACTGAGGCCCACAGTATAGAAGCGACTTGGCCAAGGTCACCCCGCGTGCGAGGACTAGAGCCCAGATGTGCCACCTCCTCCAGGGCGGCGCCGGGAATAGCGCAGGTGGGAAGGGGCGAGGCTCGCGCGGTGCCCGCACCCCTGCCAGGCCAGCGCCCCTCACTCACCTCCAGCCGCTGCGCACGGTCCCCGAGCTCCCCGGCGCCGCCGCCACGGCACACCTGGCCGCGTCCGTCAGCGCGCCCCGCCCCGAGGTCCCCGCCGCCCCCGCCCCGCGCCAGGCCCGGGCTCCGCACCCGACGCCCCCTCCTCGCCGCCGCCGCCGCCTCCGCCTAGCGGGCTGCTCCGGGACCCCGGGCTGGGAGCCGCGAGCGCCGGGCTGGCGGGCGGGAGGGCGGGAGAGCTGCACGCCTGCCGCCTGCTCCCCGGGGCCCTAGCGCCGCCCCGCCCGCCCCGCCCAGCCCTGGGGGTGCGACTCCCTCCTCCCCCCGCTCAGCCGCCAGTCTCCAGGCGGGTCCCCCTCTCTTTCCTCTCGCTGTGGCTCACTCTTGGCTGCCTGGTTGTCTGCCTCTCCGCTTCCTTCTCATTTTCTGTCTCTCTAGGTCCGTCGGGCTGTCCTAAAATCCTATCTCCTACGTAGAGGAGGGACACAGTTGCTTTGTGTGTCCTTCTCTTTCCTCTAAGCCACCCACTACCCACTTCGAAATCTGCGTTTGCGGATCTGTCCCCATAACTGGTACCACCTCACACCCCGCCTCTTCCTGGCTTTCCTTTCAGACCTGGGTGCTCAGGCCCATCTTGCGCGCTATGTCTCAGCCGTGGTAACCAGAATAACTGTCTCCCTTAGTAGCACTTAGGCAAACGGGCACTGAGAAGGGTGACCACGTCCCCACCTGCCTGCTGCCATCCCTTGACTTAACCAGTGGGTCAGCAACAAGGTGGGGGTGCTGTATGGCAGCTCTGGGGCTCAGCTCCCCACCTTTCACTGAGCAAAATGCCATTCAGATTGAGCATGGGAAGCCCCACGGCAGTGGCCATGTACATTCGAGTCACGTGGGGACGCTGTTAAAAGTCCAGATACCCACATTCCAGCACCCCTCCCATTGAGGACATCGGCCAGTGGGCTTGGCACAGGACTGATGACAAGCAGCCTCCACAGCCCCAGCAATTTACAAGCAGAACCACAATTGGAAAAATGCTGGTCTAGGTTTTCACCGAAGTTTCCCTGGGTCCCCCACCCCTTTGACCAGGGTGGTTCCAGTTTCATGTATCTTCTGCATCAAGAGTTCTGTGTCTAGATTGCTGCCGAAGGAAGTTAGGAATGTGCTAGTGTGAGCCCACCCCACCCAACACACACCTGCAGGTGGCCCCGGTTTGGGATGTCCCCTTTTCACCCTGGCAGACTCAGAATATGGAAAGCCAGGTGACAAGGGGCAAACCCTCCCTGGCAGTTCCCATTTCTCCTCCTGGCCTTATGGGCTTCAGAGAATTCCTCTGATCATGTAGCTGCTCTGTTCTCATCATCTTGTACCGAGGGTGGGGGCTGGGTTGGGAGAGTGAGGGGTGGGGTACGATCCTGGGACCCCCACCAGGTGAGGTATCACTAATCCTGACAGTGCCTGCTCTAGGGAAGTAGCTGCAGCCCAGCCTTCGGGAAACCAGGAAGCTGTGTGTGGGTGAGAGGAAAAGAGAGAGAGAGGCTAGGATTGCTGTGTGGGTGGTATGAAAGAGAAAGAGATGTGGAAAAGAAAGGAGAGAAAGTGGTTTGGTCTGTACGTAGGTGTGTGACGGTGGGTGTGCAAGAGTGGCTAGGTCTGTAGGAGAGAATGTGTGAAAGATTTCAAAGTGTAGGTGTGTAGCAAAAGAAAACGAAGAAAAGAACATGCTTTTCACCTGTATCTATGGGAGGGAATATGTGTGCTTGTGTGAGAAGGTGTGCACATGTCTGCTTATATGTTTTCGGATGGGACTGCAGCTCTGTAAGCAAATCGGAGACATGTTCACATGTGGCAGCTGTGCATGGGTGAGGGGGCCTTCAGGAAGGTGTGTGTACCCTGCATGGATGTGTGTCTGAGGGCCTCCGTGTGTGCAGATGTGTGAGTGCAAATGTGTGATGGTTTGCATGAGAACATGGCGTCTGTACATCATGTGTGAATTCATGTGTTTATGGATGGATATGAAAGCATGTATGGGGGAGGTGTATGTGCTCCTCACCATCACCATCCTGTTACAGTCACTGAGGAGCAGGGGAGTGGAGGGGCAGTGGTAGCAGCTTCCTGCCCAGGCTCCTGCTCTGTTTGCCCTCTCTGTCGCAGCCTGAGGAGCAGGAGCCTTGTTGTGGCCGCAGTGACCACTGTCAGCTGTTAACACGGGCACAGGTTCCTCTGCCTGAACAAGACAGACACGCCCAGTGGCAGGACTCACCTGACAATACAGACCCACACTCCTCCCCACCTCAGAGGCTCAGAAAAGTGTCCACTAGAGTTAGAAATGGCTCCAAATCCACTACACACCTCCAGCCTCCACTAACAAGTGGCCACTGGCAAAGGCGGGGAGGGATCAGCAGTGGGTATCCAGGTTTCCCCCAGAGCATCTGAGTGGGAGGGAATGTGGCTTGGCAGAATCTTCCAACACCTCCCAGATCCTGAACAACCTTTTCCCAGCCCCAGGTGGGTGGAAGAACACAGCCTGCTGCCTCATCACCATGGAGACAGGCAGCAGAGAGGGTGGTTAAAAGCATGGGCCCAGACCTCCTGGGGTTCAAATCTTAGCTCCTCCACCCACAGGCTGTGAGACTTTGACAATTCACTTAAACTCCTTAGGCCTTAGTTTCCTCATCTGTAAAACAGAGGTAAGAAAAGTATGAACTTCACAGGATTGTTTAGAGGATTAAATACTCCATATGACGCATTTAGCACAGTGCCAGGCAGCCGAACTGGGAGGCATAGCGCTTGGTTCCAGCCCTAGCTTTGCCACCAACTTACAGTGTGACTTTGGACAAGTCACTTGCCATCTCTGGCCTTCTGAGTCTCCATCTGCACCACAATCTCAAGAAACCCTGTCAGTTATGACCAGCTGAGACTTTGGAGAGGGCAGCTGTCGCATGGGGCTGCCTTGGTGAGCTGGGGGCTCTAGTGTCGGCTGAGGCCTGATCCTGAGCTCTATACTACCCTTTCCTCCCCAAATCTACTTTCCCAAATTGGCAGTAGCTGATGGCATCTCTCTGTACCCTCTATCCCTCTAGCCTGTGTTGCCCTGCTCAGCTGGTACTGAGGCCTTGGAGAAATGGCATTGGTACCTACTGACCCCAAATAAAGGTATCTGCAGTGCCCAAAGCAGAAGATGTTGTGGCTCCCAGTTTAACCTGCCCCGGAGCCCTCTAGAGAGGCAGGTATAATTGCGGAAAGATGGATGTAATTGTCTGAAGATGCTTATAATCCTTTGGCGGTAATGGGAGGAAGCTTTAAAAGGAAGCCCTAATCCACTAACAACCTGGCAGCCCCACAGCCTTCTTCCCTCCTGATCTCCCGGCAGAGAGAAGGGACTCCAGCCACTCCCCATCCCAAGGGAGCAGAAAGCCAAGTGTGGGCTCTGAGCCAAGACCACCCAGATTTTGACTCTCCTGTAAGACCCAGCTTTCTTCCTGCCTCCATCTCCAAGAAGTCTTCCCCACCCATTCCATTATTCTGAAGTCTTTCCTGACCCCTCTGTCCCTAGAAATACTCTAGGCCAGAACTGGATGATCGACTGGCTGGATGTTAAAGAAAGGAATGAGGCCGTGTGCAGTGGTTCATGCCTGTAATCCCAACACTTGGGAGGCCGAGGCAGGCAGACCACCTGAGGTCAGGAGTTCGAGACCAACCTGGCCAACATGGTAAAACCCCATCTCTGCTACAAACACAAAAATTAGCTGGGTGTGGTGGTGGGAACCTGTAATCCCAGCTACTTGGGAGGCTAAGGCAGGATAATTGCTTGAACCCAGGAGGCAGAGGTTGAAATGAGCTGAGATCATGCCACTGCACTTCAGCCTGGGTGACAGAGCAAGACTCCATCTGAAAGAAAGAAAGAAAGAGAGAGAGAGAGAGAGAAAGAAAGAAAGGAAAGAAAGAAAGAAAGAAAGAAAAGAAAGAGAAAGAAAGGAAAGAAAGAAAGAAAGAAAGAAAGAAAGAAAGAAAGAAAGAAAGAAAGAAAGAAAGAAAGAGAAAGAAAGAAAGAGAGAGAAATGAATGAACTACACTGTTCCAGGCAAGAACACAATCATAGTCTCAGCTCTGGCACTAGCTGTTTGACCTTGGATAGGGGACTTAAATCTCTGAGCCTCATTTACCTCACCTGTAAAATGGAAAGAATCATACCTGCCTGCCTTAAGAGGCTATAGTACAATAACAAGAATGAGATGCTATCAAATGAACTGGCTCGGTGTGAGTTGCCAACAGAGTTCATTAAAGGTAATGCCTTCTTTTGTCCTCTCCAACCATGGTCTCTTCCATTCCAGGATGTCCGCAGACAACACTTTACTCCTATAATTCCAGAAGAGAGTGGTGGCCAAGAGCACAAGCCCCGTATTCAGAAAACGATGCCTGGATCATGGCTTAGCAGCTTGCTAGTCATGCACCTTGGATAAGTCACATGTATTTCCTGAGCCTCTATCTTCTCATCTGTATAATGAAGATAATAACAGTACGTCTCTCATGGGGATTGCTATGAGGTTAAAGGAAATGAAAAAGATAAAGCCCTTGGTACAGTGGGCTTAGCACATAAAGGCTTCTAATGAATAATAGCAATCCTGTTGTTGAGCTGATGAGGATCATTTCAATTAATTATAAACATTTCTCACATACCTATCTAGATTACTGTAAAATTTCCAAAACACTGCCACAAGTAAGATCATTGCAATCTCCCAACAGCTCTTTGAGGTAGCTAGGACTCATATTTTTATTTTATTTTCACAGATGAGGAAGCTAGAGCTCACCAAGGGGAAGGGATTTGCCAGGGCTTGGCTAGTTGGCAACATTCGGTCTAGAAGAGCATCTGTGTCTCCTGATCTGGGCCTGTGAGAGGGATGGGAGCAGGTCCCAGGAACGTCAGGCTCTAGGAGACTGAATTTGGACTGACTCTGGCGTGAGGGCCTAACCCCAAGTTCAAGACTGCAGTGCCTCCCTGGGGTCCTCCTTCTTCCTGCCCTAACCAGGGAGGAAGGTCCTTTCTTGCTCCTGCCCAGTCCCCCGTGTGACCCCAGCCTGGTGGGGAATAGTGGCCATGCTTGATCAGAGCCTGGAGAGAATTATTTCAGAGAGAAGAGTGGGCGGGAAGGCTGGTGAGATGCCAGCCGGGCGTCAATGACGCCTGCAGAGAAATGAAGTGTTCCTTCAATTTCCTGACGCACAAGCCCTCCCAGGACTGTGTCCCCCGCACGCCTGCACCCCCGGGATTTGCTGGCTGCGGCTCCTGCCTGAGCTGAGCATGGCCCTACTCACATCCTCCCCATCTGGACCCACTTCAGCGTTTCCATGGGCCAACGGTGGAGGTGATTCGGCGTGGGCTTCCCTATCCCGCCCTGCTCTGCAGACGGCAGCCACTGCAGGAAAATTATCATCATTCCTGCCCTTCCTTCCTTCCGTGCCGCTCATTCTGTGGTCTCCCCATACACTGCCGTGGGGTTTCACGGCAGCCTAGGTGCTGTACCATCTGCCCTGTCATCTCTAACAAATGGGAAACCGAGGACTCGGTGAGGAACGTGGGCCTAGCTCAGCCACTAACATGCTGAATGACCTCTAGCTGTTTTTTCCTCACTGTGAGTCTCAATTTCCCCACCTGGAAAATCAGGAAGTCAAATTCTATCAAAGGCTTCAGTCTCGACCTCCCAAGTTCCATGAGGTCAGCAACCATGTCTGTTTTGTCCAGTGCTGCGTCCCCAGCAGCCCCATGTAGCCAGCACTCCATACATTTAATGAGAGGGTCCTGCCCCAATCGGTTGCTTGGGACACCACAGTGATTTGTTGCCACTAATGATTAAAGGGCAGAAGAGAGTGGGAGATGAGCTTTTTTTTTGACCAAGCAAGATAATGTGGGTTTCTCTCACTGCCTTCTCGCGTGCCCTCTTTGGCAGAGAAAGGCGTGGGGTTAGAGGTGGTGCAGCCGGAACCGCACGTAGCTCACAGCCTCTCCTATCTCTCCACAGCTGTTAATCTGGGCATGCCCATGCGGCTGTGATGAATGACTGTGAATCACGGAAAAATACAGCCAGGAGCCCTTGCACTAAGAACCTGAGGGGTCTCCAGTGACTCGGGTAGTACAAGGGAAAAGGAATACAAGCTTACCTGGTTTCTGGGCCGCTCTGGGCCCAGGGCCAGGGTTGGGGCTGACTGTCATCACCTGCCGGACCTTCACTGCATCCCAGTCCTGGCTGGCCCTGCCATCATGCTGGGACGCCGTTTGCTCCTCTCTGGAGCAGCTGGATGGTTGGAGACCCGGGGCTGTGGGCAGCTGTGGTGTCCCCCGTGTGACTCTGCAGGCAGAGTTGTCCTCACTCCTGCTGACCCCGTCATCCTCTCCCTGGTCAGTGGGCCCTGCCTCTCCCTGCAGGCCCTCCTCACCGCTGCTCTCTTCGGCTTCCAGAGCCAGACACCTGTAGCTTCCATCAGGGATCTGGAAGGCGCAGGGGGTCAGCCTCCCTTCGCTGGGCGCAAGGGGAGGAGGTGGGAGGTGAGGCCCCAGCATGGTGCTGCTCCTCCTCCGCGATGCAGGCCCCTGGGCCTGGGCCAGGGACTGGGCTGGGGCCACCTGTGTGAGCCCCGCTGTCTGCTCCTCACGCAGCCTCCTCTGAGTCTCTGCAGCTTTGCCTTCCTCCGCTGATTCACAGAATTGGGGTGAGGTCTGGCTGAGGTGAAAGGTAAGTCCTTCCTGGGCTGGGTGGAGCGGTGGACCTCCAATCCCTCTTCTTAACCCGTCTCTGGTGTGAGGCCCCTTCAGGGCAATCTATCTGCACAGGGAGGAAAGAAGCAGCACATGAGACAGCACGCTGTGTGTTCCAGGCTGCAATTCCGCGACCTGTTCATCTTCAGGGGACCCTGAGAACTGGCTGGCATTTGGGGTTCAGGTTCCACACTTCCGTAGGGAAGTGTTTCAAAAGCTCCAGTCATTTAACATCCGAGATTTTCACCACATCCTCATGCTACCTGAAACTTTATTTAATATTTTTCCTTTAATCAACTTGAAATGACTTCTATTACTTTAGAATTATCTTAAGCAATATTTGCAGAGAAACCACAAGTATATTGTGCTCAGTCATTTTCCCCCTAACGCACATTAAGTAAATATCTAGTTATTTAACAACATGTATCTAGACACCACCTAGAAAGAATTCTCTCATGGCCCACCAAAGGTACCTACACCACAGGAATCACAGGAATGGTGTGACCTAAGATGCAAACTGGGGACGGGCGCCCTCTGAGGAGGTTGTACAACGAGAAAGATGGTGCAGAGACAAAGCAGCTGAAAAAGGCAGGAGAGTGGTCAGGCGCGGTGGCTCATGCCTGTAATCCCAGCAGTTTGGGAGGCTGAGGTGGGTGGATCACCTGAGGTCAAGAGTTCAAGACCAGCCTGGCCAACATGGTGAAACCCCGTCTCTACTAAAAACACAAACATTAGCCGAGTATAGTGGTAGGCACCTGTAATCCCACCTACTTGGGAAGCTGAGGCAGGGGAATTGCCTGAACCCAGAAGGTGAAGGTTGCAATGAGCTGAGATTGCCCTCATTGCGCACCAGCCTGGGCAATAGAACAAAAATTCTGTCAAAAAAAAAAAAAAAAAAAAAAAAAAAAAAAAAAAAAAGATGCAGTGGTGTGCTTTCAGTGCCCAGGCTTTCAGTTAGAATCCTAGCTCTAGCTCTGCCATTTGTATGACAATCAGCACAAGCCAGCCACAGAACCTCTCTGAACCTCCACTTCCCCATCTGTAAAGTGGGTATTGTAATATTTCTAACTTCCAGTTGCACTGAGAATTCAATGAGAAAATGCATGCAGAGGACTTGGCACAGTTTCTAAGCCATAATTCAATACATGTTGGCTGTTTGTTCATTTCACTAAAATTTCTTTACAATCCTGTTATATTTCAGACATCATAAAAAGTACTGGGGATATAGCGGAGGGATAAAGAAGCCTTAAAATGTGGTGGGGAGAGCTGTGAATGATAGCAAAAGAAACAATAATAATTGTGTGATTATGTATATACATGTTAGGAATGGTGATAATCCAGGCTAGAGGGGATGGAGGCTTTCGGTAAGGGGTGGCAAGGAGGGTGGGGATGGAAGAGATACTTGGGTAGAAGAACTGGCTGGGTTTGAAGGCAGATGGAGAGTGGGTGTGGAGAAGAGGGAGGAGCCCAGGATGCAGCCCAGGTTCCCAGCTCTGGTGACAGCGCTTTTGTTAACAGACATCGGGAATAAATGAGAAGGAGCAGCTGTTTAGCAGAGCGGGGAGATGAGTTAGGTTTTGGATTTCTAGGGGAGATGAGCAGCGGGCGGCTCCACAGAGGGGTCTGGAGAACAGGGGAGAATTCCACGTTGGGAACAAATATCTAGAAATCGTTTGCGGAGGCAAAGGGTGGAAGCCGGTGAGATGCCTCAGGATGGGCAGGTAGTGTGTAGGACAGAGCAGATGGCCAGTTACACTCGGGAGGAAACTCTGGAATCAAGGAATCTTGCTTAAAGACTGGATTCCGCTGCTACTTAGCTGTGTGAAATCAGGCAAGTGTGAACTCTCTTATTCTCACTTATCCTATTGCAAAATGAAGAGCAGCAAGAATCCTGAAAATTGTGAAAGTCTGTGGACATGGGTGACCCGAGGAGCTGGACTGACCTCAGCTGCTGTGGTCACGCCCCCGCCCCCAAGCAAGGATCAGGCACCTCCCACCACAGCAGGCTGGGTCAAGGTCTTGGTTTCTGGCTGGGGCTGTGCCAGGAGAGTCTGGCAAGCAGGCAGAGAGATAAGCGCGTTACCAAGCCCCAGGGCAAATCACAGCCAGCCAGGGGAAAGGCAAACAACTGTCCGAATCAGAAAGATAACCAGACACCTGTTATATTATAGCAGCCTCAGTGACAGGGTAATCAGGAGAAAGAAGCCCACTTTCCGCCCCCAGGAGAAGAACAGAAGCACCTATTCCATCTTGGGTTATTCACCTAGGTTATTGTTACGATTTCTGACATCAACCCTATGAGAGAATTACCTTATTATTATCCCATTTCAGAGGTGAGGAACTTGAGGCTGAGCTAGGTGAAGTAACTTCTTGCCTCAGGCACACAGCTAGTAAGCGGCCAGGCTGGGATTCTAACCTAGCTCTGACACCTTGACCAGGATGGTGGATTCAGAGACATGGAGGAGAGGCTCTAGGCCCTTCACCGGCGGCTGCCAGATTTCTTCCATTTGAGTTTCAAAGAATCTTAGAATTTCACAAAGGCCAACAGCACTCAGAAGAGACAGGACTGGCTGTGTGAACGGGGGCAGGCGCCTTCCACACTCGGGAGTCAGTTTCCCTGAGGGCACCGGGGAGAGACTGAGCCAGATGATGCTGGAGGATCCGTCCAACTCTGGCATTGCAGGATCCCCAGATTCTAAGCACCTGGATACCCCCCTCCATCATCCCCCCAGGGTAGAGCCAGATGGCTGGAGGCAGAAGGAGTGGGTGTGGGGAGGGGGCAGGGCTCCTCTGACTCCCCACAGGGGCCTCGCCTCACTCTATCCCTGCTTCTGTTTTGATGTATTTGACGGTGGCCACGGTTTCCAGGAAAGAAGAGAGAGGCGGAAAAGTTAACTTTCCGCCCACACAAATATTTTTGGCCGGCGTTTTCTTCACGCTGCCAAACCAGGAGGGAGGAGTTGGCAGGAGCACTCCAATTCAAGGTCCCCTCCCAAGGAGGAAGGAGCACTCCCAACCCAGTCGGGGAGCTTGGGCAGGCCATGGGCAGGCCTGACCCTGCAGCACCCACCTCTGCGCAGGGGGCTGTGGGGTTCGCCACCCAAAACAATAATGGCAGCTGCCACTGACTGAGCACCTGTTAGGTCTGAACCCAGCCCTTTACCTGGCACTCCTGCTGTGTGAGTGCAGTCTACAGAGAAGGAAACTGAGGCACGGAGAGGTAAGCATTGTGTCCCAAGTCACACGGGTGGGGCATGGCAAAGCAGGATGTGAATGGAGGCAGTTGAGGTCTGTGCTTGTACCCACTGCTCTCAGCAGCCGCAGACTCCAGGGACCCCCACAGTCCCTAGGATTGCTGGGCTCCACCACAGCTCAGATGGCCAATCCATCCATGAGGACAGATCTCCTCTGTGGGTAGGCAAGGACCTGCCGCAGGCTCCACAGACATGAGAGGGAGTCCTGCGAACCTCTAATTCCATTTCCCCCAGGTTCCTGACCGTCATCTGGATACAGGCTGTAAAATACCTGAGCCTTGGCGGAAAGGGCCGTCAGAGTCCACAGAACCCACTGTCGTCATCTCAGAGAGAACTCTGAACCCAGAGGGGAAGGATTCACCTGCAGTTGTGTGGCAAGCCAGAGACAGGCATGGCACTGGAACCCAGGTGCCCAGATCTTCCAACTCTGGCTCCTTACAGAAGCCCTGCTCCCTCTGAGCGGTCAGCCTCCACTTCTCCCTCCCTTTCGCCTCTGCATGAGTCCAAGCAGAGGCCTGCAGAAGCAGAGGACAGGCTGAGCATCAGGTGCTCCACAGTCTGAGGGCCAGCCAAGACACCCCAGGGCTCCTCCTGTTGGCTTCTGCAATGGCCTCGGGACCCTCACATCCCTTCTGCTGCTGTGTGTGCAGTGGGGGAGGGGCACAGGCTTTGGCATCAGGTCTGGGTTGGAATTCTTACCCAGTGGCTGCCTGACACTGGACATGTCTCTTATCTTTCTAAGCTTCACTTTTCCTGCCTGCAAAACAAGGCTTAAAACAGAATCTACTTTCCAGGATTGTTGTAGACATTAGTAGAGAAAATACAGGCTTATTCCTTTACACTGCTGGGTGCTGCTCACCTGCTGGGCTCTACAGACGCTTGGGGAGCCTGGCAATCGGGGACCCAAGTGCCTGGAGTGCACAGACTGCAGTGATTATAAGGCACAATCCAGGCTCCTCCTGATTCCCCATCATCTGCAGAGTCTCCATGGGTCAAAAGAACCTCCCTTGTGCTGCAGAAGAAGGAAAAGGAAGCCAGGGCTGCTGAGCCTCAGGGCTTAAGCAGGTGCATTGCAGAGGTTAGGGTATGAGGCCCTTGTTCCGACTCTTCCATTGACTCACTGAGTCATGCTGGGGAAATCACAATATCTAATTTTATCGGTGAAAGACTATAGGGTAGAGGGAGAAGCATTCCAGGAAGACTAGACCCTCCTTCCTCCAAAGGCCCTACTGCCCAAGGCTCCCTACCTGACCTCCCCACCCACTGCCCCTTCCTATTTCCATCCTATACAAAGTCTGATCCATTGCCCTGGAGTGCAGCTCTGAATGTGTTGTTCACCTGCTCAAGAGCTTTCCATGGCTCCCTGGTGCTCACAGATAAAGCATCACTGCAGATGCAGACTCAAAGGCAAATCTTATGATTCTTGGCTGAGGGGAATGAGAAAGGGCTTCCTGGGGTAAAGATCATCCATCAAGCCCAAGTGAAGGCAAGAAGGCAGAACTCTGAAGAACCAGGCGGGCTTGGATAGCTGAGTTTAGGACAGGTATGGAAGGGCCGAGAAGGTGGCCAGCTCGTGACAGGCTTTGGCTGCCTAGACTCTCTCCTGCTAGCTGTCGGGGGCAGCCCTTGGAAACTACTCCCACGGCCAGAGCAGAAGGCAGGGGACTAAACAAAGGGCTGGCAGGCAGGGGTCCCAGCAAGAGGAGAATTTTGGGAGCAATTTCTTCAGCGGCTGGCACAAGGCCAGGCACATAAAACAATAGGCCAGGACCAGTGGCTCACGCCTATAATCTCAGCACTTTGGGAGGCCAAGGTGGCATGGTCACCTGAACCCAGGGGTTTGAGACCAGCCTGAGCAACATAGTGAGACTCCTGTCTCTACAAAAAATTAAATATTAGCCAGGCATGGTGGCACACGCCTGTTGTCCCAGCTACTTGGAAGGCTGAGCAGGAGGAGGGCTTGAGTTCAGAAGGTCAAGGCTGCGGTGAGCCGTGATTGTTCCACTGCACTCCAGCCTGGGCGATAGAGTGAGACCCAGAGAGAAAAGAAAAAGAAGGAAGGAAGGAAGGAAGGAAGGAAGGAAGGAAAGAAAGAGAAAGAAAGAAAGAAAGAAAGAAAGAAAGAAAGAAAGAAAGAAAGAAAGAGAGAGAGAGAGAGAAGGAAGGAAGGAAGGAAGGAAGGAAGGAAAGAGAAAGAGAAAGAAAGAAAGAAGGAAAGAAAGAAAGGAAGGAAGGAAGAAAAAAGAAAGAAAGAGGAAGGAAGGAAGGAAGGAAACCAAAAAACCTTAACGGTGATAATAGATCATGTTTATGAAGTGTTTACTATGTCAGGTGCTATTCAGACACTTTATTAGCAGCAGCTCATTTGACATGCATCACACCGTTTAAGGAAGCTGCTATTATTATCCCCATTGTGCAGATAAGGAAATGGAGCTGGCATGACTCGCCAAGCTCACACAGCGAGTGAGTGAGTCAGGGTTCATGTCCTGATGGTCTAGCTCCCAATGGCACTCTGATCAGTAAGGCTGTACTATCTCAATGGTATAAGTAGTTGCTGAATTAAAGAATGAAAAGATGAATGAATGAAAGAGAGGGATGGGAAATGGAAGGATGGGAGGGGGAAAGGAGCTTCTCGCCAATGTGTGGTACATTGCCAGGCACATTGTAGGTGCGTATTTATCAAGTGAAACAATACATGTGGCGTGACCAATAAATTAGCTATAGGTATACCCTAGGGGCAAAATGGAGGCACCCTGGAGAAAAAGGTGACTCAGAATGGGATCAGATGGCTTGGGTGCACCTGCCCACCAGACCCCTGTCTGGCAGCACCCTTGGCACCAGACTGGGCTGGGGGAACTGCCTGGCCTGTCCAGAGCTGAGTTCTCCCTGACAACGGGAAGAAAGCTTCTGTTGTCCTTGCAAATCTGACCTATGTCCCTGCCTTAGTGTTTCTCTCCCAAGGACGGGATGAGAGCCAAGGTGGAGGGGTCCTTCCCCATGGCTCCAAAGGTGGGGAATCCCAAGCCCTTCCAACCTCCAGAGCTAGTAGCATGAGAAAGCCCAGTGTCTTCCGTTACCTTGCTATGTAGTCTAGGAAGAATCACTTTCTTTCACTGGACCTCAGTTTCTCCAGCTGAGAAAGGCCTTGGACAAAGTGATTAGTGAGGGCGGTAGCAGCAAGGTTGCTGCTACACCTGAATTCTTCTCGGCCTTGCCCAGTTCTAATGTTTTTCAGTTGGGGGAGTCAGTCCCAGAGGCATGTCCACCATGATCCCACGGTGCCGGCCCCTCCCTCTAGTCCTTCAGGGCAAACTGACCAATCTTTGCATCCTTCCTCCCTGCCTCAGCAGTCATCAGCATCAACCATGCTGGATGTCCGGCCTGCTGTGACCTCTTCTTCCTCCCTAGTCCTCTCCTGCCCTCCATTTCGCCCCACCTCCTGGGGCAGAAGGGACCAGTGTTGGATGGGCATGAAGTGGAGCTGGGGGGAGCCCCAGGAGCCACCGGAAACCAGCCCTTGGCACAAAGAGGTTGGGAAGAAATTCCAGCTGGGCACACTGGGTGGTCTTAGGAGAGGTAAGGTTTCAGTTCAGCCTCAGAATAGTGGGCAACTGCAGACAAGTCCCTGCATCTTACTGAATTTCAGGTGCCCCTTGGTAGAATGGAGACTCAGTCATTCATTTACTCATCTGTTCACTCATCGCATATTCACAGAATGCCTGCTAAGTGCCATCACTATTTTAAGTACTGGCAGTACACAGTGAACAAAAGAGAAAGAAACCCTGCCCACGTGAAGCTCACATGTTAGCTGGGGTGGACAGATAAATAAATAAGAAAGTATGTCAGATGATGTTAAATACGATGGAAAAATAAGCCAGAAAGGCAGCTTGGGAGTCCTGTGTGTCATTAAGATAAAGAAACTGTGGTATGAACATAACAAAGCTTAACAGATGCCGTTCTGTGTTTTGAATAGCATATGCATTTCAAGTTCACTATTATGTTAAATTCTCATATGCAATTATAAAAAAACATAAAACCAACATTAGGCAGCAAACTTAGAAACATAAGCCCTGCAAAGCCCTGGGAGACATATTTCTGAGGCTAATATTCTGACTATTCAATTGCTCACCATTTTAGAACATTCCTATTCCATTCTGAATATGTCTACTATTTAGAAATGAGTATGTTTTGTAATCCTGTATATAAAAAAATAAGATTTTGTATATTAGCATTCTTTTTTTTTAGAACATTCGTTTCCAAGTTCATTAGTGGTAGAACATCTCCTGTCTGTGAAACACATGATATGCAATGAGTCTGAGGACAGTAATAATGATACTGTATTTTTGTAAGGATTAAACAAGGTAACCTGTGTACATGCTCAATAGAAACAGCTGTTGTTATTACGATTACTGTTTTTGTGAAGTGGCAACTGAGGGCATTACAAGAGCTACCATTGACTGAGTGTTGAGCACGTGCTGGGCACTGCATCAGTCTTGTTCTTGTTTCTTCCTCACAACAACATAATGAGGCCGGCACCTACTGTTATCCCCCAGTTAACAGATTGAGGAAGAGGAGGCTCACAGAGGGTGAGTCTCCGCCCATGATCCTAGAGCAGGAAAATGACCAAGCTGGAACCTGATAGGCATCTGGGGCCTGGCGTGGTCACTGGAGGTTTTCTGAGGGTCTGGGGAGAGGCCATTTAACACAGCACGGAGTCCTTCGTTCTGGCCCTGGCTTTGCCATGCCCGCTGTGACCGTGGCCACATGCCTCCACACTTGGGCTTTGGTGACCCCCACTACACAGTCACAGGGCTGGGCCTGAGGTCTCAAAGTGCTCTTCCAGCTTTAGACTCCTGTGGAATCCGGCACCCGGGATGCTGGGGGACTCAAGCCTGTTCCAAATGGACTCACTGAAGCCAGCCTGCTCACAGAACCAGCCAAGTCCCCTGCACGTCACATCTATTTCTGCCCTGCTAGGTTTATAAATACATGGGCCAGGGAACCAGCTTCAGAGGAACTGGGGAGACTGAAGTCATGGCTATAAATACGGGGCCGGGACTGGCTGGGGTCAGGCAGGAGTGTGACAGGGCAGAGGCCACTCTGTACACAGTTCAGTCTCCCTTGGCCACACCAGAAAATGGGGACTCAGATGCGGAGGGACTTGCCCAAGGTCACACAGTCAGTGGAGGGGAGAGGGCTGGCGCACAGAGCCCTGGCTCTGAGGCTGCTGCTCACGGCCACTCCCTGCCACATTCACAGCGCCCCCTCACCCTGTCCCCCAGTTTAAACAAGAGACTGAGACTGATGCTATGATTTCAGTTTCTATAATAAACTTATGCTGCTAACATACTGCTTTTTATCTGTTGCATATATTGGGGCTCCCAAATAGTGCATTGCAGAAAGGGTTCAAGGACTAAAAATTCACAAAATGCCTAACCAGCATGGTGGCTCACGCCTGTAATCCCAACACTTTAGGAGGCCAAGGCAGGCGGATCACCGGAGGTCAGGAGTTTGAGACCAGCCTGGCCAACAAGGTAAAATCCCCATTTCTACTAAAAATACAAAAGTTGCTGGGTGTGGTGGTATATGCCTATAATCCCAGCTACTCAGGAGGCTGAGGCAGGAGAATTGCTTGAATCCAGCAGGCAGAGGTTGCAGTGAGTTGAGATCACGCCATTGCACTCCAGCCTGGGTGACGAAAGTGAAACTCCATCTCAAAAAATTTAAGAAATAAAAATATAAAAATAGAAAATGTTTAACTATATCTACCAAATGGGATCCCATCTTCTCCATGCCAAGTGGCCCAGCTGTGTGCTGAAGCCAGCCACACTGTCTCAACAGCCAATGCACACACCCTTTCCCAGCTCTGCATTCAGGGACATTGTCAATGGCTTAAAACGGGCCCTGGTGGGAGTAGCTACACCACGGAAACCGGCAGGTGCTACAAATCAAGGCTTTTTTCCTTCTCCAGAGAGCAAGTTGTTAGACGTTTATCCACACACTGCTGGTTAAACCATGGCTAGCGAATCCCCACCGTACTCATTTCCTGGCTGGCTGAACTGGCGCCAGTTGCTCTACTCCCGTGGGCCTCCAATCTTTCATCTGTGTGGTGGGAACCCTAACCACGCCTGCATCATAGCGACTGTGAGTGCGACCCGAGCTTATGCCCTTAAGGGCTAGCACGGCAGTTCTCAAACTTGTCCAACTCATCAGAATCACCTGTGGGTCTTTTACACGTTCCAAAGCTCTGGCCACACCCCAGACAAATTAAACTGCAACCTCTTGGGATTGGACCTGGGATCAGGGTATTTTGAAGATTCCCAGGTGGTTCCTATGCGCAGGTAGGTTTGGGAACCCTCACTCTTTGCAAGCACTGTATAGCTGCCTGGAGACCATACAGGGATGGGGAGAGTAAAGAGCCTTGATCCCTGCTCCATTGTTTTAACTTCTGGGATTTCAGGTAAAAAACTGTATTAAGAATAGTGGGGGCCGGGCGCGGTGGCTCAAGCCTGTAATCCCAGCACTTTGGGAGGCCGAGGCGGGTGGATCACAAGGTCGAGAGATCGAGACCATCCTGGTCAACATGGTGAAACCCCGTCTCTACTAAAAATACAAAAAACTAGCTGGGCATGGTGGCGTGTGCCTGTAATCCCAGCCACTCAGGAGGCTGAGGCAGGAGAATTGCCTGAGCCCAGGAGGCGGAGGTTGCGGTGAGCCGAGATCGCGCCATTGCACTCCAGCCTGGGTAACAAGAGCAAAACTCCGTCTCAAAAAAAAAAAAAAAAAAAAAAAAAAGAATAGTGGGGTTCATTCATTTTTTTTTTTTTCCGTTTAAATCCTTAACCAGCTGAAAGGAACCACGGGAGGAGAGGCTCTCATCCTCTCCTTTGCAGATGTGGGCCTGGCTGCCCCACACTCCAGAGCAGATGGGCCACAGGCTTATAGGCCCCGAGGAAGCGTCACTTCATGTGGTACACAGCTGGCCAGCCAGGGAGTTGGAGGGGCTTCAGGCTGGTCTCTCCTCCCCTTTTAGAGAGTCACACTGGCCCTTTTGGGCCGAAGGTTCCTGAAATTGGCTCTGCCTGCGAGACATTGAACTCCTGGCTTGAAGGACTTGGATTAAGAAGAGTGACATCAGTGCACAGTTCATGCCAAGGGCTTGAGGCTCAGTCCAGCTTCTCCCTGGACCACCACCAACAACCACCAGTGATAAAAATAATCATACTAGTGACTGACATTGACGGATTCTTCCTATACACTAGGCTATGCTACAGTGAGCGCCTCGAGAGGCAATATAGTATAGCACTGTGCTGTCCAGCATGGCGGCCACTAGCCATATGTGCTACTGAGCATTTGAAATGTGGCTAGCCCACACTGAGATGTGCTGTAAATAAAGAATACACACCAGATTTCCAAGACTTAGCACCAAAAAAAGAATGTAAAATGTCTCATTAACAAGTTTTTTTTTTTTTTTTTTACATTTGTTACATGTTAAAATGACGCTATTTGGAGTTTAAATAAATGCATTATTAAAATTGATTTCACGGGTTTCTTTTTTCTACTTTTGTAAAAAAAAAAAAAAACTTTTTTAGTGTAGCTGCTAGAGAATGTAATATGACGTATGTGCTCGCATTACGTTTCAGGGGACAGCACTGGAATTGTAATCAGGAGGCCTGCTCGTTGCTGCCACGGTCCAGTGCTGCATGCCGCCACATACCAGCTGTGGGACCTTGGACAAGTTCTATCATTCTCTGTTCCTCAGGTTCCTCATCTGTAAAACCAGAATAATAATAGTACCTACCTCTCATTTAAATGTGCCTGGCAAAGAAAGTCCTCAATAAAGGTCAGCTATCCTAGCACCCCTTGGCATTGGGCTAAGGGAGTCCTTGGGTTAATATATGACTCAATAGATACTGAGCTCCCTGTCACTGATGGTAAACAAGCAGGGAATGAGAAACTCCTCAGTGGAAATGAACTGACCCCAATATTACCGGAAAACGAGACCAGCACAGAGCATGGTAAGACCATAACCTCTTTCACTCTGGACATTCTACCTTTATTAATGCAGCCTAACATCAGATTAGCTTTTTTTTTTTTTTTTCCTTTCAACAGCTATGTCCCTATTGTGCTTGTGGTCCACAAAGACGTCACTAAACAGCTACCACTTTTATGCCATATCTCCCACATCCTGTACCTGGGCAGCTGGCATTTTGAGCCCAATGGAGGACCGGAGACGTATTTAAGTTAGTTTGGGGTCCTGCTGGCAAGAACTCTCAGTAAGGACTGGAGCCCAGACTCAAGTCTATCAAAAGATAATAACCTCCTCCCCCTACCTCACACGTAGGATGGAATAAAATAACAGAAGGGAAACAGGTTTTGTCAACATTTATCCTAAGCTACTGTTCGGGACACACTTGTTAAGGCTGGACGGAGAACAGTGTGAGGGCATCAGATACTGGACAGGGTAGAGCTGGAGGACAGAGGTACAGGCTCAGGAGCTGGGGGCAGGTCAAGGAAAGGAAGACCCCGGAAGAGGAGGCTGAAGGGCGCTGAGCCTGACTGCAGACTGGATGGGCTGGCCGGCCCCTGTCACCTGCCTCTCCTCCTCCCTGAAGCCTTGGCTCAGCGCACACTCAGACGTTTAGCCCTGCTTCTTCCGATCGCTCCCTGGACCTGAGAAAAGGCAAAATCGTGTTGCTGCTCCACAGGGCATGGCAATGCTGAAGGCGAGAGAGCCGGTCCCTGTGCCGGCACAGAGCGAGAGCCCAGCGCTCTGAGACGGTGCGGGGGGCGGGGCCAGGAGGGCGTGGCCGCCTGCCTTGGAGAAGCCATAAGCAAACTGTGTGGCCTTGGGCAAGTGACTTCCCCTCTCTGAGCCCCAGTTTCTCCATGTACAAATCAAATCAAGGCTAATCACGGTGCCCATCTCATAGGGTGGTTGTGAGGATTCAACAAGTTAACATACGAGCTTAGAACAGAGCCTGACACAGGGGAAGTGTCCAGTATACAGTAGGCATTATTATTGCTGTGAGGGGGTTGAGCCTGTGTAAGTTGTTGGGGCAGAGGGGAGCAGGTTGAACTAGAGGTAGCTACGGAAATAAACCATCCCAGCCTCTGTCCTCCAGCTTGAAGCGTCTCTGCGGAGTCTGTGCACGTGTGTGTCTATGTCTGTCTATGTATATGTATACATTGTGTATGTTCGTATGTGAATCTTGCATATGTGTCCACATCTGCATGATATCCGTGTTGTGTGTGTGTTTGTGTGCATGTTTGGGCTTGTATCTGTGTCTGTATGTCTCTATGTATTTCTGTGTGGCACTCTGTATGTATGTGTCGGTGTGTAATCTGTAATCGTGCTGCTTTGTGTGTATCCATGCAACTGTGTGTAAGTGTGATGTATATGTGTTTCTGGGTATGCATGTATGCATCTGTGTGTGTATGTCTCTATGTATACCTGTCTGTGTGTATTTGTGTGTCTATGTCGCCGTGTGTGCCTGTATTTATGCGTGTGTCTCTATGTATCCGTGTATCTGTCAATGTGTATATCTGTCAATGTGTGTATCTGTGTGTGCCTGTGTCTGTGCATATCTGTTAGCGTGTGTATCTGTGTGTGTGTGTGCATGCGTGCGTGTGGTGGGGTGCTGGAGTCTGTCTGCAGAGCTGCTGGGAGTGGCCCAGGAGGTGGTTCAGCCAGACCAAACAACCCCAGCGAGCTCGCGGCTCCAGGCTTTTCTCCTGCTTCTGTTTGCTTTCTTCCTCTCCTTTCCGGTCCCCTTTAACCCGTTCCTGCTCCAGAGGAGCTGGAAAGGAGGCCCTGTCCAGGTAGGTACCAAGGATCACTCCTTTCCCTCTCCCCATAAGGTTTTCTACCTTCTTGCCTCCACCCGTCCGCCCTTGCTTCATTGCCACGTTGATCCCAGAGGCCCCTTCCCTGTCTGAGCCTCAGTTTCCTGAATTTCCTCATCTGTCTATCCTTCAGGTATGAACCATCACACTATCCCTGCTGTCAGTGACAAGAAATAGCACTAGTCCTGACCACCCGCCAACCTGGGAGACTCAGGTAGAACATTCCAAGAAGTGCTTTTGGTAGTGTTTATGGTAAGATTGGAGACCAAGCCCTGGGCGAGAGCCCCAGCTAGGGCTTGGGGCCTCTGGCCACCTGACCTCACTAATCACAAAGTCCCCAGATGGGGACTACAGGGACTATCAGAGGGGAGCAATTGGAGGAGAAGAGGCCTCCAGGTTTCCATTTAGCTAGAGGAGTGCTCATTGAGCACCTACTATGTGCCAGGAGCTTAGGGTTGGCTCATGTAATCTGCACAGCTGCCTTGTGAGGTAGGTGCTATTCCTGCCCACCTTACCAACGAGGAAACTGAGACTCGGCAGGGCTAGGTAACCTGCTGGAAGTTACAAAGCCATTGGGGGTGGGGATGGGACTGGAACCCAGGCCCCCCTCATCTTAGGCATATCACTTGCTGCCCCATTCTCTGCTCTGTGAAATGACAATCACACCCCCTCCTTTAGCCAGCAGAGCTATCAGCAGGCCTGATACCCCCGAGCTACAATTTGTTCAGTGCCAGCTGCAGTATGTCAATCTCATCACAACCCATTTTACAGGTCAGGAAAGTGGAACAGAGACGCAGTCGCCTGGTGAGCTCTCATGGCTGCGGCGGGAGCAGAGCATGGGGTCACCTGGCCTCTCTTCTTTTTCTTTTTGCCTCACCCAGCAGCTAACTTCAGTTTTCCCTTGGCTAAAGTTAACACTGCCACCAACAGATCTGGATGTGACTCTATGGATAAACTACTTTGTCACCACCTCTCCACACTGCCCCTACCAAACCCAGGAAAAAGAAATCAAAGTAAAATCTAAGGAAGTCAAGAGTCCAGGGCATCACTGTCATTGGTAAGCTAAGTTCTAGAATCTTCAACCTTCATCTGCACCCCATTGCTCAGCCGACGGAGGTGACTTACCAAAGCAGACCACGGCTGTTTTTACAGGAGAATCTTTCTCTGGGAAGGAGTCGCTCTGTAAGTGCCCGTCCTCCCCACCTGGCAGTGCCACCTCCCACTCCCTGGCCAGGCAGATCGCTCTATAACGATGCCCATGCCAGGACAGCATGAAGCAGATCTCTGTTTGCCCTTGGCCTTGGGTGTAGCTGCTAATGGTTCACAGGACCCACAAGGCCACTGAAAGCCAGTTAGAATGTGACACCTTCTGGAGGCAGAGGCGATGCCCCTGACCACAGCCAGCTGCTTCCCCAGGGTTTGAAACAGAATTCAAGGGAATTGGCGCCCAAGGACTGTGGATGACTCCAAATGGCCATCTCCAGGAAGCCCAACTCCAAAACTCACAAGGCTCTTCCCACTAGGAAAGGCACAAGAGTCCCCTAGAAATAGGATTTTGTTTTATCCTAGGGCAGCACTAGAGAATCACTTTAGCCTCATCAAGGACAATGCCTCCTGGGGCCGGAGGAGAGGCGGGCCAGAGAGGGCACGGAGCTTGCCTAGGGCCACGCCGTGTGTTAGTGTCAGGGATCAGATGGACCCAGCTCTGTGCTCCTTCTGCATCTGCTGCCTCACCAAGAAGGGACTGAATTCATCCAAACCCAAGGATGCTGCCCACATCCTGCGGCCCAAGTTTGGTTCCTTTTGCCTGTTGCAGGACAAGACAAGAAAGAATGGTCCTGAAGTTGTACTTCCTTCAGCAGAGCAGGGTCAGGCTTCCCTAAATTGCTGGTGATGAGACAAATCACCAATGAATATCCACAAAAAAGCAACTGCGGTCACAAGTAACAGCAACAGCAAACCTAGCAGAAGAGGAGGGTAAGGGAGTACGTCCTGAAGGATGCCAGCTCTGAGCAGCTTCGCCTGGAGAAATGACTGGGGAGCTCTGCCAAAGGGCCCCCCCAAAACCCTTGCATCCTCCCAGCTCACCCCTCCCTGGCCAGTCCTGGGCTGGCGGATAAAACGCAGCCAAGTGGCCTGGGAGCCAGAGCTGAATGGCAGGAAAGGCCGAGGCCAGCGTGACCTCTCGCCTACCCACCCATCCTGGTGATTCAAAGCAAGGCTGAGGCCGGATAAAGCACTTGAAAATGTCAGTCAGGGGACAATCTCTTTCCCAAACTTCTTGCCTGTGACCTTAGGCATCCAGGTTTTACTCAGGATGGGCTGATCTTTTCCCCAGCTCTGTTCCTTCCATCTCCTGCCCCTTCCCACATAGCATTAACAGCATACACCACACACACACACACACACACACACACACACACACACACACACACACATCCTAAGGGGGCCACTGGGCTTCCCACTCTGTAATCACAGAATTACAGGGTGGTTGCTAGTTTGTGGGGGCCCAAAGATGGTCTACATAGCAGATCACACCTTCAGGCCGTAGACAGTTAAAACCAATGCTCTTAGGAGCATTTAAAATGATGAAAGCGGCTAGGCCTGGTGGCTCATGCCTGTGATCCCAGCGCTTTGGGAGGCCGAGAGGGAAGCATCGTTTGCGGCCAGAAGTTTGAGACCAGCCTGAGCAACATAGGGAGAGCCTGTCTCTACAAAAAATAAAATAAAAAACAGCTGGAAGAGTTATGATCATGCTACTGCACCCCAGCCTGGGTGACAGAGCGAGACTCGTCTCTAAAAAAATAAAATGTTGGAAGCATAACGAGAGCCCATTGCCAGAAGGGACAGAACACAAGGACCTTCTCCTGATCCCTGGCTTTTACTCCTTTGGGTCAATTATTCCTTTATTTCTATCTATCCGCTGGCTTGATATGCTACTTAGACACCCTTCCCTAATGTAGGTAAAAACAACACACACTCCTTGTTACAATGGAAATTGGCAGTCCACGTGGCAGCCTCTCATGGGCTGCCAGAGGTACACACACCAGACTTTGGAAAACACTACCCTGGCCCAACTTTGCCATTGTGGTGATAGGGAAACAGGCCCGGAGATAGGAGGAGACCCGTCCAACATCTGTAGCAAGGCAGTGGCAGGGCCACCACCAGAACCCAGAGCCTGGCCCCCAGTAGGGCTCATTCCTTAAGGAGAGATGATCCAGGATTCAGGTCACCTAGGCCCTCGAGGGACCCCATTTCCCACAGAGCCTGAGAGTGCAGCCTCCAGCCTTGCACCAAGGCTGAGCCCACATCCCGGTGTCCTCTGTGCCCCCAGATGGGTCTGGATGGCCCACCACTCTCTCCCCGATGGCCACGAGCAAGCTGTCCCTCACTCAGGCTAGGTTTCTCACCTGCCAGGGCTACAGTGGTTATGCCGAGTCCTTGGAGGTGACTGCTCTGAAAAAGATGAAAACAGACGTGGCAGCGGAGATTGTTATTACCTCCTTGCTCTACTTCTCAGCTTTTCCCCCAGGGAAATGGGTGGAGGTTGTACAGGTGCCAGAAGACTGAGCTGGGCTGAAAGAAAAGGAATGAAGGAGCCGGGCGCGGTGCCTCAAGCCTGTAATCCCAGCACTTTGGGAGGCTGAGGCGGGTGGATCACGAGGTCGAGAGATCGAGACCATCCTGGTCAACATGGTGAAACCCCGTCTCTACTAAAAATACAAAAAATTAGCTGGGCATGGTGGCGTGTGCCTGTAATCCCAGCTACTCAGGAGGCTGAGGCAGGAGAATTGCCTGAACCCAGGAGGCGGAGGTTGCGGTGAGCCAAGATCGCGCCATTGCACTCCAGCCTGGGTAACGAGAGCAAAAACTCTGTCTCAAAAAAAAAAAAAAAAAAAAAAAAGGAATGCAGGAGGATGGTGGTCATGAGGGAGTCTCCGCACTGGTGAGGACCACCACCCACTCAGGTGAGTGTCCCGTCACCCCAGAGGGCCCTCCCAGGAAGCAGCCAGCAGGCTCCCAAGCTCTGGGTGACAGGTAGGAGTGTGCCCAGGACTCAGGCCATAGGAGGCCACTTCAGCCCTGCAAGCAGGGACATCCCACCGACCTGCAGACAGGCTCCAGCGTGTACACACACACTCATTCATGCGACGTGCTCCCACGCAGAGCTCATTCACTCACACTCTGACACACTGTCACTTGTACGGAGGCAAATGACCCTGATCCCTCCTGCACAGCCCCTCACCCACCCTGGGGCACACAGTGGGACCAGCCTGCATCTTTCCTCTCCCAGCCCCAAGCCCCAGGCTTGGCGGCATCTCTGTCCCGCTGCCTGGGAGACACATGTGGTTTCAGTTAGCAGCAGAGCGGGCATTTCCGTCCCAGACAGCCAGGCCCTGCCAGGGTCCCGGCCCCACAGGCGCCCGCAAGAAGGGCCACCTCCACCCGCACTCTGCCACTGGCCAGGGACCCCAGGGCTCTTTCTCCCTTGGAAGACCCTGTTCTCCTTCCCTGTGGTCGCCCCCTCACCTGTAGCCGGACGCCACACCCTCTGGCGCAGCGACTGGCTGTGCCCGGGCCTCTGTCCACGGCTGCCCGGCTGCCCGCTGCCTGCCCGCCTGCTCCTCACTCGCACTCTGTCTCGAGCAGGCTGAGCGGGATGGGAGGAGGGCAGGGTGTCGGGGGGCGGGCGGGAGGGAGGGGAGGGGGCGTGTGGAAATGAAACTTTAATAACAGAGCCCCTTTTGTTTCCGAGCATATGGGATATTTCATACACACTGAAGACATTAGCCGTCTATATTTTTAAGGGCTTGGGCTAAAGGATGAATAAATACAGCCCATACTCTGCTTGACAAACACACACATCAGAGTACTGACTTCTGTAGCATTTCAAACCCCGAAGAAAAAGCCCCCAGCGACACAGGACACTTAAAAATAAATATGTTTCCAAAACCTCAGGCTGGCTTTGCCCCTTCCCAGAGCCACTTGGAGGACTCGGGGCTCCTTTTATCCCACGGCACTTCGCATCACCCCTACACCTTCTGTGCTATTGTGGGAAGCAAGGCCCTTGAAATCCAGCCCCCGCCCCAATTCCCTTTCCCAGATCCCCTAACCCCCAGCTGGATCCCTGAGGGTTACGGGTTCCAGAAGAGCTTGGAAGCTCTGCTCTCCTCATTGCAGAGATGGGGAACCAGGGCCCAGAAAGGGGCAGAGACTTGCCTGAGGTCACACAGCAAATCCGGATTTGTGCCAAAGGGCTGTGCCTTCTTCTTTCAACAGGAGGGATCCCCACTTCCCCACCTGGGGGATGGAACTGGGGAGACCCTAGAGCCCCAGAGGAAGGGCCAGTGTGTGAGCTGGGAGAGTGCCCGCCTGCTTTTCCCACTGGAGTGCTGCTCTGGGCATCCCCTCCAATTCTGGGCACCCATCCAGGGGTGACATCAGCAGGGCTGGGAATGGGGCTGGCCCCAGGAAATCCCCTTCAGGCCGGCAGATCCCAACAGGCCGGGAGGCCTCAGGTGCAGAAGACTCCCTCCTTGACAGTTCAGCTCCCACGTCCCCTCGCGCCCTCCATTTGTTCTCTAGGAACAAAAGCAGAGGCCCAGAGAGGTCTGAGGCTTGGCCAAAATCACACAGCAAAATAATGGCAGGACAGAAAATCGACCCTAGCTTTTCTGAGCCTGTGTTTGCCGGCAAGGTTTTGCCGGTGAGCTGTTCCCAGCTCCCTCCAGGCTGGGCCCCTTGCTCCAGATCTGCACGGTTTCCCCACTCATGTCTATTCATTCTCCTGAGGGGGCCTTAGCTCCCCTCTCCTGTTAGAATTCAATCTCTTCTCATCAACTGTCTAACCATGCATTTAAACAGTTAGCACCGTGCTTTACACTTAGTAAGTGCCCATGATAAATGCAAACTTTATTATGGATATTGATTGAGTCCCTGATACAACCGAGCCTGTGCCCAGCACGGGCGCTGCTGGAGTTACTGTAAGACAAGCCCAGCCCCCACTCCCATGATCATAGAACAGAAGGAGCCTCCATCTTTGCAGATGTCTTATGTCTTCTCAGGATCTCTTCTCTGATACACTTTGCAGTAGGTACACAGTCATCCTCATTTCAGGGCAACTGAGGCTCGGAGAGGTTTAGCTGTCTCCCCAGGCCACACTGGTGGGGAGGGGCCTGGGCTTCCAACCAGGAATTCCTGACTCCAGAGCCGGTGCCTGTCACCTCCTGGAGCTTACTCAGCATTGGTCCAAGACTGCCCATCACCACATACCACTGGGTGTCTCTACTGCCCCTGCCAGGAACAGCACCCGCAAACCATCCATGAACAAGGCACTGGTGCAGAAGTTCCAGCCCGGGGTTCTTGGCCTGGCCGTGCCACTAGCAAGTGTATGGGGTCCCTTATCTAAGGACATAGTTCCTCACCTGTCAAGTAGAGCTAGCCATTTCCCTGAACTAAGAGCTAGCCGTTTCACTGAACAACGAGGATCACGTGATATTAAAGGATGTGAGGGGGCTTCGCCCAGTACATGGTGATTTCCCTGTCTGGAATTTTGTGTTGAGAATGGATCCTGGCATTAAATCCTGTCTGGGTTCCAACAGGCCCTGGCAGGCCTCCTGGCCAATGGGTGGCCCTCGGCGTAACCTGCATCCGGCCCCGGAATCAGCTTCCTGAAGAAGCTCTTCCGTGTCGACACCCCTGCAATAAACAGACAGCAGGTCCCCAGGCCATATGAAGGGTTAGAGAGCATTTATTCAAGGCATGGCCCCCACCTTAACTTCCCCCTCCTCCCCAGCCCAGATCCCCAACCATGTCAGCCTGCACCTTCAGGCCTCTGGGGACCCCTTCCTCCTCAGTCCCATCAGCGGCCCCCGCCTTCCACTGCTGCCATCAGCTTGCTGATGTGGGAAGTCCGTGAGCTGTGGTGTCTGCACACAGAACTCTCTGTTGGTAACCGGTCAGAGGCCTCTTTAGAAAGGGGGGTTCCATGGGAGTTCTGGGCAGGGCTCTGCATTAGGAAGTTTTCCAGGTACTTAGGAGGTTATTATCTGGATACTTATTATTTCATAAAATAACGAGAAAACTTCCATTCATGAAGAACTTCCTCTGTGCCAGGCACTGTGCTAAGAGTTTCACACGCATCATACACACATTCCTGACAACCCCAGAAAGCTGGTAGGGAGGCCGAAGTGTTTGCCCAAAGACCCCAGCCTGTCTTTGGCAGGGCGAGTATTTAAGTGTGTCCTATGAATATGACCTGCTACCTCCAGCCTATGCCCTTCTCTGCAGCACAGACCTGCTCTGGAGCAGCATTTTCTGTCCCTGGTGACAGGATGAGCCCCGAGGGGAGGGAGACTCAGCCTCAGTCTTTTCTTTCCCCTGCAGCAGGGCTGAGCTCCGTGCTTGTTCTGAATCGGCATTTGTGAACATTTGCTGAGCTGAATGCCAGAGAGGTCCTGGTTAGACTCTCAGACGGAAGGAGGTGGTAAGTGTTTCTCTGTGTGGATGGGGGGCACTGCTTCCTCAGCTTGGCCAGCGCTGCCCAACCTACGTTGAAACATGGTGTGTTTCGAGGGCAGTGGGTATTCACAGGCAAGATCCCACTACTGAGGAGCATGAGGGTTTTGACCCACTCTGTTTCTGATCCAGGGAAGTTTGCCCCTCCTTAGGTAAACTGGTGGTCTCCCACCCCCAGGAAGTCACTATATTCATGCCAAATTTAGTGTGGCCCAGGCACGGTGGCTCAAGCCTGTAATCCCCACATTTTGAGAGGCCAAGGTGGATGGATCACTTGAGGTCAGGAGTTCAAGACCAGCCTGGGCAACATGCTGAAACCCTGTCTCTATTAAAAATACAAAAATTAGCCAGGCATGGTGGCAGGCACCTATATAGTCCCAGCTACTCAGGAGGCTGAGGCAGGAGAATCGCTTGAACCAGGGAAGTGGAGGTTCTAATAAGCCAAGATTGTGCCACTGCACTCCAGCCTGGGTGACAGAGCTAGACTCTGTCTCGAAAAACAAGCAAACAAACAAATTTAGTGTGGACCCTCGGTCGGCACAGCACACTATGTCCTAGAACTCCTGGGCTCGGTGAGCCTCCTGGGTACGTTGATGGTGAGGGGTGGGAGACAGCAGAAAGAAGGCAGTCCTCGAACAATGGGCTCAGAGTAAGAGGCGTCGAGTGGACAGCTGAAGAAACAGGAAGCTCCAAAGCCCACTGTCCCCCACTAGCCCACTTAGCAGAAGCCACAGGAAAGCAGCAGGATTGCCTTGATTACCCAAGGAAGGTGATTGAGACACAGCACTAGGTCCTCAACCCTTACTATCACAGCCCTGCAAGCAGGTACCAGCCTGACCATCCAGGTTCCCCTTCTAGAGTCCAGAATGTGGACAGAAGTCATGAGGCTTTCCAGCCCTTGCCGACTCCCAATGGCTGGGCACATGATGGAGCCCATGGGTGTGAAATGCATATACTATCTTCCCTTACCTTCCAGCCTCCTTGCCCTGACTTGCGTCTTTGCATGGGGGGTCTGAGCCCATGTAGGAAGTGGCAGCCTCTTCTAGGTCCCCTACCCTTGCTCAGCAGTAGACACTGCTCAGCAGACCCTATCTGGGACCCAGGGACCTCAGGAAGGTACCCTTGGTTGTGGGAGGGGTGGATCACTGGCCCAGGAACCTTCATCTCTGACACAGCAACCTTCACCAGGGCCCCCTCTGACACATGAGCCATCCTCATCAGATCACTGGTAATTGAGTTGCCTTGGGGGGTAAATTCCATCCAGATGTGGAGGGCGCGGTGGACTTCCTGAGCAGAGCCGGGGCGGGGCACTGATACATGGGGGCAGTCCGTCAACTCACCAAGTACCTAGGAGGCCTGGGATAGAACATTGTCTTCTGAAAAAGCCCGATGTAGAATTTCAAGGCCAGGACATCTGAGTCCAGCCTCCTTAGTGAGCAAATAGGGAAACTGAGGCCTAGAGAGCCGAGAGAGCAAAAGGGACTAGCCCCACAGCGACTGCAGGATTTGTGGGGTCAGAATTCCAGATCTCCTGTCTGGCCAGATCTCTTCAGTCTGGGGGTGTTTAGTGGAAAGCAGTCAGGGTGGCACCCTCCTCTGGGAATCTCCATCAAGCTCTGGATTTGGAGGTCAGAAGTAGGGTCAAAAAGCAGAGCATCTGTGGTTTGGAAAGGCTCTAATCACCTCCGGCTCAATCCCCAAACCATAGAGAGCTGTGTTTTATTTGCAGAGATTGTGGGGACGGAGGAGAGAAGAGTCTGGGGCAAGCCTATAAACAAGACGTTCCCCCAACCCACCTGCCCTTTCGGGGTCTTGGGAGAGCCTGTGGCCTGGGTCTCTTCCCAGGGGAGGCCCCGCCACGCTTCTCTCCTTTGAGAAGAGCCTCTGGGCCACATACCTTCCTGGCTCCTTTGGGCTGACTTACGGGAAGGCAGGAAGGGGCCAGCCAGCTAGGCGGGTGGGGGGCGTGAGAACTTGGAGAGAATGAGAGGAAATGAGGGGGGAGTGGGCTGTAGCGGGGGGAGACTAAGAAGGGAATTTTTTTCCTCCTGCCTCATGTTTTGGCTGCCTGAGTGTGAACATGTCTAGGCGCCTTATCTCGAAGGCCAGCACAGTCTGCACGAGAAAGAAAATAGTGTCTGCAGCGGAGAAAATTACATCTTGATAAAATAGCCCTTTGGAATGGCATTGTGGGTCTCTTATCAGCCACTGGCTGGGCCTTACATATCTCTTGTCTGCCTGACCCCAGGCCCCCAGATCCCTCCTTTTTTCTCATTCCCCTGTCTCCTGACTCCTAATGCCTACCCAGAAAATGGCCTATGCCGAAACTGTCAGGGAAGTTAGGAGACCCAAGTTCCGGTCCCATCGCTCCTGATGCTGTGAAACCTCAGCCAAGTTCTTTTTCTCGCTGGGCCTCTGTTTCCCTTCAGTGAAGAACAGGGAAGGGAGGAGGACCAAGATGTTTCTGAAGATCCTTCCAGCATTAGCACCTCCTAGCACTGACATTTTCACACTTGGTGCTTCTACGTGTTTTGAAGTTTTGCAACCTCTACCCAAATGCCACCACATGCTAAACGTCTATGATCTAAAATGTGCAAATCCCCTTCATTTCCATTAGACACATGAAGTTCTTGCTTAATCCCCAGGTAAAGCTACTCAACCCAGACTGTGTGCAGCTCAGAAGAGGGTCCATCTCAGCTTCCAGCTGAGAAGTCTTGTAACAGCATGGGGTCTTTCAATTTTTTAGGCATAAATATTTTTTCCTCAAAATACTTCCTACATGGAAATCCATATAAAAAACAGGCAAGTGAAGCAATCATGCCTGCTTCATTCCATCCCCCTCATCCTCCACATCTGTTCCCCTCAGGCCCCTAACCTCCCTCCACAGCATCCGGGGCCCCACTGCAGCCCCCTGCAAACTTCTGGGGCAGTGGACATAGTCCCAAGATTTCCACATAGTGGAAGTCTGGACATAGCAGCAAGAGTCCTGGTCAACCATTGCCTCGTTGTGCAAACTTGGAAGAGCCTTTCCCCATCTCTGTGCCTGAGTTTTACCATCTTGAAAAAAAACAGGGGAGGCCAGGCATGGTGGCTCACGCCTGTAATCCAAGCACTTTGGAGGCCAAGGTGGATGGATCACCTGAGGTCGGGAGTTCAAGACCAGCCTGACCAACATGGTGAAACCCTGTCTTAAAAAAAAAAAAAACGGGCTAGTGCTCACCACGCTGTTGAGGGATAAACTAAGGGGTAAACAGGAAAGTGTTCTGTGAACTGAAAGACTTGATGATGATGATGATGATGATGATAGAACTTGTAGTCTGCAAATGTGAGGCCTGGGAGAGCTTTTAGTCACTATCTGTGCAAATCCTTCTTCTTACGGTTGGGGGAACTGAAGTCCAGAAAGCATGGAAGGAACTTGACAAAAGCCACACAGTGAGACGGCAGCAAATCCAGAGGCAGATGGTGGGACCCATTTCTGTGGCCATCTGTCAGGAAGACCTGTCGGTAGGTTGGGGGGAAGACTGGTTGATTTTTAGGGATCCAGCCTGGCTTGAGGATTTGCTGTGACCCCTCTGAGCTACTCCAAGTCTGGGTTTTCCCCTCTGCCAGCCTCCTGGCCCTGCAAGGCAGGGATGGGTAGAAAGCCCGTTTGTGTAGCAGCCAAGCCCCAGCTCTGACCCAAGCTTTTGTTCCCTAAAGATCTTCCCCCTGGCAGAGAAACCCCATCTGCACTGCCCCAGCCCCACTTGGCCAGGCTCCCCTGCCGCCTTCCCCACCACCCTCAAGCCGCAAGTCCTGGCCTGCACACAAGATTCCACAGAGCGCCTCTGTCTGCTGGCCATCTGGGTGGCAGTGCGGGAACTGACACATGTCTGCAGGCTGAAGCAGAACAGCAGCAGGGTCAGCATGGCCATGCAGGGTAACCCCCTCCACCCAGCAGGGATAACCCCTACCCCATATCTGACTTCATTATCAACTCACTTTGTGGGGCTTTATTATTCCAGAGCCAAGCACTGCCAGAGCTGGGAGCCCCTTAAGTCTTCCATGACTGGTACCTACATAGCTCTCAAACCGCCATTCCACTGACCACACACTGCCCATTTACCCATCAAATCCTGACGTCACCTCTGATCCTTCTTATCACAGAATTCCAGCCAGCACTGGCCAAAGAACAGACACAATGATTTTATTGTTAGAAACAGGCAAGCCCTGGGTGTGGTGGCTCATGCCTGTAATCCCAGAACTTTGGGAGGCCCAGGTGGGGAGACTACTGGAGCCCAAGAGTTCAAGACTAGCCTGGGCAGTGTGGCAAAACCCTGTCTCTACAAAAATACAAAAATTAGCCAGTTTGGTGGTGAACACCTGTAGTCCCAGCTACTTGGGAGGCTGAGGTGGGAAGATGGTTTGAGCCTGGGAGGCAGAGGTTGCAGTGATCCAAGATCATACCACTGCACTCCAGCCTGGAAGACAGAGTGAGACCCTGTCTCAAAAAAATAAAAAGAAATAAGCCAAGCCACTCCCGGTATATATATAAAATAGAGCAAAGGCTCAGAGAGGAAAGGAGTGTTGCCTGAAGCTATGCAACACATAAGGGACTGAGTAGGGAATAGAACCCAGGTCTCCAGGGCTCCGCCTGCAACTCTGCAGACTTAGCATCTGAAAGCTCAGAAAGGAACTTCCCTCCTGTCCTGCCTCTGCCCTGGCCCTGGCTCCCAGGACCAATCTCGTCCTTACTCCCTGCCTGAAGACAGCACACAAGTCAGGGCTGCCAGGCATGGCCCTGGTCCAGGGGCCTAAGGCCATTTCTCTGCAAAAAAAAAAAAGCCAGAGACTAGGCTATAAGAGGTAGAATTCAAAGAAGTGAGTCTATTCAGACTCCAGTCTGATACAGCTACCAATACAGCTCTGAAGGACTGTCCCAGGGCAGAGGGGAGCTCTTTGTTCAGAAAAAGCAGTAGATCTACAGAGACATTACAGGAAGGCAGGTTTCCGTTCAGCCTAAGGAAGAGCTTCCTCAGCTGCCCAGTGATGGAAAGATACCTTGGAAGGTAGTGAGCACCCCATCACTGAACACAAGGTTCAGATGCCCACGTCGGGTGGGCAGGGCTAGTAGGTAGTATTAGAGGAGATGCCCTTAAAGCCTCTTTTCCATCTTGAGAGGGTGTGATTTGGGCAAACACACGCAGTCGTTCAAGCTCACTCAAACACAAGCTCCCCTGTCTTCTGAAAGAAGGATCAAGCCTTAATCCCTTAGGAGTGTCCTCTGTCATTCAGGCCATGCATGGCTCAATGGGGGAAAGGGTGCTCAGGCTCCAGGATGGCTGTCTTGCTCTAGCTGGCCTATGGGTCCAGCCCCAGTGCCTCCTTCTCCTGTACAAAGCCTTCAGAATTTCCCGCATTTGGAATGTTCTTACCTACCTGCAGATTCCCGCACTCGTGTGTTTTGTTGGTTTAATTCCACCTTGAATCAGAACAGTGTTTCTCAAGATTTTGTTTTTCTTGGTGGCATAGGGACATGGAAATATCCAATATCACTTAGCAGTGAGAACACTATTCCTTTAAAAACTCTCTTTCATTCATCAAGGGTAGGGTTGCCAGATTCAGCAAGTAAAAATACAGGAGACCCAGTTAATTTGAATTTCAGATAAACAACAAATAAGTTTTTTCAGGGTAAGTGGGGCCTCCGCAATATTTAGGACATATACTAAAAAATTATTCATTGTTTATCTGAAATTCAAACCTAACGGGCATCTTGTATTTTATCTGGCACATTTAATCAAGAAGAAAGTCTTTGCTGGGTGCTAGCCTGTCTTTAACACAGCTCTGACGCTTGGTTAATCTCCCTTTTTATCAGAGAGGGAGAGAGAGAACAAGTCTTAGGCTCTAGGTAAAATTTAACAACATTGTTTTGTTTTTATTGTATTTTATCTACATGGTTACCATGTACCGGGAGTGTTACCATCTTCCATTTACAGTAGCAATATCAAATTGCCTTTGAAATAAATGTATTCAAGTTTTTTTTTTTTTTTAAGTGAATCAATTTAAGGAAAAATGTTATGTAAGTAACATCACAGGCTCAATGCAGATGAGACAAAAAACAGGCAGGCGAAGGTCAACCAGCAGACGGGGCTTGGGGCTATCTGCGAAGGTGTTTCTGCCCTTTCCTATCTGTGCATTCCAGGGTCCCTTCCTCCCCTGTCCTGCCCCTTGTCCCACACAGGCTTGATGGCTGGAATTCTGCAGCCCCTGGGTCAGGCCTGCAGGAAGTGCTGGGGGCTCGGCTGTGCATGCTGCAATTTTGGGGGAGAGGTTTCAGTTCATTCTCCATCACTGAGGTCCCCGGAGCCCCTTTATACAAAACAGCCTCCCCATCCCGGGCTCCACTTCAGAGGGGCTGTTTCTGAGGAGGCAGCCGCCAGGGACTTCTCAATGTGTTTCCAAGTCAAATCCCAGCCTTTTCAGCTTTGCCAAGACCCACCCCCCTTCCACTCTGGCTGCTCCCAGGAGTCAGGGCTGCAGGCCACATCCTCCAGACACCCCTCCCCCACCCACCAGACCTTCCGGCCCAGACACCATTAGTGCCCCATCCCAGGCCTGGCATCTTTGTCTCATCTGTTCCCTACCCCCTCTAACCCTGAGGCTCAGAGGGGAGCCTTGGAATTAGAAATAGGGGCTGGGAGGTGGGGCAGAGGAGGAGCTAATTCCCTGGATTGCAGAGAAGGCCCAAGTCTATCCTTAGACCAGGACTGGGGTGGGGATGGGGGGGTCTGTGCTGCAGGAGCCCCTTCTCCTTAGAAACCCCCTTCCCACTTCTTCATTTTCATCCTCAGCAACAACGAGAAGAGCTCTTCCTTTTCAAGACTCTTCACCTGTCAGGCACTGTGCTAAGTACTTTCTGTGAATTTTCTCATTGCACCCACACAGGGACCCTCTAAGGTGAGAATTGCCATTATCCTAGTTTAGAGAGGAAAAAGTTGAGGCTCAGTTGTGCTAAGTAACTTGCTCAAGGTCACATTGCTAAAAGGGACAGAGCCCAGGATTTGAACCTATGCAGGGGGGCTGCAGACATCCATACAAGCACCATACAAGCTGCACGGTGTCGGCCCCAAAAGACTTCTAGGAAGTAAGGTGGGGAAACTGAGAAACCCAGAGGCAAAGGCTGCCGGCCAGGCCTGGTTTGACCCTGCTAGGAATCCCCTCTGCCGTCTCACCCAGTGTCTGATCACCGCCAGAGCTGAAGTGCTCTACCAGTTTGCTGTGTGGCCTGGAGTTGCCCCTTGGCCCCTCCCCCCCGGGCCTCCGCAGCCCCTTCTGAGCCTGGCTGGCTGTGATGGTCCCTCCGCCCCGCTCCAGGGGCCTGGGGTCCCAGCCAGGAGAGGAGCCAGGGGAGCACGTAGGAGAGAGGCATGGGCCATCTCAGGCCTCGCGCTCCTCTTGATCCTCAGCAAAGATGCTTCTCCCCAAGGCAGAGGCAAGCTCCAGCTCAGACATCAAAGAGCCTGGGCGGCTGGTGCTTTGATGGGAGCCTTGTAAAATAATAGGAAACATGAGGATGACACTGTGCCCCAGCCCAAAGCGCAAAGCTTGGAAAAATGAAAAGAAGAAACTCTTGGCAGCGCTCTGTGCGGGCTTTGGCTGAACTTCGCTCCTTGCAGCTGTCGGCAGCCTGTCCTCTCCCCACTAGGTCGTTTGCAGCCACCCCCCGGTGGGGGGATGTGGGTCCTGGTGAACTGGGGACCTCTCCCCACAGCAAAGGACCCTGTCTACTGGAATCCCTTTCTCCCAGGCTCCAGGGAGCACTAGAGTGCACAGAGCTGAGGGCTTTGAAAGGGCTCACAGGGACTCTGAATAAACGCTCATTTGAAGATACTTTAGCCCATCTCAGACCTGGAGACTGGGTGGCTTATAATCCAATTATTTACTCTTTCTACCCCCTGCCAAATGCATGAGCAGCAACTGGTCAGATCGTGGAGGCCTGTCATTCCCCTGCTCAAAACCTTCTATGGGACAATGTGGTGACGTGTACTGAATCAAATGCATGTATCCTTTGACCAGCAATACCACTTCTAAGGAGTTATCCAACTTGCGCACCAGCCCACATGCTCAAAGGTGGATGCGTGAGGATATGTTCGTGGCAGGATCTTTCGTGGAAGCAAATTGCTAGAAACGAAGTCAATGTCCTTTGGTAGGAATGAGTGATGAAGTGCAGAGCATCCATACAGCAGGACAGCAAGTGGGAGTAAAACCAGTGACAGAGACCTACATGTGCTGCTCAGAATTATCTCTAAGGCTGGCTGCAGTGGCTCACACCTGTAATCCCAGCAGTTTGGGAGGCCATCGTGGACAGATCATTTGAGGTCTGGAGTTCAACGCCAGCCTGACCAACATGGCCAAACCCCATCTTTACTAAAAATACAGTAAAATTAGCTGGGTGCAATGGTACATGCCTGTAGTCCCAGTTACTCAGAGGCTGAGGCAAGAGAATCACTTGAACCATGGAGGTGGAGGTTGCAGTGAGCCGAGAATGTACTACTGCACTCTAGCTTGGGTGACAGAGGGAGACTCCATCTATATATATACATATATAGCATATACTGGAAAAGAGAATGGTGTGTATAGTACATTACCACTTACAAAAAGGAAGCAATGGAATACACTGAATCAATAAAGCCTCAATCTCTCCAAAGATATACAAGACCTGTTAACAAGGATTGCTTCTCCAGAAGGAATTGGGACAGGAGGAAGGAAAATTTATTTCTTACTAAACGTTCAGTTGTATCTTTGCTGCTTTGTTGTTGTTGTTGTTGTTGTTAAATAAGTAAGTTTGCGGCCAGGAGCGGTGGCACACAAGTGTAATCCCAGTACTTTGTGAGGCCGAGGCAGACGGATCACAATGTAGGGAGTTCGAGACCAGCCTGACCAACATGATGAAACCCTAATGAGGCCTTTGGACTTTATCCTCTGCGGAACATGAAACCACTTTTTAAAAAAGGCGTTCACACTTTTTGACATTAAAAATTCATACTGCATACTCACTTAAAATACAAAAATACAAAAATTAGCCGGTCATGGTGGCACACGCCTATAATCCCCACTACTCAGAGGCTGAGGCAGGAGACTCGCCTGAACCCGGGAGGTGGAGGTTGCTGTGAGCCGAAATTGTGCCACTGTACTTCAGCCTGGATGACGGAGCAAGACTCTATCTCAAAAAAATAAAATAAAATTAAGTGAGCGTGCAGTATGAATTTTTAATGTCAAAAAGTGTGAACGCCTTTTTTAAAAAGTGGTTTCATGTTCCGCAGAGGATAAAGTCCAAAGGCCTCATTAGCCTGACTTTATGGCCCCTGAGAGCTCCGCCCCAGCCTCCTCCTCTCTCCACACCCCGCCCCCCCCAATTCCTGCACCCCACCCTTAACCTCTGCTGTAAGGTGTGATTTTTCTCCCCACCTCTCCCAGACAGACTGAGATCCCCTTCTCTCTAACTCCCACAATCCTGGGACTTTAAGATGCTTAAGACCTAGGTCCTTCCCTTTGCAACATGTGGAGCCCCTTTTCCTCTGGGTGGGGACAGGCAGCCTGGGGCTCATTCTGGGGAAGGGGAAGTTCTCCCTGGCAGACACACCCCCAGCTCCAGAGGCTGGGGTTGCAGAAGTCCAGGGTAGTGAGAAAATTCCAGGCAGGTTATGTGGTGCCAGAAACTCACTAAGGGTCCTTTTACAACACACAGCTTCCCCCGACCCCTGGGGCACACCAGAGAGTGGAAAGTCATGCGTGGAGCTACGGCTGGTGGCCAGGCTGGCGCAAGAGAGAGTTGGAGGCTGGGCCTCCCAACCCAGACCTGGATAGGAGGTCCCAGAAGCTCCCAGGGCCATAGAGTCAGGCTGAGGCCTTTGGACTTCATCCTTTACGGAATATGAAACCATGTTTGCACACTTTTTTCATGCTAAAAAAAATTCATACTGCACACTCACTGTAAAATCACTTCACTTTACCCCCAGGAGCCCGGCGTCCACCCTGACAACTCCACTGGGCTTTGAGAAAGGTATGGGGAGGGATATCGGACACATCTCAGCAAGGTTGGCCTTCCCAAAAATGCAAGGGAAAAGCTAGATTTTGCCCCCGGAAAAGACCCCATCTTTTCTTCTAGAGAGAAAATGAAGTCCCAATAATTTGTCCCAAGTCACACAGAAACCTCAAAAGAGACAGGACTGGAACGAAGGCTTCTGACCCTTTCCCAGAGGCTGTTTCACACAGTGGTAAGACAACCGATTCGTGGACACCTTATTTGCTGTGTGACCTTGGACACATCGATTTCACTTCTCAGAGGCTGTCTGCTCATCTCTTATAAGAGGGAACTGAGCTCTGTAATTGTCCTTTCTAATAACAATGCTAAGCTATGTTTTATTTTAACAATATAATAAATAAAAAGTACCTGTCTTTAGTATTTTAGAGTTTCATGATTATTAACTTTCCAACAGTCTAACATTCTAAAGTTCTACCCAGACATCCACCCAGCCATCCTTCCATCCACCCATCCATGTATCCATCTACCTGTTTATCCACCTACTGGCCCTGCATCCATTCTTCTATACATTCCTCCACTCATTTGTCCTGCCACTAATCCATCCTTCCATGTATCCACCTATCCATCCATGAATCCTCATATCTATCCATACATCCGCATATTCACCCATGTATCCACATATACCTACATGCAGCATTCACAGACACATCCATGCATCCACATAGCCATCCACGAATCTGCATATCCATCCAGGCATCCCATATCCATCCATGTATATACATATCCATCCATCCATCCATTCATCCATCTATCCACATATCCATCTATATATCCACCCATGAACCCATAAATCCATCCATACATCCACATATTCATCCACACATCCATATATACATCCTTGTATCCATATATTCCATCCATATATCCATATATACATCCATGAATCCACATATCCATCCATGCATTCATATATCCATCCATGCACCCATATATTCATCCCTGTATCTATATATTTATCCATGCATCCACATATCCATCCATGTAACCACATACACACCCATGCATCCACATATCCATCCATGTAACCACATACACATCCATGCATCCACATATCCATCCATGTAACCACATACACATCCATGCATCCACATATCCATCCATGTAACCACATACACATCCATGCATCCACATATCCATCCATGTAACCACATACACATCCATGCATCCACATATCCTTCCATGTAACCACATATATATCCATGCATCCACATATCCATCCATGTAACCACATATCCATCCATGCATCCACATATCCATCCATGTAACCACATATCCATCCATGCATCCACATATCCATCCACGCATCCACATATCCATCCATGCATCCATGTGTACATCTACGCATCCACACCCACTCAAGCATCCATTTGTTCAACTAATATTTCTCAGGTTTTTACTATATTCCAGGGCCTGAGGATAGGCTGGTGAACATGATAGACACAACGACTATTCTTTCAGAACCTACAGTTAGGAGGTGCACAATATCAATCAAATAATTCCACAAATGAATATATAATAACAGCTATGACAGGAAAAACCTCAGTTTTAGAAGTGCTGTTCTGGAGTTTGACCATATCTCCAGCTTGGGGTGGGGGTTAGGGGTTAGGTATCAGGGTGAGTTTCCCTGAGGAAGAGTACCTGGAGCTGAGACCCAAAAGATGAGGAGGCGTTTAACAAGGAGAGGGAGACTGAGGTGGTCAGTGAGCCCATGGACTCTGCTCTAGGAAGTTCCACTGCAGCGTAATTGATTCTGACCTCTGTGATTTGTGGTTTCAGAGCTTATCACAGTCGTGGGCTCAGCTGCCTCACCCTAGAGAGACAACTGTCAAGCATGGGCTTTCCCTTCTCCCTTCCCGATTTTCCAGCCCCACCAGATCTACCAAGGCAGAAGGGAGCCTCTGCCTGGCACTCACCTCTGCCAGTCCTGCATGCAGGCCTATGGCTGACCCAGACAGCAGAAAACATGATGCCAATGCATCCTGAGGACCTTCAGAGCCTGGTACCTGTGCCGGCCCCTGGCAGCGTCCTTCGCTGGGGGTGGCACAGCCACTAGGGGCCTCTTGGCTCCTCCTTCCATGGGGCCTGGTTTATGACGCCACGGAGAACTTTGCCCAGCTCAGGGCCTCCCAGGCTCCTCTGGGGCCAACTTGGCAGAGCATCTAAGAGCTCCTCAGACTTGGGTACCTGGGCCAGGCTCACCTGTCAGCCCTTCCTCCAAGGTAGAAGCTGTAGGAAGCCAAGAACTCAAATGGCTCCCTCAGCCAAAAGCCTGCCCTCTGATCGTGCTGCCACCATGCTGGTACCAAGGCTCACTGGGTATGTTTGGCTTCCATACCTTGGCTCAAACAGTGCCCAGTTCCCAGGATGCCCCCCTCTTTCCTCCCATCCTTTTCAAGGCCTGTTGAAAGCCCAGCTCCTTGCCAAAGCCTTTATCTATTTCATGCCCCAGTACCTTCCCCACCCAAGGCACGGCAGCCTGCTGGGAGAGCTGAGGTTTTAGAGAAAACAAAGCTAGGTTTGAGTCTTAACGGCTATGAGCCTTGGTTTCCTTGTCTGTAGAATGGGGGAAAGATGATAATCATAGTATCTACTTGTTATCAGGAAGACTAAATAAGAGAATGTATATAAATGGGCCTGGTGTACACAAGCGCCCAGCACATAGGAGACACAGCCGACTTTAAAGCCTCTCTGAACTCCCTTAGGATTCCATGTGTGAGCAATGTATTTGGATCACGAGTGCTCCCGGTGGCCTGCGCTGTCTCCCCAAATAAAAGCCCTGGCCTGGGCACAGGGAGCCTCAGCTATGAGGCCTGGATCTGGGCTCCCTCCTCATGTGATCTGAGCAAGCCCTCTCCTTCTAAGCCTCACCTGATGGGATGAGCTCTCAGTTTCCCAAAGAGTTGGAACCTGGGCTACCCACCCCACCACGGCCTCCGTGGCCACCTCAGTGCCAGGCACGCAGTAGACAGGTCCTCAAGTGGCAAAGGAGGAGAGAGTGGGGAGAGGCAGACAGGGAAAGGGAGGGGAAGAATAAGGATTCAGGGACAGGGACCAGAGGCCGCCCCCAATCCAGTCCAGAAGCACAGGTCTGGGGAAAACTCTGTGTCTCTACAACTAGCCAAGAAGGCGGTTCACAGCCTGTGTTTATTATACTTACTGTGTCTCCAGCTGCCTGAATCTGAACAAGCCAGGACTGTTCCGCTGTGTACCAAGGGCTGGGTGAGGCATGCGGGGTTCATGTGGTAAGCACTCGGCTACCGCAGCCTGGGCAGGAAGGCAGCATGCAGGGAGCTGGGGGGGGAGTGGTGGGAGGACAGTGTGTGCCCTGGGCTGGGCTCCTCTGCTCAGTATCTCTGCGATCTCAGGCAAGTGACTTTCCCGCAGCCTTGCAATGAAGCTAACAATAGGAGAATGGGACAGGGCCTGGCACGTCGTAAAGGCTCAATAGGTGTTATGAGAATAATTACTACACCATAGGCCAGGCCTGGTGGCTCACACCTGTAATCCCATCACTTTGGGAGTCCGAGGCGGGTGGATCACCTGAGGTCAGGAGTTCAAGACCATCCTGACCAACATGGAGAAAAGCCATCTCTACTAAAAATATTTTAAAAATTAGCTGGGCGTGGTGGTGCATGCCTGTAATCTCAGCTACTTGGAAGGCTGAGGTAAGAGAATCACTTGGACCTGGAAGGCGGAGGTTGCAGTGAGCCAAGATTGTGCCATTGCACTCCAGCCTGGGCAACAAGGGTAAACTTCCGTCTCAAAAAAAAAAAAAGGAGTTATTACTACATTATTATTATTGTGTGTCTGAGTGTGATCTGCATGTGTGAGGTAATGAAGGTCAGTCTTTAGTTATAGTGTGTGTGTGTGTGTGTGTGTGTGTGTGTGTGTGTAGGAGAGAGAATACTGCTGGCAGCAGTTGACTTTAACTACGGGCAAAGGTAAATGAGCGTCCGCATGAGAATGTCAAGAAAGATTTCAGTTCCATGCAGTTGGGGTTCTTGAGCTCTGGGAAGGCTTGAGAGGTCATCTCCAAGTCCGTTCTGCTCCTCCGGCCTTCCCTGAGCAGTCACGGCTCATGCTTCTTTGTCACATATCCCTGCCCTCAAAGAGAAGCAGCCGAGTCTTCCTTAGCCGCTCACTGCGGGGCTGAGCTGCTCTCACCCTGGCCAGGGTTTCCTCGCATCTGTTGGTGGGAAGCCGGGCTGCCTGGAGCCGTGCCCATGACATGAACATCCTGCCCTTGTGCCTCTCACAGTCCCCATGTGAGTCGCAGAAGTCTTTGCCGTGGGCAGACTGTAAAGGACGTGCTATCATTCACAGACTACAAACGGAAGGCCACTGTGGTACTGGCCGCCCCATCGCTCCCAATGGGTAAAGTGTGGACCAGACAGGACCCAGGCAAGGTCCTCAGGCCTTCCCCACCCCGCGATGTCCTCTAGAGAGAGAACAATGGAGCAAGACGTTGCTGGGCTCACCGGCCAACCCTGTCTGGCCAGAGTGCCACCCCAGCCACAGGTGAAGGGCCTTGCAGCACCACTAACCACCTTCCAAGGTGGGGTCAGGGCAGCGAGGACATCATGAGCAGCTCTGAGGAAGGACATAAGCCGAGGGGAAGAATGAGGGCCTGCATGTGCAAGCTCAGTTGGTTCATAGACTTACCCTTTCAGAGGTTTTACTTCTTGCCATTTATCCCAAAGAAATGTGCACAAAGGTGCAGGTACAAAGAGATTCAATGTTGCATTGTCCATACAAGGGAAATATTGAAAATCCCCTAAAAGCCCAACAATATCAGGCAGCTATACGATAGCAGGGCCCTAAAAACGTCAGTGTGGATCTGGATCTCTTAATATGGCCAGGTGTGCACCACTGGGGTTCAGTAGAAGAAGGAACGTCACAGAGCTGGATGGGTTTCATAAGGCCACTTTTCTGAAAAGTGAACGTACATAAATACTGCATAGACACAGGATATAAATCACAGGAGAAACGGGCCGGGCGCAGTGGCTCACACCTACAATCCCAGCCCTTTGGGAGGCCCAGGCGGGTGGATAACCTGAGGTCAGGAGTTTGAGACCAGCCTGACCAATATGGTGAAACTCCGTATCTACTAAAAATACAAGAGTTAGCAAGCTGTGGTGGCAGGCACCTGTAGTCGCAGCTATTCGGGAATCTGAGGCAGGAGAATCGCTTGAATCTAGGAGGCGGAGGTTGCAGTGAGCCAAGATCGTGCCACTGCACTCCAGCCTGGGCAACAGAGCGAGACTCCATCTCAAAAAAAAAAAAAAATAAACACAAAAAAACCAATCCCAGCACTTTGGGAGGCCGAGGCGGGTGGATCATGAGGTCAAGAGATCGAGACCAACCTGGTCAACATGGTGAAACCCCGTCTCTACTAAAAATACAAAAAATCAGCTGGGCATGGTGGTGCGTGCCTGTAATCCCAGCTACTCAGGAGGCTGAGGCAGGAGAATTGCCTGAACCCGGGCGGAGGTTGCGGTGAGCCGAGATTGCGCCATTGCACTCCAGCCTGGGTAACAAGAGCGAAACTCCGTCTCAAAAAAAAAAAAAAATATATATATATATATACACACACACACACACACACACACACACACAAACCCAGAAGAAATGACACCAACATATTAGCAATTAGTCATTTTACATGGTGAATCTGGGGCCATGGCTCATACCTGTAATCCCAGCACTTTGGGAGGTTGAGTCGGGAGGATTCCTTGAGGCCAGGAGTTTGAGACCCTGTCTCTAAAAAAAAAAAATGACAACAATAATAAAAACCCCTGAAAGGGTTGGAGGTGGTGCCCGGCCTCTCTCTGCTGCAATCACAGCAGTTGAGAGGAGCCTAGGCGAAAGTGTGCCTCGGGTTCCTGTGAGCACCTGCTGGAGGGACCTTCTCTGAGAAGTCCAGAATCTGCTTTCAGACCCTCTCCCCAAACCACAATCCAGGGACCTCACCTGGATTTTCCTCCATGGATGGTTCAGGCGCCGGTCACACCTCTCCCTGTGTCTCTGGCCAGGGTAACACAAGAACCTTGGGCAGGTGGGACGTTTTCCTTTTGGGGGCTGAAAGCCCTTTCCAGGGCAGCTGTGTGCCTCAGCCAGCAGGACAGGGTGGGTGAGAACCCCACCCCCAATTCTGAACGGAGCCAAAGCTCGGGAGACAGAGCCACTGGCCAAAGGTCAGCAGTACAGTCACCGCCACCTGAGCCCAGCTGCTAAGAAGGAGGGAGAGAGGCTCGCCGTCTGGGCAGCTGCCCTCTGGCCCACGGCTGGCCTCCCCTGCCCCCACCCCAGCTCCCCAAAAGCCGGGAACATCTGGCTGCTGGCCTAGCTCCAGGAGGGGTGAGTGAAGGGGCCTCTTTCCAGCAGGCCCGCCGCTGCCGCGGTGCAAGGCACATCAATCAAGACCGCATGGCTGGCTGGTGCTGGGAGAGGAGCCGGCTCCTTCCCCACCCCCTCCCCAGACATTCCTGCGTAATGGAATCTCCTTTCCTGTTCATTTATTACCAACCCACAGAACCCCGCCAAGTCCCGTCTGCACACTCAAGCCCCACCAACCCTGCCTGTTCTTGGGGAAGGGGGTTTCTGGGGAGACCTGGAAGGAGCGACCCTAACGGCCATTAGCAGATTCCCACCATGCTCCTCTGCCAAAGATGAATCAGAAACTCCAGGCTGAAAGCTGAAATTCAACTAGGATCAAAGTAGACCCACACTTACCGTCGTGGGAAGGAGGGAAACATAAAAGAAGTCCTTCACTGTTGCTGCTAGCCCTCTTCCAGTGTCTAGAAGTGACAGGCCCAGAGCTGTCAGGAGGGCGGCGGGGGGTGTCTGATACAGGCTGGGCCCTTGCTCCTCCGCCTCCTACCTATAGCATCTTGGTACATAATAGGTTTCCCTGAGTCTTGGTTTCCCCTTCTATGAAATGGGAAGTTTTTTGTTTGTTTTTTTTTTTTTTTTTTGAGACTGAGTTTCATTCTTGTTGCCCAGGCTGAAGTGCAGTGGCTCAATCTGGGCTCACTGCAACCTCCGTCTCCCAGGTTCAAGCGATTCTCCTGCCTCAGCCTCCCAAGCAGCTGGGATTACAGGTGTGCACCACCACACCTGGGTAATTTTGTATTTTTAGTAGAGATGGGGTTTCAGGCTGATCTCAAACTTGTGACTTCAGGTGATCCGCTTGCCCGAAGCTCTTCTTTCCTCATCACCTGCCACATGGCAAGTGGGGGGCGTGTTTCAGCCTGTATTTGTTACAGCTCTTTCACTCCTGCCATTCAGTAGGTCCGGAGTTCTCGTCCCGTGTCCAGGAAGCATGAGGTACGTGGACAACCGTAGGGTTCACAAAGGCAGAGAGGAGCTTCGCTGGGTGACGGGACAGCTCTCAAGAGACCCGGAGTGGGTAGCTCCTTCCTGCAGTCAGGTTGTCCCGATATGTCCATCTTTCAGCAAAGAGGAGACCCGCAGTGGGTAGCTCCTTCTTGCAGGCAGGTCATCCTGACAAGTGTTTAAGTCTCAACGGAGAGGAGACCCACAATGGGCAGCTCCTCCCTGCAGCTGGTAGTCCAGACATATGTGTGAGTCTGGCTGAGTCTGGGTTTTTATGGGCTCAGAAGACAGAAAGTGCTTGCTGAATGGTCCATGGGCAGCCATAGGCGGGCCCGAAAAAAGCACCGTAAGTTCTTATTCTGGGCTGGGCTGTGGACTTCACCCAGAACTGGCAGCCGAGTCCCCAGGCTTCAGGCCATCCCTGGCTTGGAGGTGCGGCTTCACCAGGGACCTGCCCCTTTCCGCCCAGGTACCTGTCTGCCTCCTGCCATCAACTCGCTGTCCACGGTGTCCAGGCTGTTCATGCCAAGGAGTGCCTACAGGCCACTGCCAAGCTGCCCTTAGCCCTCCCTGACCTTCCTCCCACACTCGTCAGTGCCCAAAGTCCAGAGAGGGTCAAGGCAGTGTGGGTGCCGGTGTGTCGGTGCCACCTCGAGTACGTGCACACCTGGCCAGGTTGTGACAGCACCTGGCTCAGCCACAACTTTGCTCCAAAACTGGAGCAGATGCCAGGAGCAGGAAGAGGCCAGGGAGTGGGAGCAGGCACGTAGGAACTTGTGGGGGCTGGGGGCTTCCCAGGCCCCTGAGCGCACAGGGATGCCCTGGTCCAGAGCTGTGGCTGTGCCTGGCAACATGGGGCTCCTACCCTGCCAACTTGGTATGGGGCGTGGCTCCTGCCTGTTCTTGGTACCCTCTGGCTCTGCAGAACACACAGTCCTGGCAATGCCTCCCCTGATGCAGCTGATGTCCCTGCCGTGGCTGCCCCAGACCGGCCACTGCCGCCATCAGTAACCACCTCGGAGTGCTATTGTGAGGATTAGATGCCTGGTGAAGTTTGTGGCAAAGGGCCTGGCATGCAATGGAGCTATGCGAGTGGCCCCTCTTCGGCATGCATGGCATCCAGAGAAGCCAGTCTTGTCGTGCTGTGGAGCGTAGGTGGGGCCACAAGGCTGTCTGTGTTGGGGGCTTTGGACGGGACTTGTCCTTGCTGCCGAGAGCCCTTGGGAGTCATGAAGAAACTGCTGTGACTTCTGTTCCCCTTAAAAAAATGGGACTTTTTGGCACTCAGATGAGGCAATCATTACGATTGTTATTCTTATCACAGCTTACTGTGCGTGTCAGGTAGGGCTCAGGCAGAGACACACAACCAGTAAGAGATGTCTAGTAAGAGATTTATTGCAAAGACTTGGTTTACATGATTGTAGGGGCTGGCTAGGTGAGTCTGAAATGCGTAAGTGTGACGGTGAATTTTATGTGTCAACTTGACTAGGCCATGCGGTGCCCAGATACTTGGTCAAACATTCTGGATGTTCCTATGAGGATATTTCTGGGTGAGATTGACATGGGAATCACTGAACTGAGGCACAGCAGATGGCCCTTGATAATGTGGGTGGGCCTCATCTTGCCAGCTGAAGAGAACAAAAAGGCTGATCCTCCCTCCAGTAAGGGAGAATTATTTTTGCCTGCTGGCCTTGGAACTGAGACATTAGCTTTTTCTACCTTTGGATTTGAACTGAAATAGCTCTCTTGCTTCTCAGGCCTTCAAACTCAGACAAGAATTACATCCTCAGCTCTCCTGGGGCTCCAGCTTGCCAACTGCTGTTCTTGTGATGGGTCAGGTTCCAAAATGTGAAGAGCCAATTCCTTACAACAAATCTATCTATATAAATACATGTGCACACACAGATACACACGCACGCACACACACAAGCATGCACACACAAATGCACACGCACACATGCACATACACACACATATGCACACATACACACACGCACATACCTTCTATTGGTTCTGTTTCTCAGGAGAACCCTGACTAACAGCACAGGGCAGTTTGTCCAGAACGGCAGGCTGGAACCCTCAGGCACAGCACGCACTGAAGCTGGTGTCCACGGCTTCTCTTCTTCAGGGAAACTTCAGCTCTGCTTTTAAGGCCTCACACAAGTTAAATCAAATCCATCCAGATCATCTCAGATAGTCTCCCTTACATACGAGTCAACTGATTACGAACTTTAATCACATATACGAAATACCTTCACAGAACACCTAGATCAGCGTCTGACCGAATATCTGGTGACCGTAGCCTGGCCACTGATGATCACAGGGCCTGCCAAGTGTGATGGCGAGCCCATGACTGCATAGCAGCTGAGTTGTACCCAAAAAAATCCTTGAGGAAGGCCGGGCGCGGTGGCTCATGCCTGTAATCCCAGCCCTTTGGGAGGCCCAGGCGGAGAGATCATTTGAGGTTGGGAGTTCAAGACCAGCCTGACCAACATGGAGAAACCCTGTCTCTACTAAAAATACAAAAAATTAACCAGGTGTGGTGGCGCATGCCTGTAATCCCAGCTACTCAGGAGGCTGAGGCAGAAGAATTGCTTGAACCCGGGAGGCACAGGTTGCGGTGAGCCGAGATCAAGCCACTACACTCCAGCCTGGGCAACAAGAGTGAAACTCTGTCCAAAAAAAAAAAAAAAAAAAAAATCCCATGAGGAAGATGTTTTTAAAATTCTTGGTTCTAGAGGAACATGCCTTGCCCAAGGTCACACAGCTGGCCAGGGGGAACACTGGGGTTAGAAGCCAGGTTGCCTCTAGAGCACAGCCTGAGCCACTCTGAGGCTCTGAACCCCTAACCCACCTTCTCAGCCCTCCCAGAGGCCTCTGTGGTGGGACTCTCTTTTCTGCTTTTGGAGGATACGGAGGCTCTGAGAGGGTAGGTGGCTGCCCCAGTCACATGGCTGGGAGGTGGAGGCTGTTCCACGTCAGCTCTAGGCCCCTCATCACGGCAGCTCGCTTCCCTCCCTAAGCAGCCCACCCCAAAGGGCAAGGCTGAGCTTCTGCCCAGGAGCTCTCTGGTGATACAGGCGCCCCTCCCTCTGGGCCTGAGCATCACCTAGTGTAAGGAGGGGCAGGATCTTCCAAGTTTGAGGTTGGCGGCCCTGGCCTTGGTAGCATCTCAGGACCCCTGGCTCCAGGGAGCTCCTATTTTGGGACTAGTCCCACCCTTGGGAGAAGGTGCTGAGGGTATCTCATGGGGTCTACTCAGTTAGGACCAAATGCCCTAAAATGCCTCTCTCCCAGAGGGCCTGCAGTGCCCAGTAGAACATGCTTTCCTGGGGAAACCAGGGCGCCTCCTGAGAGACAGGCCCCCGAAGGGTCCCAGCACAGCCAAGCCTGTGGTCAGTCCCGGCCATGGCCCGGCCCACCTGCCCGCCCACCCTTTCCTGTGAAGGCCTTGGTGCCAGGGAAGGCAGCCCCCTGAACAATGCCTCACTCTGTTCTTGGCCTGAGCAGGGGCAGCTAATTCAGCCACACCTCACACCGGGCTGAGGATTCCACACTCCCCTGCTCTCCCCTGCTCTCCCCCACTCACCCCTCCTATCCCCTGCTCACCAGCACCAGCTGGCCTCAGAGGAAACCCAGATGCTCCAGGCTTAGCAGCCTCCCAGCTCCCCAACGAGCCGCAACTCAGAGGTCAGAAGTGACAGCCAAATGACTTAGGGGCCCTGGGGCTGGGGGGTGGCACATCCTCAAGGCCACCACGGACAAAAAACCTGACCAGCCAATGTAGCCCACCTTTTCTCAACCACATTGGCCGACCAGGCCTCCTTCATCATTTGGTGAATGAGGAAAGGGGCTCAGAGAGGCTGCGCAGCTTGCCTCTGGTCACACAGCCCAGGAACAGCAGAAGTGGAACTCAAACTCAGGTCTTATGCCCCCAGAGCCCACAGTCTTAACCGTGCACAAAACTGCCTTTAGGAAACCCTGAAGTGATCATGAGTCCAAGAGTTCAGGGTACCTGGCATGGATTTCAGCACATACCCATGCATGTACACGCCCACATGCATACACACACACACACACACACACACGCACGCACACACATGCACGCACATGCACACGCACACACACGCACACACACGCCTTCCTTGGTAACCAAACCCTGTAGATGGGGCCTGCCCCTCCCAGGCAGCCTTGAAAAGGGCTTTGCAAGAGTCTGAGACATTCCAAACCCTATCCCCACCTTCACCTGGAGAGAGCCTCTCTGCCTCCCACGTCCCCAGCCTGAGCCCAGGAGTCAGAATCACAGCTCACAGTCCCCTTGGTGTGTGTACATGGCTTGCGGAGGTCAGTCCCGCCCCAGAGCACCCCCAGCCTGGCAGGCCTGTGGGTCAGCCAGACCCCTCCCCCAGCCCTCTAAGGCCCACAAGCCCCGGGCCAGGCCTGGCTTCCGGAGCTGCCGCCACCTTGGCTGGCCACACCACACGTGGTTTTAATCAGCAGCCTGCCTGGATGAATGTCGCCTTTTGAGAGCACCGCAGGCCGGACGGGAGGAGTGTGAGGGGACCCCATGTGGGGGTCAGTCTGGGGGCGGGGGACATGGCGGGGGGGCAGCACAGCACAGCAGTCATGAGCCAGGGTCTGTGGTCAGACAGAGAGCAGGGGCCTGGCTCTGCCACCCACAGTCTGTGCCCAGGAAACTCAGAACCTCTCTGAGCCTGGACTCTACCCTGACTATAAATGGAGCCCCTTACACGGAGGCTGTGAGGATTTCATTTGAGGGTGCTTGGTGCATAGCGTGGGCCTGACACATGGTATGCACTTTGTACCTACAGGTCAGCCCAAGGGCCAGGGGCAGGGGACTCACAATTTGATTCAATGGGGAATTGGAGCGAACTCACCTTGGAGTAAGGTGGCTGGCTTCCAAAGAGGCTAGGAGTGGCATCTGTGAAGCAGGGGACTACGATTGACTCTGGTTTCCTCAGCTCCAGGGCCTGGGCCTCCACTGCCCCCTCCACCTTTCGAAGGGCCTCGCAAAGAGAGCTGGAGGGGCAGACCTCAGCTCCACGAAGGGCCACCTTGCCTCTCTCCATGGCAGACAAAGCTTCAGACCGTAATAATTAATGTTTATTGAGCACTTACTAGGTGCTGCGCCCGGGCATTTCATGCGTCATCTCATTTAATCCTCCTTTTAGGGTTGTTTTCATTTATGTATAACAAAACTATGACTCAGAAAAAGTCTTCCACATGGGCAACCGGGCCACGGCGACACAGCCGGGGAGAGGCAGAGCTGAGATGTGACGCTGCAGAGCCCTGCTTCTGCTCTTGCCTCAACTCCACCCACCCTGTGTCCTGTCGAGGGAGCACCATTTCCCACAGGGGTGGCCGGCACCCAGTAGCCTGCCTGGGTGAGCGGAAGGTGCCTTCTCCTTGGACCTCCAGCGGACGGAGCTGCTGCCATCACTGGCAACCCTGCCCGGCCTCCCTTCCCTCCTGCGAAGCCTCCGAAGGCCCCAGCCCAAGGGCCCAGGACCGGTGTCCTCCTCCCTGCCTGTCTCCCAGCACCCACCAGCCTGGCTCCTGGGTGTCTGAGAAATTATGGGAGGGAGGAAGAAAACATCAGGGCGAGGCCCAAACCTGGCCACACCTCTCCTCACTGAACCATGTAGTTCCGCCACGTGCGATAAACATGGCAGTCCCGTCGCATGCGATTAAGTCCTGATTCCTGTCACCCCTGCCACAGCCCTGCCCCTAACCCCCACTCTACAGACTAAAGCTTTCCGGTCCTCCGCAGCACTGGCCCTGCCTCTCATCTCCAGGCCATGCTCATCTTTTCCCTGCCTAGGACCCTCTCCTTTTCCACCCTGGCTAACTCGTGGCCCGAAACGCCACCAAGCCCCATGCACTAGAATGACTGTGTGAAGCCCCTCCATTCCTCACCCACCCCCCAAGAACAGCCCCTGGAGTCCTTCTGGGAACAGAGC